>NW_015386540.1:940788-968101 GCF_001527695.2 Protobothrops mucrosquamatus
TTTACTTATGACTTGTTTGGTTTTAACTTACCATATTGAGTGAATCCAGGCCAACAAACTTGTCTGTATCATGGGCAGGAAAAAGCAGTTTTTGCTTTTTTTTATTCCAATGTGTAAGGATAAGGTAGGTTCTTTAGACCTTCCATAGAATGGACTTGTTCATTTGCATGTGTCTAAGTCATTGGATGACAAAGAAAGTAAATAAAGATAAAGAGCTTGCAGTGAAGCTGGATAAAGCTATTGCCAAAATTTTCCCTTTAAAAGATGTAGAACAGAAACTCATGCCTGGACTGATATTTTCAGGAAAGAAGCATGAGAGAAGGAGGGAAATAATAGTGGCAAGAAATTCTAGAGGTTCTGCTAGATTCCCCATTTGATTGTAAGCCTCCTGCAATAGATTACTACTGATTAGTTCTAAATACCAAAGTGCTGTTTTGTTCATTTCAATTAAATGATAATAATTATGTTTTAGCTGAATTCAAGACTTCCAAGTTTACAGCAAGCCACTGAAACATTCTCTTTTACTAAAGGAGCAGAGATGGTATAAAACAGAAACAAAGTGGGGGGAAAGAGGGAAAAAACTGATAAGAACCTTACTGCCAAGGCAATGCCATTCAGAGTACAATTGGCTCTAATTGGCAATCTGAAAGCCGTGGAATTCTAATTTACCTGCAGCTGAGTGGCATTCAGACAAGTAAGAAATGATTTCCCACCTTTAAAAATAAATCAGTGGAATTGCTTCCAATCTGCTTCTTATAACCCCAGGCTCATTGTGAAGCATAGGGGGGTAAGGCTATGCACTTAAAAATAGAGATTTTGGAAGTTCTTATTCACTTTCACCATCCCAAACTCTGTACAGTATAAATATAACACTACATTCAAATGTTGTGAAACACATAATATTAGCACATTTGTTTATGTGATTAGATTCTTTCTGACCTGGTACCATGAAGCATCAATATTCATAGTTAATGGTTAAAGCAGTTTCTCCTGGGAAAGCACAGCACTTCTCATGACACAGGACCACTAAAGTTAATTAGTCCATATTGGACATGTCAAATACATTCTGAACAAGAGTTATTTGAATATCGCCAGTGTCTATGTCATTCAGAATGAATAACTCACAGAAGAACTGTCAAATGTAATCAGATGAAATGTTCATCTAGTCAAACTTTCTTGTTCCAGGGTGCTTAGAAAGCCCAGCAGATGGTGGTCATGAGCAAGCCAATGTGGGACAGCTTGAATTATAAGAACCACATGTTGATAGTCACAGATTTTGATATGCCATCATCATGCTGCTACCATCAGTTAATTTTCTACTCTGTAATTATGCTCAAATGGTTTTGTCTGAACATAAACTTACTATGAAAGATTAGACAGAAGTTTTACTCTCCTATGAAAAAGCTTCGGCCTTGGAAATGCTGAAGTAGAGATTCAAGCCTTGGGAAAGAGAATAATGAAATGTTCACTTTTATTTTTATTATAAAAATAAATATTTGATTTAAGTGGAAAGAAACATGTGTTGCAATTCATCCTTACAAGCTTTTCAATATGTGTATGAGCTGGATGGGGTAAGGGGACATTCATAAATAGAATGGTTTGAGGAATTAATCCTGACTTTCTATTTGAACCTGGGAATAATATCAAGGCAGCTCTAAGGATCATAAAACTCCAGAAAAAAAAAGATTTTAAAGTCCTTAAAGGTCTTCAGTAGCATGATGTAAACATTCATTAGCATATTTCATACTGCAAAATATTACACTGGAATTATCTTTTAAATTTCAACATTATTATCTTTTGTTCCATATTAAGCCCATTCTTCTTAAACAAAGATAGAAAAATATATCCAATACCAAGTAAATGCAATTGGAAATTTCCAAGCAAACTTTTTAAAGGATCAGCAAGGTTTGGGAGACCATTGTTATGCAACTTTCATACAAATTCATCTTGATGCTGGTACTGAATTCTCTTTTTTTTCTTATACTTTCAAACAGCATAAAGCAGCTACTATTTATATTAAAATAAGGGATTCTGTAACTTTCGCACAGTGTTCCAGAGTAATACAGTATCCAGAGTAATACAGTATCAGAGCCACTATGAGATATTACATGGGTAGCTAGACCATCATTCAGCCCAGCTTAAAGAACTGATTCATTTCAGTTTCCTCCAATTAAGTGTAAACAGTGGTATCCACCTGAAATATTTTCCCTATAACCATCTTTAAAGCTCTGCTTAGGCAAAAGGATACCAGGTCCTAGAAGGGAAAAAAAAAACTTTTGGCCTTGGTGAAAAAAAAATATCTGAGCCTAGTAGACACTTTATGGATCCCAGTACAAAGTCACATGCTTTGGACCATTTGCAAAACACAAGGAGGTCCAAACCATACAGCACCCAATACAGTTCAGTTCATTCCAGTTTGACCAAATTTTGATTCTCCTCCACTTGCTACTAATCTATTCTCACATTTCATCTATGGCTCTAGTCATCCATCTCCTCAAAACAAACTGTCCTGGATGCTGCCAACAGATTTAATTGTCTCTCCCCATGTTGCACACACTCTGTTCAGTTTTCTGTACTGTAAACACTGTCTCTGGCTTTGCCTCAATGTTCAAATTCCAGACAGTCTTCATTCTTGTGCTGTAGAATGTATATACTGTTTAACCATAACTCTCACTGCAGGACCTCAAAATATAATTCCTTCTTCTCTCTCCAAAATCTTGTCTCCAACAGTGAAACACAATAACCTTCTAAATAACCTCAAATAACCCTTTCTAAATAATCTCAATTTTCAGCTACAGTCACTTCCATACCCTCCCTCAAACCTTTCCTTATTTTTCTCTTACTTTCAATCATTTTTACTACCCCCCTCCTCTGGCCTCTGTGCCATTTTGAGGAGGAATAGGAACATTTTTTTCCTATCGATTCTCCCTTCAAAATAATTTCAAATTTAACTGGCATCAGAATGCAAAAGGATTTTGGAGTCTATATAATATATCAAAAAAATTATCCTCCCCTCTTTTATCAAAACAGAAAGTCAACAGGATAATATTTGAATTTGAGTGTAATAATTATAAGCTAAACAATTAACAAACCTAAAAACAGCTACAGCAAATATGCTATCTTTGTGGGGTCCCTGTTGCGCTCTGAGTTTGGTTATTTTATTGTAAACATTTCACTACTAAACTAGGTAACATCATCACTGCTGGCTAGGAGTGGGGTTTGATCTCATTTGGTGGCTTGCCTGTCATGGTTGGTGGGAGTGGCTCTTGGAGGTTCTTCAGTTGTGTGGTTGTTCATTGTTAGTTTGTTTGGCAGTTCCTTGATTGGGGTATTGGTTGCTTCTTGATTATTGACCTAATGTTAATCTTGGTGTTAATCTCTGCTCATCTGGGTATTGGTTGCTGGTGAGGGGGTATTTTGGTCATTTTGTTTTCTTTTTGTTTTTTTGACTGTCTCTTTTGAATGGTATGTAGATGTCCTTTATGTCTATGTTCCTGTTGATGGTCATAAAACAAATATTATGCTTTTTCTAGCATTCAGATAACCAGCTGAAGCTGTGTAATTCAGTTATTAATGGGTTTTTATGGCACCTTTTTCAGAAACATAAACACACATCTTTAATATTCTTTCAGAATTTGATGACTGCTGCAAAACCTATGACAGTGGTTTTCAGCAAAATGCTGAATTGTGACTTGGTAGCAAGACAATCAAGAGCAGTGTTATAAGCAGCCTGCCAGCTGCCAGTTCTGTGTGGCTGCATACAACAATTTTGCAGTATTGCATTGCTCCAACAAATGAGTGTTATGTCACAGGAGCCTCCTGGATCCATTTACATAGAAGATTTTCCTCTTGTATCCCAGGTAACTGACCCCTCAACACAGTCTTTTTACCAGCCCAGAAAGTCTCAATGGCTCTTTAGGGTTACTTTCAGGGAAATGATAAAAATGTTTTAAAGGGATAGGCAACACTTTTTATAGAAAGAAATAAAGTGTGCTTAGTTAGCACACCTTAAATAGCTAAATCTGGTTTTCAGTGACCTGTATTTCTTTATTTCTTTCTATAAAAAGTGTAGCCTACCATTCTAAAACATTTTTATCATTTCCCTGAAAGTAACCTTTAAGAACCATTGAGATTTTCTGGGCTGGTAAAAAGACTGTGTTGAGGGGTCAGTCAACTGGGATGCAAGAGGAAAATCATCTATGTGTGTATTGATGAAGGTAACAACACAGAATTTTATACAAATTAAGCAAAAACATTGCCCTGCATTTATATTGCTAGCCTTTCCAAAAATATAAAATCTGTCTCCCACCACCTTTGCATTTATCTGCCCTATTATATGTTCTGCTGGAGGAAAATATTACTTTGTACTGAAAATATCATAGCTGAAGCCTGAGGTCGTAAAGAGAACATTATCTTTGAAGTTAGCCATGTCCTTAACAAAGCCACATTTCAGTCATTTAAATTAAGTACTGGTAGTAGTACCATTCAATAGTGATTTAGGCCTGGAAAATGATAATGGCTTTGGGGTGAAATCACAGATATGCACATGCCTCGAGGGGTGAAGATTATAAGACATTGAATTATCTCTTTCTAAAAATTCTTTCTCGTAATTGATTGGAATGAATGACAATCAGAAAATTAAAATAACTTATAAATTTGAGCCCCAAATTATTGGAATTTGATCTAACATACCATTACTGATTAAGAAAAAATGATTTTTCTAAATCTGTTTTTCATTATAGCTGGTACTACATTCAATTACTGAGATACTATCTCTTTGAATATTTTCCAGCCATAAAGACTTTTTCCCGAAGGAATTTATATACGAAAGCCCATTAAATATGCCTTTTCTACTTGTCTCTTAAAAAGAAGGAGGGAGGGGGAGAAAGAAGGAGAATATAAAAAGAGACTAAAAGGAAAATGTAAGACTAAACAGAATCAGTTTATTTCCAAGAAATCAATTTATTCCCAAGGAAATGCCACATGACAGGGTGGTCCAGATCAAGAAAAAAAAGGAAAATTGATCTCAAGTGTCAGTGGAATTTATTGTTATGAATGTGGGGTTATGGAACAGAGCTTAAGAAGGAAGGGCTGGTAAGTCTTCCAGAAGGGAAAGGGAAAAAAAGCCCCTCAATTTGTAGCCACAGGAATACAAAAATAAGACAGAATGTATCATACAGAAGCTTTATGTTGAAAAGTCTAAGGTTCTCTTTAAATATTAGAATATTGAAATAATAGAAATGTGAAATATGCTTCAAATAATTTTCTGAAGCAGCTTAAGGCAAGGTAAATTTCCCTAAAAAAATTGGAAGCTTTCTAATAGAGGGAAAAGGTGTGGGGGGAGGGAAGGGGAATTAGAGTTATATGTACTATGGAATGAAGAGGGGGTTAATTAGAACATGGCACTATTCCAAGAAATGGACTAGCAGTGATTTCAAGGCAAGCAAAGGAGATTCTTCCTTCATACTATGCAATATTAATAGATGAAATTCACTGCCACAAAATATAGAAATTACAACTGGCTTAGGTGTAACACTGGAATTAGATACATCTGTAAGTAAATGGGACTATCACAATGGATGATTACTGATGATGGCTCACTGAAAACTAGAAGCTGAAAAGCGAGAATACATGATAGTTATTACTTTCATGACCTCCTTCCTAGGAGAAACTTATCTAGATGAAATAGTCTATCCTTCCCCATCTTAATTGACTCAAGTTATATTAGGTCCAGAATTCCAGCCAATATTGCCAAAAGATAAAAAAAAAAAAAAAAAGCTGGCTTAGACTGATTCCGCAAGGTATTTTTAAATGTTTCTTAATGTTTATTATTATGTGATTTCACATCTCTTCTGCAAATTAAGGCCACCTAGCAGAATCTAGCTAGTTTCCATAGCTGCCATGTTTTCAGCAAAGTCTACTTGTCCATCTGTCCATTACGGCCATTAGAAAGTTAACAGAATTTTTAATAGTCATTGCAATTCTGGAAGTTTCAGTCCTAATGAATCTGTGGTACCAATACACAACTGCAAAAGTCTGCTGTTGATTTTTCTAAGATCCCAAATAAGAATGTTCCCTGAGCTAATTTCTCTCCTACTGTTCATTTCTATATAACATCTCAAACTTTACCTCAAATTCTAGTATTTCAAATGCTAAGGTTTTTTTAACAAAAGAAAGAAATGAAACAGATTTTGGTCACATATTCTAAAACATGCTATAAAATTGCAACAATCTGCAAATAATGACTCCATATATTCATATTTCTAAACTAGGTTAATATATGAAATCAGAGTGATCTTATGGCATGAGAAGTGGATGGAGTACAGTGCAATAAAATTGAATAAAAACAAATTGTAATCAAAAGAAGGAGAGGCAGAACAAAATTACAAACAGACTGAAGACAATGAGCCAAAGGAAGATAGTGTAGTGAACTGATATAGGGAAGAGGTAGCCAATCCTGTGATACTTGAGAAAAGTTTGTTCATAGGTCTATGCAGTACAATTTATAGGGCTATGAAGATCAATCCTATATTGCTCAACATTCAAAAAGCTGTAGCCAAGCTGGAATATATTCAGAGAGGTCATAAAAGTAATTAGAAATATGGAAAACAAAGGCTATGGTGGACATTTGAAGGACCTGATATATTTAGCCTGGAAAACAGTAGAATAGTAATGGATGAATTAATACTCTTTAAATATCTGAAGGGCTATCAGAGAAAAGAAAGTAGCCACTTTCTCTACTCCCAGCAAGCAGTACTATTTAAAAAAATGTTTTAGTAGTAGGAACAGCTTGACAATGGGATCAATTACTTGAAGGTGGAAAGCTTCTCCTTTGAAGATCTTTAACCAGAAATTATATCCTGTGGATACTTTCGAAAGCTCAGAAGACAAAACCCCTGGTCCCGGTGACTGACCCAGATTGGATCCAAAAAATAGTAAAAATGGGGGGGAAAAGTGGCATTGGGGGCTCAATCTCAGGGCCTGGGTTATGATTTCAATTGTATTTTGAAAAATCCCCACATTTCCTTAACAATCTAGATTTATAGAAACAAGTCTATTCTGTGATGTAAAAGATAATGATTAGTTGAACATCATATTGTGACCCTTCAGCCAAACAGAATTTAAATTTAATTAAATTAAACACTTTATGGGATCATTTTATAAATTAAAACTTCACAATTGAAAGATCAGAAATATCTATGAGTAAAATACAGGAGGTTGGCTTATACAAATTCAGATTATTGCCTTTCTAGTCTAGTTCTACCAGTTCTGTTCAAGAGAAAGAAAAACACATCCCTTTATTTAATTATCTCTTTAGTGGGAGCTGGCAGGCCCCTTACAGACTTTTTTCATGAAACAGAAAAAATGAGCATGATTTGTGGTTTTGATGATTAAAAAAAAAAGATTAAAAAGTGAGCTTCCCCCCCCCACCATAAAGTAAAGATAACTTTGTAATTATACTTGTATATTCTGAAAGGAAATGGAAGATTCTTTCTATTATTATTTATCTTTTTATTTCTTTTTCTGAACTTTTTTCCTTTCCTTTCTCTTTTACTATCTTTGTTTTCATTATTGTATATTAGTGTTAGTTTTTATGCTTTCTTTTAAAAACTTTAATAACATAAACATTAAAAAAACATTTAAAAGAGAGAGATGGCAGGGACTGAAGTTCAAGCTTTCTATATGCAAAGCATATTTTCTACTTCTGAGTTACCACAGTCTCTTCCCAGGAGAGAGTGAAAGGTTTCAAGACTGTCTACAAACTTGAGACAATGAGATGGTGGCACACACATTGAATAAATAAATATAACTCTACGCTTAGGTTCTTAATCTAATCACAGATTTGTACCAACTACTTATTATAAACTCTGTAGTGATATATAGATATTCAACAGTAGATATAATAATAAATTTAGAATCAGAGATATGGATACTGGATATACTACCCAATACAGTTTTTCTAAGTGGTATTGTGTGGGAACTGTGATTCATAGAATTCCTAGCTAACAGAGAGAAAGACTGAAGCCTTAACAAATTATAGAACTCTAGGATGGAGAAGGATAACGTAATAGTCTGGAGACTGTAAGGATTTGAATAAGATGCAACAAGCTCAGACCAAATCCTACAAAACTTGAATTGCTGGTTATCAGTAAATAACTGCACATTCCAATAACAGCAATCCAGCAATTCTGGACAGGGTTGTATTCCTCATAAAGAGGATGGTTTGTGACTTGAGGGTCTGCTTGGACTCAGGGCTTTTAAGCAGCAGATAAAAGTCATACCCAGGAATCCTTTCACCAATATTTCATTAGTTATGATTGGTAAGTCATCATCCAATTAGAATGTATCTGGTGTTGTATCTGGTGCTGCTCTTGGAGATGCTCCCAAATATACCATTAGCACAAAATGTGGCCACCTTGGGACAACCCCAACAGTCTAGAATTATACCTAAATTAAAATCATATTCCTGAATGCCAGTATGCTTCCAGTATCGGATGAAAGTTCTAAACATTTCCTGTAAAGTCCTAAATGGGGCAGCATTAGGATAGATCACGCACTTCACCAGAACGAAATCTGGTTCAGTCATCCAAAAACAACTGGTTGAAAGTTCCCAAGCTTCAAGAAGTACATAGAGTAGGAGTGAAAGGTAAGCCTCCTCTGTGGTAACTCCCACTTTGTGAAATATTCAGTCCCATCCCCCAGAAAGTCATACAATTCCTAGTTGATTAATTGTGGATGCTTATCTTGAATTTGTTTGTTCTTTTGGATGATAGTTTTATTGTGTTGTGAGTTGTTCTTATTTTTGTCTGCATTTTGTTACTGCCTGCCACCTTCTGAGTCCTCTGGGACACATTATAAGTAGCAATAAGTAAAGGAAATAATAGGCAGAAGTAATCAAATTCTATTCCTTTGGAATATTGATGTGGAGTGGAGTTATTATTGACTTTAGCATCATAATAAGGTTGATCAGGAGGATTATGGGTCAATAAATAAAATGACTTACATCAACATGCAAATCCCTCAATGAGCAGATCTGCAGTAAGAAATATCCAAGAAGTAGCTATACAAAAGGGAAAAATTGGCTGTACTAGTGTCGGTTGTATTAGATTGCAGCTCCCACAATTCCCTATAAATTTGAGTAGCTGTAAGCTAACACAAATGAAGGGGACATCAAGTTGGAGAAGATTGGGCTATATCCCATTTCTATGTACTGTATACAACTTAATTTTTCTTGTTTCAAGTTTTTTGATGAAGAAATTTCAGCGTCTTCCCTATGAGAAGGCTTAGTTGAAAAAATAAGAAATAGGGAAACTTCACAGCTGAAGCTAAGATCCAAGGGCACGTTCTGTCAGCTGCAATATTGATTCTTGTCATTCTTGAAGGATGTATTGTGTGAATAAGGGCAATCTCATCACGCAGTGGCTTATTTGGTAATTCAGGAGATCTAGGAATGGTTTTAAAAAAAATCTGTTAGTAGCAGCTGCAGGGAGGATAGGAGTTGGAACCAGGGCACTAGAGAAAAGAAGGATGAAATGTTTTTTTGACAACCTGCTATTGTAATGAAAAGCAGACACACCTCCCAGATGTTTTCCTATGAGGTACACCATCTCTAAAGATTTATTTCATATATGAGAGTTATGTCTTGCATCTCTTTCAGGAGCACATAGCCTTTCCTCTTCTAATTTTCCCCTCACAGCAATAGGTAGGTAAAGCATCTGTGATTGATCCAAAGTTACCCAATTTACTTAATAGGCTTCATCTAGACTTGGCCTTGTGTCTCCTTGGTTCATGCCAACTTCTCAAGTATGATATCACACTGAATCTCACCAGGGATATGGTATTATATAACCTTCTGGGCCATAGCAATTTTTAAACCCATTCCATCTGAGCTGCAATTAAGATTCCATTCCTTCCCTATAACATCTATTATTTTAAACAAAATCTGCTTAAGAAACTTGTTCACTAAATCTCCATGGTGAATATTTCCCCTAAGTACCCTTTTGTTAAAAGGACAATGCTCAGGCTTCAGTATAGCCCAGCATGCTTTACTGACCATGAGATAACATTTATCAATGTTTTGACAGTTTCCATTCCACAAAGATGATATTTTATGAAACCAAGCCACTACATATCTTGCTATGAGTGCACCGAAGAAGTATATACTGGAATCAGAAATATGCAGTAACTTTATACTTTCTTCAAAAAATAAGAGGAACATTTGATACAGATGATCTAATTTTAGGTAAGGAGCATCTTCAGTCCTATCCTTATACAAAATCTGGCTGCTTTAAGAAAACAGTTCAGACACCAAAACCCTGCTGTTATTAATACTTGGGCTGTTGTTTTTTTTAACAAGACTTTTTTTCTCTCCTCAAAGGAGCATTTGTAAAAGTAATCATTATGTGTCTTTTTCATAGTTTCCTATATAATCCTAGTTCTCTGAAATATTTTTTTCTCCTACTGGTTGTCTTTGTGCTGAACAATATATAACTCTTCTCTTTGTATTTTACTTCCTAATATTGCATTAGCCTTGTAACTACATGTGTCTTGTTGTCAAGAGAGAAAAGAAAAATGTGATCTGAGGTCACTCACTATATATTTACAATGTTTCCTTTGCAATGGGGGAAAGTATTTAGACCTTCAGGGTCAATAAGCTGATTTTACAGGCAAGTGGGTCCCTGCATATCAATAGGCAATTATGAAGGATCCGTCATGGACCACTTTTTCTCTTGCTGTAATAGCCTTCACCATTCTAACTGTACCATAGTGTCTCAGTAGTTATACATTATAATTCGAACTGTAATTAGGACTTAGCTATCATCAGTGAAAAAAGAGTTCCTGGATTATTCACTGGAAGAGTGCTGCCCTTTCTGCCACTTCTTCTGTAGTTCTAATCTGGTCATAATGTCAACTGTCCCATTCATTTAGCTAGCAAATAAAGACTCCTGGGCCATTGTTTAACCAAGAGTACACTTTACTGGAGCTTAAAATGGTTACAGAAGAAAAGCGAAACTAGCTCTGATATTTTCGCATGCAAAAAACATAATTAGCTTTCCCTTTGTCCCTTGGCCTGTGCATAGTTGTTATTCACTGTCCAATTACTTGCATTTCTTTTTGTTTGGGAAACAGGCTCTTCTTTCTGGCAGACATCCTCAGCAAACGACCTTGGGAGACTGGCATTGTTCCAGGCTTTGAACTGGCATTCTTGGCATTCCTTTAACACCCCTCCCCCCATAATCTCCCCACATCCCTACCACCATTGTTAGTTGTCTGGCTGTAAGCAGGAGTTGCTTTGCAAGCTGATTTGTAGTCATAATATATAGTTAGAGTGCTATCACAGGTCTATGAAGATGAAGGTGAGAGACCAGTATTGGACTGCACCATGAGAAGGGAGGATGTTTTTGTCCAGCAAAGATTTCTAACAGCACAATGAAGCAATGTCATACCCATTAACAGATGCTACAGATCTTAGCAGAACATCAGAATCACTTTAGGTTATTTCATGGATGGAATTCTCCCACTACTTGGTAATGTCAGATATTTAAATACTCAAATACTCCTCTTTCTGTGGATTGCTTTGCACAGTGCCACATGGCTTTCTGTTCTTTATTATCATACACAAATCTTGATACTGGTCTAGCAGTATTAGTGGTGCAAGCCTATGTATGTTTTCTCAGAAGCACTCCCTATTGAGTTTAATAGGACTTAATTCCAACTAACCAAGAATAGTTTAAAATATTGTATAGATATGCTTCGGTGAAAGGTTTACTATTTCATAATTTTCTCTTACTTATACTTTAGGCACACAGATATATAAGCAAAACATATTTCCTGAAACTAGCTGTAATTTTTCAAAGGGATTGTCTCTATTCTTTTAGAGTTTCTTAAGGGTTCTTTGAGGACCCAAATACTTTTGAGCAGGATTTCATAGGAACAACTATCTAGCTCTCTTCTTGAAAACAGGTTCTTACTGTTAACATCTACAAGTTTTTACAGTTAATAGCCTGTCTCCTCAACGAAGTCATAACCAAACAAAAGACAATCTTAGGAATATACAAATATAGAATTCAAATTCTATTATATTATGATTGTAAGGTTTTATGCACAAAATAAGCAGTATTTTCAACAAATTTCCCCAAGTTTCCAAGAATTAATATTAGGATTTATCTTCAAGTAAATGTATTGTCCATGGTACTTCAAGTGTTCTTTCTGAAAACTCTTGAACTCTGAAGAATTTATTTCATCATTTCATCCATTCATTATCATTATTAAATATTGGTTCACTGTTTAGCAATGAAACTACATAGCCAATACTTATAAAACAGAATGTATCATTTTGAATCATTTGATTAGCTTGATTTAATTAATTTAATTTTACATTGCAGATTTCTTTATCTAACACATTCTTACACTTTGCCTTAGCTCAGTTAAAATCAGAAAAATACTGACTTTGAAAGAACTGTATGACATAGCATTTATTTAACTAAACAATTTATAAAATCACCCACCCAGCCACAGCAATAAGTCAGTACACAAATGATTAAACTAAATTTGGGCAGTGCACAAATGATTACACTAAACCCAAGCCAGAATATACCAGACAGAACCTTAAAATAGTAATTGTAATAATAATACTTAATCTTATTTTGACCCATAGAACCAAACACATCTGCCAATTGCACTATTGTAATCGTTTGGAAGGTGAATGGATTTCTTGATTCTGGTGGGTTGAGCAGAAATGATTGGAGATAGGTAGTCCCTGAGGTATCCTGGTCTTATACCATGTAGGTCTTTATAGATGACAACTAGCAACTTAAACTACACTTGAAAACCATCTGGGAGCCAAGGCAGTTTGAAGAACAGAGGTGTCACATGAATATATTGTGAAATGCCCAAAACTGCCTGTGCCATTGCAATCTGGATTATTGTAATGCAATTATGTGGACCACATAAAATGCATTACAATAATCTAGTTGGGAGATTACTATGGCATATGTTGCAGTGAAAGGGGCCTTCCAATCCAGAAACAGGTACAATTGATGCCCAAGGAAAAACTCTGTGCAAAGGCCCTCTCTCCTAACTCTATCTGCCACCTGCTCTTCAAACAGGAGCTATGAGTCCAGAAGGACTCTCATATTAAGCACCAATTCTGTCTGGAGTAGTATTGCAGTAGTATCAAAAGTCACTGAAAAATCAAGGAGAGCCAAGCTAAATGGACTACCCCCCCCCACACACTAAGGGTCATCAACAAGTGCATTTTTTTAAAAAAAAATGACACTCATCTACTAGAAGGAGCTCTACATGGCAAACAAAATAAAGCTCAATATTGTAAAACAACTATTGTAAAACAATGAAAAAAAAATTCAGGCTCTAAAAAAAATTCCATCCATCCATCAACACCCAGGCCATTTCTCTCAACATCCTGGCTCCAGTGTCTGGGGAAAGAGCCAGATCTTCACTGCTTTCCTGATGGCCAATAGAATCAGCATTTCCTTTGAAGCATCTCTGAGGGGAGACAGTTCCATAAGACAGGTGAGATGTGAAATTCCTTTTAGGGGACCCCAGAGCATGCCCACCCTGCCAGATTAGTTGGGATGGGCAGAAACCATTAGGAATAGGTGGTCCTGCAAATAACATTCCTTTAAAGGTGATAACCAGCACCTTGAATTATACCTGGAAGCCTACTGAGAGCTGGTGCAGCAGTGTTACATGGGTGTACTGAGGTGTGCCTGCTACTGCCAGTGCTCCTGGACCAGGTGCAGCTTCCAAATTCTCTTCAAATCAGTCCTATACTGAATGCATTGCAGAAATCTAATTCGGAGGTGATTAAAGCATGAGTGACTGTGAGTAGTGTAATGTATTGAGCAAAAGGCCTCTTGGTCATGGCTACCATTGCCCTTCAAGCACTATACAAAGTCCAGGAGAACCCCCAGATTAAACAGAATCCCTGACTGAGGTCACTCCAGGCTGAGTTAAATATGGCAAATTACTAGATACAGGGGATCCTAAAACTCCCAGGCATTCAGTCTTGTCCATGCTGATCTGAAGCCATCCAGGCCTGTACAGCTTTCAGGAAAGCACCTTGGCAGTAATTTGAGACATATACTAACGATGTGATCCTGAGTTACACCTTAGTAATATAATTGTTATTTTCATTGTTAGTACACCTGATGCTGGCCTTTCAAACTAGAATATGGCAGACATATATTAATGCATAATCTCAGTACACATTTCTCTTAACCATTACATTTCCATTTATCACTTTTGTGGATTTTGCCCAGGTTCTACGCAATGGATACAAAGGACAAAAATAATACCTCAAAGAAAGAGGCGTGAAGTGAAAGCTGGAGATGATATAAATGTCAAGCCTCCATGAATTGAGGTCACCTTGGTTGACACTGTGAAAATATGATCCTGAGTACAGAAATAATATCTATATCATTTCATGAGCTAAGTGAACATCAATGAACACAGAGTGGCCAAAAGCAAAGTTTTCAATGTCCCCATGATAGTCCGGGTTTCTCTATCAACCCTCATTTTGAATGTAATCTTTTAAAAACAAAAACAGGTTTTATTTTAAGAATGTAAATATGTGTCTCTTCATGGCAATAAAGTAGTACAAACCAGCTCCATCTCATTTATTAGGACAGGTTAGGATGGGCAGTGCAGCATTTTTGCATAGTTGAGAAAAAAGGTGGTAAGTGCTATACCAATATGGCTGCCACTGACTGCATGACTTTGTCTTTGCTGCTGCATCATTTCACATTGCTGTGCCTCAGAAGAGGACACCATTAACTGTGGCTGATCTTAGTTTATCAACTGCCACATGGAAACAGAATATCATGGCACAAAACCTGCCAGATGAAAGCATCTTCAAGTATGGGGAGAGACATTGCAGCATCATTTTGTGAAGGTTGAAAAACCTATGCTTAGATTAGGAACCTAATGCACCATGGAAACTGACAATAAATTGTCAATTAATTTTTTAATTCAAAAAAAGTAGTGAATACTAAGTATTCTATTTGAAAGAGAAAAAATAATCTGGTAAATAGGAAGTGAATATCCTGGCCAGTGTCCCCATAAATCAAACAGTTTAAAGGTTAACATGGAGCTGGTTCTCTAGATACGTTCTTTTTTTTGTCCTTTCTTGAAAAAAAGGAACCGCGAGTAGGAAACCTGAAAGAGTCATAACTGATCTCTCTCTCTCTCTCTCTCTCTCTCTCTCTCTCTCTCTCTCTCTCTCTCTCTCTCTCTCTCCTCTCTGTATGGGGGTATATGTTCTGCTCATCCTCTCCTTAAGGGTCCTTATTTCACTAATTTATAAACTGGCACATCTATGTCACATTCAAAATTCTTATGGCTGTATCTTTTTTTTACTAACAACTCCCAGTATCCATGCTGGCATGCTGCAGGCATGCTGGGTAATTTTCTAGATGGGGGAAGTTTGTTAAGTCACACAAAGGTGTTAATTTGTCCTGCCCCTGCTTACCTTGTCCTTTTGGGGAGTAGTTGACTATATTTTCAAGCAAAGAACTGGAATGCAGTTCTAAGAATGTTTGTGGGTGCATTTGGTACCCAGAGAATTTTTGGAAAGAAGTCAATGCTGCAAGCATTTATTTTTAATATAAATGTTAGAAAAAACAGGAACCTGGAAGATACCTAGTATGGTGTAGATGGACACTTTAGCATCCCTGGGATTATTTTTTTAAAAATTTATTTATTTATAAAATTTATTGGCCACCCATTTTACCACAAGGTAACTCTGGGCAGCTTACAGTCATAAAATGTATTTATACTATACATCAGTGGTGGCGAACCTATGGCACGGGTGCCAGAGGCGGCACTCAGAGCCCTCTCTGTGGGCACATGCGCCGTTGCCCCAGTCCTAGGCCTTCAGCTGGGTTTTATAAAACCTTTTTGCTTTAGGCCTCCGCCACCATGTACAAAAAAAAAGGTTCAATCAATCAGTCAATTTCAACTTCTTGCGGGAAAAAAAAGATCTTGCAAAGTTGGAATTGATTGATCAAACTTTTTAATCCCACCCAGTCTGCCGTTACCACCACAGCCACGCCCAGCCAATGGGCCACGCCCAGCCAATGGGCCACACCCACCCGGCACCCGACGATGCATAAGTGGGTTTTGGGTTGCAGTTTGGGCACTAAGTCTCTAAAAGGTTCACCATCACTGCTATACATTAAAACATAAATTAAAACCAGATATTCAAATCTAATGACATGTGGGGAGGCAGGGGCAGGGAAGTGGGATCTGTTGATGCTTGATCAACCACCTCTACTACACTTTCCCCCAATTGGGGCCCCAAACCAACTGACAGTCTTGAAATCCTTATGAAAGGATAGGAGGGTTGGGGCCAACCTCACATCAGGTTCTATATTGGGGGCTACAACTGTAAGCAACAAACCTATCGCCCCTTCTTGCACATTTGTTCTCTTAGCATTATTCTTGCTCCTTATCTTTGTCTGCATTAAGAATGCAGTGTACTGAAAGATAAAGTAATACTGGTTCCAGGAGTTTACTGAAACATTTAACAAATGGGATAGTGCACTGGGACATATGACCATAAATACAAGCATGGTTTTTTTAAAAAATTAGATAACCTTTAAAAAAATGACAATAAAGGTTATCTAATCTAAAAAAAAAAATCATGCTTGCATTTGTGGTCATATGTCTCAGTGCACTATCCCATAGTGACAAGCTGAAAAGAACTGAATTAAAAATATGGGGAAATATAGGTTTGCAAATGTTTTAGAAATTGGTTTATTTCATGTCTCACATATTACCCGCCTTTGTTTATTTGATGAAATATACAAGGATTTCTTGAAAATGACTTGCTTAATCTTGCTCACAGCACAAGTGGAAATTCTCCCACCAGATATTTTCTAGCAGATTACTAAATTACTAAACATAAATTCATTATGTACTAAGATAGCAAATATATGTATTGTGACTTTTGTTCATCATTTATTGACTCATGTCAGAAGATTCTAACATCTAAAAACACAATTCCTTCATCCCTAAAGGTTATAGAATTAATAAGTGATACCAAAATTTATTCAGATGACATTTAACTGAAATAAAGCCTGAAGTTATTATTTGATGGAATATTTCAGGTCACCTAAACCTATCTGGTGTAGGAAGGTAAGAAAGAACTGTCATCTGTAATTTCAACTTTGTGGTATAATGCTACAAAATTATAATACATCTCAGTACAACAAGAAATGAAAGAAGTCAAAAACCGCAGCCCAATGTTAAGAAACTGATACCAAGAATAAAATGTCCATATCTAATATTTTTTATGTCAAGGTGTTATTCAAATCTATATAGTAGATAAAATTTCCAAAACCACAATTCCAGGATCCCTGCATATTTTTTTTCCTGCTTTCTAAGGCAGTTTTGTACTTAGGTCAAACGTTTCCTATAGCCACAATAGGAACACCTAGTATTCATTGCAGAGTTTGGTAATTCAGTTGGTTATAACTTATTAAACTGATGCAACTTTTTGGACATTCGCTTCAAGGCAACCCTTTGGAACTCTTAAAACTTTCTTAGAGAGAATGGAAAAAAAGGGAAGGCGCTCATGTACTCACGGTCATTGCACAGTGTCCCACTGAAAGAAGTCATGCTACAGTCACAGCTAAACCCATCCCATTGCTGTAAGCAGACACCTTGGTTGGCACAGGAGTCTTCTTGGCATGTGGTGCTGGGGCCTAACAATAAAACACACCATAGAAAAGAACATGAAGGACTGTCATTCAGAGTGACCATATGTGTCATTGGATCACACAGGGTAGTTGCCAACATCTCATGTTTTTAGAGTAAATTATGGGGGAAAAGCTGATAAGGGGATTAACCCATATTATTAATAATATTCATGTTATGTAGAGACATATGGTTTTTGTTTGTAACACAGAGGAATATGAAGATATGAATTCATGTCATGATAATAACATAAGAGAAGCAAGTAACTCAAGCAAAAGGAAGTGGTAGTTCTCGACATATTTCTAATTTTACTTTAACATCTATAAACTATCTTCTCCAAAACAATGAGTTCTACTAGAGATTGTGGAAAACAGAATATAAAACTAAAAACAAAACAAAACAAAAAAACCAACAACAAAAAAATACAAACAACCAAAACAAAGCCACACATGTCATATTAAAAGCAAGCAAGGAAAAGAAAAATACAGCTATTCAAACAATGATTTGATGAACACCTTTATCTACCGACAGACAGAAGACCTTTGGGTTGGCATTTTTTAAATTAAAAAAAATCATATTTTCTCGTTAGCAGGAATGTTGGCAAGTATCTTTTTGCATGCTTTAAATTGTCCCATGCAGGTTTTTAAGAACAAAATAGATAGATAGAGGAGAAATCAGCCAACTAATGCACCAACATGCTCAAAAAAATGACATTTACACATGAGAAACAAAACTATTCTATTTCTAAAGATCATAATTAGACCACTGGGAGAAATAAACAAACAAATAAAACGTTAAAGAAAGATGCAGGTTCAAAGCACTGAAGCAATCACTATACAAATAAGACACAAGACTGAAAGCCTGTATTCAATATATCCCAGGAGAAGATGGTTCTCTGTGCCATATTTTTTAATGGGAAGAAGAGGAAAATGAGCTACAACACACAGATATCAGCACAAAAGTGGCTGAAGGTTCTCAATGCGTTGTATGGGTTTCAGTCTTGTTTAATATACACAAGGGCATCTACCTTGCAAATCAGCTTTCATCAATGCAACTTTGTCAGCAAAATAAAAAAGCAAAATATATTAAATGTTAGTAAGCAAATATTGAAATGGCAGCAAACACAGAGAAATTGTTCAGAGAAAAAAAAGTGCATGCTGCTCTTAAAGAGGAAAAGAAATTCCAAGTAATGCAAATAAATTAATGCTAATAGACATAAATATCCAGGCAAGCCAAAATGAGAATGCAATAATTGCCAGCATTTACTACAAATATAATGGTTAATTGAGCTGATGGCATGTAATGAAGGAAAATTAAAATCATTTCTTTTCATAGGATAAATGTGAACACATTAGCAAAAGGAAATGGATGGTTTAATCCTGAGTAGCCATTTGTTACGTTCAGATATAAACAATTCAATCATTAACACATTATCCTTTGCCATCCTAAATCTCTAGAGGAATCGAAGGGCTTGTAGGTGCCCACGTGCTAGAGAATGGTTTTGACACTTACTATCTCCCTTGCCACCTTATTAAAATATATAGATACAGCCAAAAATATTGGTACTCTTTTACTTTTTCCTTAAAAATATCAATATGCCAGGCATGAAGTAACTGACACAAATAGGCATCCACCATTTTTATTCCATAATCTATAGAGCAGACACTTTGCTTTTGGTGTATGACTTCATATATTCTTGTAAATACTTAAGCAAAAGGAAAAAAAATTACAAAAGAAGGTTGAAGATTGGTAGATAAATAAATGCTCTTTAATAGCCATAGGTGTTATAATATTCATTTTGGGATTCTCCACAGCTCTTTTCTGGCAGCCAATTAGTCTCAAACTTTCATATATGTGTACAAGACCAAAAGAGTTAAAATCCCTGGATTCAAATGTACGCAAAGAACTATACCCTATAATTCAGTTCACATCCTATGTGAGTCAGTTAAAGACCTAGTAGCTACATTTGCACAATATGTTAAGCTTTGTTTTTAATCTTGTTTATTTTGTGACTTAGCTTCTTATGTGAATGTAGCCTGGGAAAAGGTTAGAGTTAGCAGAAATGGAGCAGCTTCAGTAAGCAGTTAATTGAACATACTTCTCTATGTTATGCAAAATATTTTGTTGGCTTTCCTTTCTCCCAAAGATCAGAAGGAGACAGGTGTGGCATCATGTGGCAACTAACACATGTCATTAAAAGGCACATGGTTTTGTGATCTACAGCTGGGACCACAGTCAAAGCTCTAACCCTTTTTCATGTGATGCATGTAAAAAGGGGTAGAGCTTTAGTCATACAGCTGTTTTCTTGCCTTTTTGGACCACAGCAATTATCTCACAATTATCTGATTTATATATTGTAGTTTGCATTTGACTTTACTTTGGGTGAAAAAGTCTTTTGATTTATAAAACATGATTGATGTCTGTAGTTTGGTGAACATACTATGATGAAGCAAACTGTATATTAGGAGGAGGAAAGTGTGTTGGATATTTTTGCTGCCTTTAGTGAACATTTGAAGTTACAACGGCACTGAAAAAGTGACTTAAGACCATTTTTCATACTTACAACCATGATCGTGTGATCAAAATTCAGAGGCTGGCAACTGATTCATATTTATGATAGTTGCAGTGTCCCTATGTCATGTGATCACCTTTTGCAACCTTTCTGACAAGCAAAGTCAATGGGCAAGCCAGATTCATTTAACAACCATGTTACTAACACCCGCAGTGATTCACCTAACAAATGTGGCAAGAAAAGTCATAAAATGGGGCAAAACCCACTTAACAAATGTTTCACTTAGCAACAGAAATTTTGGGCTCAATTATGGTCGTAAGTCAAAGGCTACCTGTAATAAAGGCAGGATACAAATGAATAAAATAAATAAAAATAATAAATATTGGAAAAGTGTGATGAGTTGTAGATTTATTTTGGATGCATTTTGGATGAAGTCAAAGAAAAAAAGGATATTCTTTACCACTATAAGGATTCACATACAATTGTAATATCTGGCTTTTTAAAAAACCAGAGGAAGGAAATGGAAGTAAAAGGTCAAGTCCATTTCAGAATATTTGAAAGAGGAAATCTTAATAAACTGAGTTTTACACAAAACACAATAAATTGTGGGGCAGTTTTGTGAGAGCCCCATCAGATATTTCAAAAGCTACTGAGTCTTGAGTGAAACTGGTGTGGGAGTGGACTGCAGAATAAGAGGAGATTGGACAGCAACTGAAAAGCTCAAAGAGGTACAAAATCTGAAGCAGGAGTCCCCAAATCAGGTTGTCTTTTTCGGATCTGGAAAAGGAAATCTGTGTGAAAAATGGCATAAAAGGGTGGTAGGATCTGGGTGGCTTGGGAGCTGCAGTTACAGAGCTTCTTCTACCAGACGGTCCCTTTTCAGTACTAGAACTTAAATCCAAGTAGAGTAGAGCTACTAATTTAGCTGAACCCTCTTCCTTTGATTTAGTGACCAAACCACTAACCACTGTTGCTAATCTAGGTCATATAATGCTGTCCTCAGTTGACATCAATATTATAAAACCATTTTCATTGGTTTTGTAACAAAGACCTAAGTATAGGTTGAATGTATTCAGAGCTAATGTCAGACTCTGACTTCATCCATTCAGATTATTTTCAGCCTTTCAGTTTGGTTCTGTAAATAAGCTTTATAAATTACTTGGCAATTAAGGTGATTCTTAAGAATTTGGGTGCTACATAATTAAATGATTATTTTAATACCAAGATCTAATCACTAACAGAATGTATCACAATCTGCCTTCTTTCTCACCTGCACTGGAATCTGTGATTTGCAAGCTTTACACAATAAAGTGAAATTACCTTTAGGTGTATAGAAGCTATGTATTCATATACTGAGTCACACTTTAATTTTTTAACATTAATCATCAAATTAAAATTAGAATTCAAGTCATAAGGATTTAAAAATTCAAACAAAAATAATACCTTGTGGACAATTAAATAATATGAATGAACATGTAAGTAGTAAAAAAATGAATGGATGAATTTGGGGGTTTGGCTCTTCATATCAAACTGATCAGCAGACCTTTACTGTATGCAGAAAATTTATAAATCTCCTCAACTCAAAACCTCTGCAATTTTTTTGCTGCAGGCAGGTGGCTTTCTGGGTTGCAAAGGAATATTGAATCTTGAAATGTCTACAGTAGAAGAATGTACTTTAAAAAAATTATCATGACATCTGTGAATATTTGATTGAAGCCTCATCCATGTTTACATCTGTGCTAAAAAGGAATGGGGCTTCCTTTGTGCAGTCCTGAATTCCATCCTGAATGCCTCCCCCACGGATTCCTTTGATGGAATCTCCCTTTTTAGGTGCCATATATGAATGTTGTGAATGCCTATGAATTATTTGAAACAATTATTTGCTCCTAAACAAACATACATTTGTCACAAAATAACCATCTGGACATATTTTGCAACTGTGCCTATAGGAGGCTCTTTTTTTGATAAAATCTGAAGTGGGGAGAGTACATATTTTCACTGATCACTGAAAAGAGATAAAGTGAATTGAGGAAGCTCAGTTACAGGCCACAGCTCTGCCCGAGAGAGAGAAGGCGGAAGATTTTGGTTCCTTATTCACACAAATGCATAGAATAAATTTCATCTTTAAAAACTGAAAGGTTAGTTATTGAGATTATGGATTGCACTAAATTTATTTCTCTGAAATTATTTTAGTTTCTATGCAATGATCCTTGCTTACCATTAAAAAAGAGTCTTATTTTAGTATTTACCAAATCCTATAGTACAGTTTTAACACATTCCTTCAGACCTCTTCCATGATCTTGTCTACTGGGACCGAGCATATAAAGAGCAAATATAATTCCATCCTAAGCAGGAATTATAAATTAACCAGTGGACAACCTCCAGAAGCTGTGAATGCTCCAACACTGGAAGTTTTTAAGAAGAGACTGGACAACCATTTGTCTGAAATGGTATAGGGTTTCCTGCCTGAGCAGGGGCTTGGACTAGATGACCTCCAAAGTCCCTTCCAGCTTTATTATTATTAAGGAAATAGTCATGAAGCAGTACCTGAGAAAATCTTTGATATAATGACATTACTACTACTACTACTACTACTACTACTACTACTACTACTACTACTACTACTACTACTATTAATTTATTGTTTTATCATAGAGAATAAAATACAAAACAAAACAAAATTAAACCAAACATAAGTATACAATCAACCCTAACAACAACAAAAAAGAAAAGAATAGTGTACAAATAAAGAAGAAAAAGTGATCAATTAAATTGAACATTTAACAGATAGGATTCACCCTGGCTGGGTGCTGGAAAAAAAAGAAAAAGCAGTAAATTCTCTGTGACATATTTATTAATTGGATATGTGTCTTAATATATTTTGCAAGGAACTAATGCTAAATACATCTAGATGGATAACTGCAGTAACAATATTTAATTAGGCACATTTAAAACTAACTATAAAAGAAAGTTATTTTAAGATTACTTTTTCTCTTGATAATAAAATTATATCATCTGTATTGTTTTCTTGATAACAGTATTCAATCTCTCTGCCTGGGCTTCAAACTCTGGTATTTCTGAGTTGTGCCCCATCTATCTATTAATCAGATGATTAGCATCTTGAGATCAGCTAGCTTTTGCCACCTAGCTAGAGAATGAAGTGCAGCATCTAAATAAAATCCATATAATATGGAAGTATAATTCATTGGTTTTTCTCCCTTCGTGTTCTATATCTGAAAATTCTTGTTCTACAAATACAATAGAATGATTAGTCACTCCTAATTAAATGATTGAGTCATATGACTGTTTTCTTATCTCACATTACAGATAAATATGCATAAACTATCCGGTGGTCCTTCATTGGTAAATTTTCAAATTATGTCAAATATATGCCCATGAAAAAACTGAAAATTTACCAGCTGGTGGGATGCAGACAAATAGCTGCAGGATGGATATAATTACCAAGCTGAGCAATTCCACTTGAAACCATTTTGTGCATTTTTGTCAATTCCAATGAAGAAGTGTTAGCCTTGATCTGATCTGCAGGAGAGTCATCAGCACTATTCTGCACATACCACCACAAATGCAATAGGAATCAGTGATGATCTTTGGCCAGGGGCCAAACCTCTAAGTCAAATCTGAATAAGTGGAGGAAGAATGTTTATCTCCTGCCAGATAATATTTTTATCTAGAACCTTCAGTCAGGTACTAAATATCTCTCCAGGAGAATGCTCCCTCTTAATTTGAGAAGCAGTCATTTTGATCAAAACTCTTCCATTTTACTCTACATAAGGAAATTTCAAATACCATTCATCAGGATCCTTATTGTGGCAGGAGAGGAACCAGTAATATGGACAGCAAATATATATCAGCCTTTTTTCTGCCATTTCAAGACTGGTAGAGAACACTTTAACTTGGCTGCTGGAAGAGTCCCTAGACTCAGACCCTCTGTAGAATCCTAACATCTCTTTTTCTCTTAATGTGTGTTAGAAATGTGCATCTTAATTAAATTAGTTAATTTATACTCTAAATACTATCTATGTACTGCAGTGCTGTAACTAGTATCTATGCACTGTGATTATATAAAATGCTGCATGGGAGCTAATTAGCACAACAATTAATTAAGATACTGCACAAACAAAACAAAGACAGGCAAATCAGCTAATTCATGGCAGAATTGACCAATTGTGTTCTGGTAGATAACTTAATGTTCTCAAGTTTGAATTGAGCTTTGTGCCATTGGAGTGCATTTCTCAACAAACAACATCCACTTTCATTAATTATGTAAACTAATTTAGCATCTGTAACAAAGAACAAATTGATAAGATGGGAAACTGGCAGCATCCAAATACAAGTAACAGCAGAAAAGATGCTATAGCTCCCCAACTATGAAATTAAATTTAGAAACATTTTGGTTACACTATAAGAGTTTGAGACAAGTCTATGAAATGATCACACCATACCTTCACATCCTCTTTCTATCTGTCCATTGCAAAGCAGAGCATCTGAAATCAAATCTGGAAGACGCCCATTGAGGTCCACAGAGGCAAGGCAGCCTTGAAATCCTTCTTTGGCGTGGACCAATTTTGGCAAGGATTTGTAAGTCTCTTTTGCTACTCCTCCAATATATAGATCACCTGTGAAGTCAAACAAAAGGCTTGGATGAATATTTTTTTATTAACCCTATTCACTGATAAATTGAACATGTTTTAATCCACAGCTGCACAAAAATATTTTCTTAATTTTTATAATAAATCAAAAAGGCAAAATAATAATAATAATAATAATAATAATAATAATAATAACAACAACAACAACAACAACAACAATGATTAAAAAAAGAGAATATCTGTAGCTCAGGGTTGAAATGAGGGGTCTTTGGTGCTCTCTGAGCTTGGCTGTTTTCTTGCAAACATTTCATTATCCAAACTAGGTAACATCATCAGTGCTGATGATGTTACCTAGTTTGGCTAATGAAACGTCTGCAAGAAAACAACTAAGCTCAGAGAGTCCCAAAGAGCCAATAAACAAAAATATAAAACCAAGCAAGAAAAGTAAATGTCAATTGCTCATGAAAAAATACAGCCTCTCTCTGGCACCTAAATACAGGTAGTCCTTGACTTACAACCACAACTGAGCCCAAAATTTCTGTTGCTAAGCAAGACATTTGTTAAGTGAGTTTTGCCCCATTTTACCACCTTTTTAACACATTTCTTAAATGAATCACTGCAGTTGTTATAATACAGTTGTTAAGTGAATCTGGTTTCCCCATTGACTTTGCTTGTCAGTAGGTCACAAAAGGTGATCACATGACCCCGGGACACTGCAACTGTCATAAATATGAAACAGTTGCCAAGTGTCCAAATTTTGATCACGTAACCTTGGGAATGATGCAATAGTCATAAGTGAGAAAAACAGTCACATCACTTTTTTCAGTACCATTGTAACTCTGAACAGTCACTAAATAACTATTGTAAGTCGTGGACTACTTGTAATAGGCCAAACATTTTTTTTTCACAGTGTCCATGAATTATGTTACTTCCAAGGCCATCTAGGCTATAGCTCAAATGTGGTCATATTGAACCCTTTGTCAATAATACAATATATAGCAAAAAGAAGAAAGGAGTGTTAATGAGGAGATTCCTCCCAAAACAATATAAATCCCTTCCTCCCAAAAATGTATTTAAAGTTCGAATTTCCACCAGTATATAACTACTTTGGCCAACTTGTATAGTACAAGTGAATTATACATGATTTTAAAGTCTTACTATAATACATAATTAATATATGGTCGATATTTAGTTATTAGAACTCAGTGTCACAATCAATCCTGAACTGTTTGGTTCTCATTAAACACCACAACTGGAGTAAGTCAGATGAGCAGACAAATGTTATTAAGTTGGCAAGGCAAAAATGACTGGAATAGACATCCTGTGGATTTCTAAGAATGTTTACACCTGATGATTGACTTGATCTCTGAAGTCTGCTCTCTTGATTTGACATAACCTTGCCAATTATTTCTATGAATGTTTTCTACTGTATTCAGAAAATTAGGGCTTCAAACAGGATTTATTTTATCGGAGAGATCGATACACTTGGTACGTATTCCATGACGGATATAAAAATCATATTTTATATGATGATTATAATTATCCGTAAGTATCACTTGCCGTTCACCCGTCCATTACTGTACAAAGTCCAAGGTGTGAGATGGGAATATAAAAACGTTACGTTGTAGTGTCGTGTTCATCCTTTCTTGTCTCGAACGTAGTATTAGTCACAAGACATGTTTCATTGTTACAGCATTATGGCAAAGACAGACACCTAGGTGCATAATGTTTGTTGCTGAAGAAACACTGGGAATTGTTTCTAGAGAATGCCATGTGGGGGAAGACATAAGTAGAAGATGAATTTGTCCCTGGCTATCATAGACCCTTGGAACTGAAGGGAGTATTTGCATGCTTGTCCTTTTCATCTGCTTAGCAAGCCTGGATTCTGTCTCTTAGCATGTGGCATCACATTTGGAGGTGCCTGAGAGTATGGAAGAAGCCTTCCTTATATTTCAGAAAAGGATAATTTGTCTTCTCTGGGCTAGTATATTTCATTACACATGAAATGTATATTCCAAAATACAGAATGTTTCAGTGATGGCCAACATTAGCTCTTCCTCTTGACTGACGGTGCTTTTTAATATTACAAGATTATAAGTGGTTCCTATACTTATCCACCATGATTTGATTTAATGCATTTAAAACATTTATATAGTTACCCACCTTATACCTAGCTCTGGGTAGCTCACAACCAAGAGATACAACCATATCTATGCACAATACAAGTATTAAAATAAAAGATATTAAATATATTATTATTATTATTATTATTATTAATAATAATAATAATAATAATAATAATAATAATAATAATAATAATAATAATAATAATAATAATAATAAAGTTGGAAGGGACCTTGGAGGTCATCTGGTCCAACCCCCTGCTCAGGCAGGAAACCCTATACCATTTCAGACAAATGGCCGTCCAGTCTCTTCTTAAAAACTTCCAGTGTTGGAGCATTCACCACCTCTG
>NW_015386540.1:969048-973528 GCF_001527695.2 Protobothrops mucrosquamatus
AATAATAATAATAATAATAATAATAATAATAATAATAAAGTTGGAAGGGACCTTGGAGGTCATCTGGTCCAACCCCCTGCTCAGGCAGGAAACCCTATACCATTTCAGACAAATGGCCGTCCAGTCTCTTCTTAAAAACTTCCAGTGTTGGAGCATTCACCACCTCTGGAGGCAGGTTGTTCCACTGGTTAATTGTTCTAACTGTCAGGAAGTTTCTCCTTAGTTCTAGGTTGCTTCTCTCCTTGATTAGTTTCCATCCGTTGCCTCTTGTCCTGCCTTCAGGAGCCTTGGAAAATAGCTTGACTCCCTCTTCTTTGTGGCAGCCCCTGAGATACTGGAACACTGCTATCATGTCCCCCGTCGTCCTTCTCTTCATTAAACTAGACATACCCAATTCCAGCAGCCGTTCCTTATATGCTTTAGCCTCTAGTCCCCTAATCATCTTTGTTGCTCTTCTCTGTACTCTTTCTAGAGTCTCAACCTTTTTTTTATTAAACATCAAAATATTAAAATAAAAAAAACCTGGCACCATACTAGGGGAACAGCCAGGTCTTGAATGCTATTTGGAAGGTTAAAAGAGTAAGAGCCTGCTAAATTTCAGGGAAGAGTTCTACAGGGGACGGGCTACAATGGAAAAGGCACATTTCATATTCCCATAAGATGGCAACATTTAAGGGAAGGGACAAAGAGCATGTCCATGCTATCCAATCTGTTGAGTGACATGTACAAGGGAAGGGAACAAGATGAATCAGGCGCCTGTAATGGTTCATTTTCTTGATATATGCAGTGAAAAGAAGGAAAGTTGTAGCAAAATCTTTTGCCTCTAATTTGACAGCCAGTTAGAATTTAGACTGAAGGTTAAACTTTCCCCCCCCAATTAACTGGCTCCACTTGACTTGATGCTCCCTTGATGGTTTTAAGCAATCCCATAGCCTTTTTGAGGTTCTTTGGTTGCTATCCCTGATCCTTTGCACAGACCTTCATTTCTGCTAGCTGCTCTCTGGGCTTCCACTTCTATTTGTGGGAAACTGTTATCAGAGACACTGCTAACTAAAATTCCCATACCTCATTGTCTAGAAGCTAAAG
Source organism: Protobothrops mucrosquamatus (assembly GCF_001527695.2). NCBI lineage: Eukaryota > Metazoa > Chordata > Lepidosauria > Squamata > Viperidae > Protobothrops > Protobothrops mucrosquamatus. The sequence goes on from NW_015386540.1 coordinate 970,135, forward strand.
TAACCAAAGATTGTTGAAATAAGTGTGTAGGAACTGTAACTTTTCCTAGGAAAGAAAAATGATTAAAATAAAGTGTATTATAATGTAATGCTTGTCTTCAACTCTGTGATACGTATAACAGAAACAATATTTGCAACTAGACCAGAGGTCCCCAACCTTTTGGGCACCAGGAACCAGTTCCATGGAGAGAGGTTTTTCCATGGACCAGAGAGTGCATGGTTTTGTGTGCTGCCTGCATCCTGCTTTGCTTGTTTGTGCGGACTGGTTGCTGGCATGCCGCGGTCTGGTACTGGTCCACGGACTGGGGGTTGGGGACCCCTGAACTAGAAACCCTTTTATTGTTCTCATTTTGTTCCCCCATTCACATTTCTCTTCTTTGTTTTTCTAAACTTAGGGAGAGTTCATGATACAACTGAGCCTTCCTTTCAGTCTCTCAGTATAAGTTAATGTATATATAGCCAGATAGCTAATCCTTAGCATCCAGCAAGAAAATAAAAGTGCATACATTGTCATCTTTCCTTAGGGGAAGCCATGAAACCAATGCAAAAATTCTGCTACATTATAAAATACCTACAATATATTATTTATTTATTTACTAAATTTACATCCATCTGTCTCACAGTTTGAGGTGACTCTGGTCAGGTTTAATTATATCCATTAGAAAGAAACAATGATAGGTATTTACCCTGAGAAAAGTAAAAATATTATTATTAAAAATATAGTATTTTTTTCAACAACACATTGCTAATTTGCCAATAATATATCTAAGTTATGACTCATCTTACTATGGAAAATTAGGCCTTCTACAGATGTGCTGCAGCTCCCAGATGCTCTTCTTAAGGCTTTCAGCAATCCAATAGGGAGAAAAGAAATTGGGCATTGACATGTGATCTTACGCACTGTCATGAAGGGCCACCCATTACAAGAAATCTCATATGATCACCATCATCATTTTTCTCCTCAAAATGAGAAAATTGCCAAAATCTCTCAGAAGAACAGCATGTTTTGTAGGAGCACATTGACATGTCATGACATTTTGCGTTCTGACTGATATCCCGTAAGACAGTAGTCTCCAACCTTGGCAACTTTAAGACATGTGGATTTCAACTCCCAGAATTCCCCAGCCAGCAAAGCTGGGAGTTGAAGTCCACATGTCTTAAAGTTGTCAAGGTTGGAGACCCCTGTGGTAAGATCCTCTGGAGGATCTTTCATGAGGTTTATAATCTCACAGGAGTTTGGTGGTCTTATCTTTTAATATTATTATAATTTTAATTTAAATTTGGGTGAAAAGCCAATGTTCTATCTAACATATTATTTTCACAGTTTTGGAAAAATACATTTATTTATGTTTTTACTTCAGTTTAACCTGGAGAGTGTAGGCACCATTTATAATAACAGCAGAAATTCTTGGTGTTCTTGCATACAAGCTTTCCAATCACAGAAAAAATGCCCAACCATATTCATTAGGTGAATGAGCCTTAATATTAGAAATTGTACATTTTGTGATGTATTTTAATCTTTTTCCCCAATAAACTAAACATTTACAAAAAAAGAGAGAAAGAAATGGTGCCAGCAAGGCAAGAGAGCAGGAACATATGTATATGTGGATATATACTGTATGTACCATTACTGTTATACTGTACCTGTAATATTATTATTAAATGAGTTTAGGATGGGACTAAGACAAAATGCATTTCTGATGCATTACAACACCCTTGTTTACTATCTTCTGAATCATGTTCTTGACTTTCTCATTTTTTGTCAGTTAAATTATCTATACTACAAAGCATAAAAAAATAGAGATAACTAGAGAAACAGATTTGTTTCCATGCAGAACTAGATTCCAGAGTATTAGTGAGTTTCTGATTCTAATGTTTTGTTAATAAGTTTTAATGAAAGGCATTCCTTTTGACAGAGATTAAGCAGATTTAAAAAGTAGAGGACTGTGTTGCCCAACAGACTGTGCAAAGAAGTTGCTGAGACATGCTAAATTGTGAGGGGAAAAAAGGTAAGATAATTGCCATGAATGTGGCAATCCATTTATTGTGAATTGATGGAATATTAACATGGTGTAGATATGGATGTATTCCTATTCGTGAATATGTATATGATGAGGAAGGGACAAGATTTTGATGTCAGTACACACTGACCTAAAATTATTAGTATGTAGGCTGGAATTTTTTTTATGGAATTAGGCATCTCAATAATGTCTGGCAGTTAAAATCCATCATAGAAATCCAGTAGTAATCACTAATAAAATGTATCAAAGCAAAGGTTGGTACAGTTTCAGGTTTGGGGGTGGTGGTTTCATTTTGCATCATTTTGGATACTGCCTTCCTTTCTGATTTATATCATTTATGCAGTTTTATTTTAAAACATCAGCTGTATTCTAAAAAGTATATAACATTATTTTGATTTACTTCAAGAAGTGTAAAGTTTTTTGCTACAGGATTAAAGACATTTCACTAATACAGCAGCATTTGGTTTGGCCTGACAGCAAAATAATGTAACAAAGCTATGATAATATGCATATTACTAGTGTTTAATACTGCTGTTTTTTCCCAGTTCAATTATGCCACTGCTTGGCAGCTTAAAATCCGAATTTTTAGTTCCTTCTGTTGTTAATGCACTCAAATCTGTGCAGAAGGAAGGCTGTATGGGGGGCTTATTATTATGGTAGAAATCTGTCTCTTCATTTGAATTCCAGAAAAAAAGAAAATCATAGTTTAGTTATGATTAAGCTCCAGTGAAATAAATTCACTGGATAATACTAACCAACAATAAATGATTATGCTAATCAAAGTCTCCTTCAGCCAGAATCCCCTGAACTATGTTTTTACACAGAGAACAACCATCACAAAGACAATCTCTCCTGAGGAAGTATTTTTCCCTTCTCATATTTATATATTTCTAAGCTTTGTTTAGAAGTCCTAGATGAAGCAATATAATGCTATAAGTTGATAAGTAGATTAGAGAATAAGTTTCCATCTGTTTCTTTAAGAGGAATTCCATCTGTAACATAAGCATCTGGTCAATCAGTTGGCTGATCTAATATTTCAATTGCCTACCCACTGAAAATTAGGTGGAGGAGGCTCTTGGTTGTTTTGTACCAACCTTGATAGTCAGTGATAGTTCAGAGGCTTATGGGGCAAGGGATGGACCTAATTGTCTGGAATTAATGAAGACTGCTAGTTCTGAAGTGTTATCTGCCTAAATTAGCCTTATCTTTCTATGGTTCTGTGTCTTGTTTGCAGCCAAGATATGACAGTGCTGGTGAAAATCTAGCCTAGGTCACAAGGTTATGGACAAGATATCAGGTAGGAAAAGATATTATAGATTCTTTGCCAATGGCTTTCTCAAACTCTCCAAATATTTTATCAATTATATATCTGTA
>NW_015386540.1:974458-1021956 GCF_001527695.2 Protobothrops mucrosquamatus
TAGAAGAAATCTAGAGACTGATGTCTCACTTCTTAAGGGTAATAATTGGAATTCTACCTCTGCAAGAGAAGGCTAATACTACATGGTGTTTTAATCAATTCATGGTTAAATTGCTGAAATTTACTTAGGCATGATGATTTCAGACAACAGTTATGGCTGTTTGTTAATCTGATGTAGCACTGGCAGTTAAATGTTCCTTTCTTGTTTGGAATTAGACTTTTGCTGCTTGAATATATGAGAAGCATTCTACATTGACCTTGTAAGAGCAAAAAACCCCACAGTAATAAAAATTAATAAGATGTTTCTTACATAAAACAATAGCAACTAATATAACAGAATTTTTTAAATAATTTGTGATTAAATTTCAGTTTCAACCTGTTGAAGGAGAAAGCTCCTTTAGTAAATCATTTGGGCTTGTAAAAATTCAGCTCATTCTCTTGTGGGGCATAAAAAGAAAGCAGAATACCATTTGCTCTTTCATTAGAACTGGCAATCATGGCAAGGAACAGCTGAGCAGAATGCAATGAGCTTGTAAAGACCTATTAACTGAAGAATATAAATCCTCAGCAACCTTCATCTGAGCATCACACTTTTCAAATCGAATCACTAGCAGATCCAGCTACCAGAATAATGTCTTAAAGTGCTTCACATTTTTAAGCTGACTGGACTTACCCACCATATCAACTCATTATGACTACATTGTTACTAGTGTTACTATGTAATTCTTTTTTTTTATTTTTAACTGCCTGGTTCCTTTGTACCAAGTATTTGGTGACAACATGAAAGATGTATGAAAGATGACAATATAGAGTGCATAGTGCCCACTCAAAACAGACCATAGAGGAAAGTCTCAAAGTCACAGATCTCATGTGAACAGGATGAGGTAATGACATTCAAATGGAACAGTACTAGCAAACATTGATGCTTGGCATCAGCATACCAAGCATTGTTGATTGCCATTAAACTGGGAGGGAATAGTAGCAATTTGAAGTAAATAAGAATAGATTATCACACCCAGTGATTTTCCTGCTTCAGTTTTTCTGGAATTCAAATCAAATTGGGCTTGTTAGACTCTGAGATGGGTAAGGATGTTAATAATAATAATAATAATAATAATAATAATAATAATAATAATAACAACAACAACAACAACAGTACTAGTAGTAGTGTAATAATAATATTAATAATAATAATAATAATAATAATAATAATAATAATAATAGTAATAATAATAATACTGGAGAGACCAAACTGCCTACAAGAAAGACAAATTAAGAACAGAATAGAGGCATGGGAAGACAAAGCACTACATGGCCAGTACATTAAAAAAAATAGCTGGGAAAGCAGATAATAACAAGACCTGGCAATGGCTAAGAGCAGGAAAATTGAAGAAAAAGACAGAGGGACTAATTCTGGCTGCACAAGACCAAGCCTTAAGGACAAATGCATACAAAGTCAAAATTGAGAAGACAGGAAAAGACAGTAAGTGCCGCCTATTGAAAGAAGCTGAAGAAACAGTGGACCACCTGGTAAGCTGCTGCAAGAAGATCGCACAGACTGACTACAAGCAGCGGCATGACAAAGTAGCAACAATGATGCATTGGAAGATCTGCAAGAAATATCATTTGCCTGTTAAGCAAGAACTGGTGGGATCATAAAATAGAGAAAGTCATAGAAAATGATAAAATTAAACTGCTCTGGGACTTCAAAATTCAAACAGACAAGCACCTGCAACATAACACCCTGGACTTAACAATTGTCGATAAGAAAGAAAAAAAAGTCTGGATAGTGGATGTGGCAGTGCCTGGAGACAGCAGAATAGACGAAAAAGAACTGGAGAAGATAACAAAATACAAAGACCTACAAATAGAAATAGAAAAACTGTGGCAAAAGCAAGCAAGGGTAGTACCAATAGTAATAGGCACCTTGGGTGCAATCCCAAAATAACTAGAGCACCACTTGAACACCATTGGCATTGACAAATTCGCCATTAGTCAATTGCAAAAGGCGGCCTTACTATCCTGCGACGATATCTGTAATACCATCAAACATCCACATCTGCCTATCCCAGGTTCTTGAGAAGGACTCGATAGGTAGACAAAAATGCCAAATCCAGTCTGAACATCTAGCTGACTGTGCAATGATCAATAATAATAATAATACAGTTGGGAGGGACCTTGGAGGTCTTATTGTACAACTCTCTGCTCATGTAAGAAGCCCTATACCATTTCAGACAAATGGTTGTTCAGTCTCTTCTTAAAAAATTCCATTATTAGAGCATTCACAATTTCAGGAGGCAGGTTGTTCCACTGATTAATTGTTCTAACTGTCAGGAAATTTCTCCTTAGCTCTAGGTTGCTTCCTCCTTGATTTGTTTCCATCCATTGCTTCTTATCCTGCCTTCAGATGCTTTGGAGAATAGCTTGACTCCCTCTTCTTTGTGGCAACCCCTGAGATATTGGAACACTGCTATCATGTCACCCCTAGTCCTTCTCTTCATTAAATTAGACATATCCAATTCTAGCAACCATTCTTTATATGTTTTAGCGTCCAGTCCTCTGATCATCTTTGTTGCTCTTCTCTGTACTCTTTCTAGAATCTCAACATCTTTTTTACATCATGGTGAACAAAACTGGATGCAATATTCCAAGTGTGGCCTTACCAAGGCATTCTAAAGTGGTATTAACACTTCATGTGATCTTGATTCTATCCTTCTGTTAATGCAGCCTAGAACTGTGTTGGCTTTTTTGGTAGCTGCAGCACACTGCTGGCTCATATTTAAGTGATTGTTTACTAGGACTTCAAGATCCCTCTCACAATTACTACTCTTGAGCAAGGTACCACCTATACTATACCTGTGCATTTGATTTTTCTTGCCTAAATGTAGAACCTTACTTTTTTCACCATTGAATTTCATTTTGTTAAATAGTACCCAATGTTCAAGTCTATCAAGCCATATGAATATATGTATATGTTTTCATATGGCTATGTAGTTCAAAAAATAAACAGTTATAAAGCTAGATTTGCTTTCTCTGCTGAGTGTCTGGATAAATAAGAATACAAGTATTACTGATGTACCTACCACTTTTTGCATGAGATCAATAATCATGCTTTATTAAATAATGTACAATTTAAACAATTAGCTAGACGCATGACTAAACCATCAACTTTACCTTACAGATCATGCAACATAAATAAATAAAAAAACTTATATTATGCAGGCAATCCAGTCAAGATATCATATAAATCTTGTACATCTATATATTTTTATATAAAGTATGTGGAAATACAACTGATTTATGTTTGAAATGTTCAGTACTGAAAGAGTTTAAAGGAAAAATCTCCACAGATTTATTTCTTTATATTACTAACAATTTGCAGTGACACAATTAAATTGGTTGCATGCACTTGTAATACTAAATTATGGTTTAGCATTGCTAGATAAGCCTTAGGCTCATGCACTTCCCATTTGTTTTCTATTTCCAGTTAGCTGAAAATAGATGTAAACATTTCTAATATCCTCCATCTGGCTGGGAGGGTGCAACCCTGAGGCTCACATGCATATGAACAATATATAATATTAAGGAAGATTGTGGGGGATATTGGGCATATGTGTTTATAATATCTTCTACTTGTATTGTTAATTTTGTTGACATACGTTTCAGACATCCACTTCTCCCTTCAGGTCTCTCTTCCTGCCTGATATACTAGTTACTCATGTATTCATCTCTTTTTCCATATTTGCTCTTACACAAAACCATCAAACCCTAATATAACCTTTTATTCTTTTATCATATTTTATTATTATGGTCAGATGAACTGATGGATAAGTAGGAGTTAATCATTTGTTAATCCTGCATACATCCTATTCAATATCTTCTCAGTTATTGGAGATGTCCTGAGAACTAAAAAAAAAAAAGCCACATCTCAAGACAGCTTTTAAATTATTCTTTATGGAATGGAAAAAGAGATGAATACATGAGTAACTAGTATATCTCCAAAGCTAAACCAGGAATCTTTCTCAGTCCACTTTGAACATTCAAAGTGGACTGAGAAAGATTCCTGGTTTAGCTTTGGAGAACTTATTCTAATCATTGTAAAGCAATGAGCAATTGTTTGAGTCTGCTGTGGGCAGTAAAATTCCTGTGTAAAACAGAGCAATACAGGATATGTGTACAATGTGTGGGTTTGGGGCATAGGCACAGCAATCCTACTATTTACCAAGGAATGTTCCAACTATACAACCTCTGAATAGAAGAAATAAATTTTGTATTTCTGTTTCCCTCCCTCCCCACTTCCCTGAATTATTTTCCTACCACTGAAAACAAAGGGGGAAATATACAATGCTAACTCCACAGGATTCTCCATTCATTGGAGGGCTGTGGATTTCTCTAGACACCTGATCTCTTATGATTTACATCAAAAAACTTTCCAATGTTTCTCTGCAGAGATTTCCCTTGAGTAAGGAGACTTCTCACCCCACAACCCCAAGGGTTAGCTGCTTTTTATTCACTTGGAAGAAGATCCCAAATTTCATGGGCATCTGAAGCATTCTGCCCTAGACAGAATCAGTTCATCTTTTTTCCTTCTCTAATTTCAGGTTTCTTCTGGCTTTACAAGTGACCATACAGATAGAATGAAATGCAAAGGGTCTTTTGAATAAATCTTTTTTAAAGGGCTTAATATTGTGTTGTATTTTATTATTTTATAGTTATGTATTTGTTCAATAAAAAATAAAGAAGTTAAACGGTAATTTCACACGAGGATGACAATAATAATAATAATAATAATAATAAAATAGGTATTAAACGGGAAAATGGAAAGTTTTCTGACTCATCACAGAGTTTTCTAGATTTCTTATAGTGAAAGAATTATTGCTCATGTAAAGACCATCACTTTGGACATCACACAGAATAAAATCACTTTACCCCCTAGCTCTAACTCTATTATGGCCACTCAAGGAAGAGGATGACTGCTGCAAGTATTTATTATTCCAGTCCCTGATTTAATATCTTTATAGACTTATTTTTTAGTTTTGCCATTTGAAGACTTAAGGTTAGAAACTCTGTGGGAAAGAATTTAATTTTGCACAGGATGTTTTATGGAATTTAGAATGCGAAGAACATAGAAAATAGCTAAATAACTCAGCCTAGTTGAACCGCAGTTAGAATCTCTTTCAGGTCTGAGATTGAACCAGGAATTATATTATGTGACATAATGGTGCCCTCTAGTGCTTTTATTAAGCATGGTAGTTTTAAAGCTGGAGTAATGGCGGATAATAAACAGAAACCTGGCTTTAGTTTAGCTAACTGAATTTTTGTCAGGAGGGGAACACTGTTCATGATTTTATTTAGACAGTTTTCAAAGCAATACTCAGAGTGGGGTATGATGAGGCATCCTACATCTTTGCAGAATTAAGTATGATTCAAATGTTTTATGTTTCTTTCTTAACCCCCCTCACCAATTTCTAACACTTTTTTAAAACTATCAGCCATTCATTCTAGAAATCCTCAAATTAGTTGAACACTCGCATGTCATGAAAAGTACTGCAAATATTGAACAAATAGATAGAAGGTTGTATGCAACATAATACAGGCAAAGGACACAATATAAAAGTACATCCCAGATATGTAAAGGTGAAAGAGCAGAGGTGAAAAATGGTTATTTCAGGGTTCCTCAATAGCAGAAATAGTCAATTTAAAGGCTAGGAATATAAACATATGTTGAAGAGGCACTGAAAAATTATCCTGCATTTTTTCCTAATTGTTATTCAATTTGAAGATGCTTAAAAGACTTTTAAATGTTTTTTTCCAAGATGAAGACAGGTTTGGTGATATTTGGGTAGACCAAGTCTGTTATTTTTACACTTAATTATAGGGTAACATTGTGCAATAATTACTCCATTGTTTATATGCAGCTGTCTTATTTTCTCATACTTCAGTTGCCATGGGCAGACTTCTAAAGGAAACTCCTCTCTTGGTACCTTTTTTATTAGAAAGTATGGGCAGTCGGGGAAGTTTCAAAGTGATAGTAAGATGTGTAAAGGCAAGATTATCAGAAGTAGCATCCTCAATTATTTCTAACCATTAAACTAATTCTGAATCACACCAAGGGAGATTCAAATTTTCAAGTGTCCTGAGTATAAGATAGGAAAACAGAAACCTCTTTCACAGGGAATTTTTTTTTCAAGGAATTGCAAAGGCAGTTTTTTAGTCAAATTAGTATTAGTTAAATCTGAGTAATAATCAAACAAATAAAGGCAATTTCTTGTTAGGCTTCTGCTCAGGGAAACCTCCCTAACCAGTATCATGTTTCAGCTTCAATAAATATTAGTAGAGTAGAGAGAATGGATCCATTATCATTCCTCTTTCTCTTTTTATAAGAAAAATTCAACTATTTATTTTATTTTATTTATTAAATTTATATGCCACCCATCTCACCGATAAGGCAATTCATTATCATGTACTTTTTATAACATTAGTTTAAATACTTTTCTACTTAAACAGCAACCCATTTCTATGATACTTCATTCATAGCCAGGTGTAGAAAATTACATAGATAAGCTTCAGGAGGAATGCATGATCAATTATGTAAACATCAGCTTATCCCTGAAAAAGAAGAACTAGTGAAAAGGAAACTCAAAATTGTCCTGCCTTGATTCTCTTTGGTACAAGAGGGGGGAGAAAAACTCTGTCAGGTTTTCAAGATTATGCTATTATATCCTGTAACAATAAATTAGTTCTTGTTTCTGTTTCCTGACTTGCAATACCTTGAAGGTCTGACACCAAATTGCTTAGGTAATTAAAAATTCCACAGATGACACACTGTGCAGAAAGCCAGTGGGCTCAGGTGGATTATTTTTTTGACACAGTTATGATGTCTTCACCAGTATAATAATTGCGGAATCCCATTCAGTAAAACTAGTTCATAATTTAACAATAAAGTATTTAAATCAATATTTAGAACCATAACAATGCAAACTCCAAGGGATGCCCTATGATACTGTAAATCCTGTATACTGTATATCCATTAGGAGGCTACTGAGATTATCTAAACATGAAACATATCAGGAGACTATTGCAATGATCCAAATCTAAAAACAATCAAAGCAAACATCAATAAAACTGAGACCCTTTCTATCATTCCCTGCTTCCAATCCTATGAATATTTAGCAAGAAAAAACTGGGAATCTCATTTCAAGATCAATAAATGAGCACGATCAAAACTTAGAAACTAAGAGCAGAAGAAACTGGAAGCCCTGAGAAAAATGGAGAAACACAAAAGAAAAGAGGAAGGCAATTGGCTGAAACATGACAATCTCCATCTTATCCATATTCAGTAATGCAGTTAGACAACTTCCAAAATGAAATGCTAATGAGACATTTCTGTCATTGTTGACCATACACTTTCCTCTATAGATGTGTGTTTCATCAACACAGCTGTGATACTGAAAACTGTAATTATGTATCAAGGGACCAATTCTACTAACATTATCAGTCTTGTGATATAGAAGATATAGAAGATTAATGAAATGTATACTTTCTGTGGCAAATGTCCCAGGAAGCATATATGCCATGTACAATTCAAAATATCTTTAAGAGCAGATGCAGGAGGAAAAAAATCTGACATAAGAACTGAGGAGACAATAAATAAACACATTAACTAAGATATCTCCCTACATTCAGTAAACTTTATTGTTACCTTCTATATTTTCACTGAATCTTTCATGTTATGGCAATTGCATTAAACCTTTATGTTGCAGCTGGCCAAAAGGAAATGGTGATAGCAGATATTCTTCAAGTTGTCCTAAACTAATCTTTCCTTGCCAGGCTGATAGGACAGGACATTTTCTAGGAGAAAAACAGCATTCTTTTTTTTTTAAGTGATTTTTCCAAACATAAAAGTGGGAACCTGGTCAAGATTTCGACAATGAGGAGATAAAAAGTAACAGATATACTTCTCTGAAAGAGTATAATTCAACCAAATATTTTTTTATAGACAGTACTCTTTCCTTTCGTTCCATTAAATGCTGTTTGTTTGAAAATGAATGGAGATCCAGATCTCCATGGGGATTCCTGTGTTGCTCAGATACTTGTGAATATTTTGGTGGTTTCAAGAGAAAGTGCAGATATTTATGATTTAGAGTTGAGGCTTCTCATATTATAATTNAATTCACAAAATAAGCCTATGCATGTTATTTTGTTAATTGTATATTAACAATTCTAGTTTCATAATACTGTTTGTTGAATCCATAATCAGTCACTATTACAATAAAACCTGTTTGTTGGTTATTCTGGCATGATGTAATCAAACTTGTCAAAAGTCACTACTTTGAGAATACAGGAGTCGTAGCAACGGTCTCTATAAAGTAGCTAATGTCCATGAGTCTTTGCATTAAGAAAGTTCTGAAACATTGCACCCTTTCCCATTGGTTAGAAAAACAGCAGTAGGTGTTGCTTGGACATAGCAACCAATTAGTGTTTGGAAAGGGTGTTCTATGATTCTAAAGTACAATAAGCATGTGCAATAGGTATGGAATTTTTACTGACTACTGGAGGACAGAGCAGGCACTTCCATTAGACAGTGAAGTGGTTGTTCCAGGCAGCAGACTTTGAATATTATGCATCCTGTAAGGGCTGAAAACAGCCAATCAGTTGTTGCTGTTATTGGAAAGTGTTTTGGGTGACTTTGTTTCTTATGTGCCAAAATAATTGGCTATTTTTTAGATATTTTGCACCTTCCTTTTCAAGAGTGTTGAGCCATTTGCTTATGATATAAGATATCCTGGATCATCTCTGCAAAGGCGAAAGCAGAAAAATCAGGGGAAGATAGATGCTGGATCATGGATGGCAAATAATCATTTATTTATTTATTTTTACAGCCTTAGCTGTATAAAAGCAGAAGTAATTCAGAATGCAGACCTAATTAGAAGACTACATGGGTGTTGTTTAGCAGCCAGTGGATGCCAAGGACATTGTTTTGAACAATTGTTAATCTTGTTAATTGGTCACCTTGTTGGACGGAGGTCTTCACCACTTACGAGGTTGTGACCTTCAAAAATTCTTCTCTGACCTGTCGGTAAACAGACTTTACCATATCCCAAAGGACGGACTCGTCCCCTAACCTGATCTACTGGAGGTTCCAGGGAAGGTTGAAATAATAATAATAATAATAATAATAATAATAATAATACAATAATAATACTAATAATATTATATTGTAGACTGCATATTGCTCTCAAGCCTCTTCTGATCTAATCTGCTGAAAATTTTATTTGAAAAAAACCCTGCTTTACTTAGATAATTTTGGTAATAGGGCAATGGAGTAGGTGCATAAAACTTAGGTAGGAATTCCCCATACAGCAATATTTTATTGTGGGTTCAGTTGAATAGATTTAAATTCAAGATTATATTAATTATTGGAGATATATGGCAATTTGGATTTGAATCTAAAACTTTACTTCTGAGCAAGCAAAGAAGCCTAGCATCTATCTGCAACCCTTTAGGCTGGCTATTTCTTTTCCTAGTTATTTTTATTTTCTATATAATTACCGCATATTCCACAAGAAAGAATCTGAACCATCCATTTTTAATATATTTCAGCAAATTATTTGCTAGACAAATTGTTCTACATGAAAAATTCATCCACCTCATCTTTATCACATCTAAATAGATTGACTCTGTCCCCATACTTAACCCAGTCCCCCATTCAGATATCTTTACTGGTAATTCCAGTAGCATGTGATCACAAGTCCTGATACAAAGAATCACTTGAAATCTATCCTCCATTTTTTCTAGGAAGTCCTGGTACTACCTTAATCCATGTTCTGTACTTGAAAACTTCATTAATCACTAATCCCTTCTCCATTAACTAGGACAGCAGATATAGCAATGCACTGATTATTGTTACCATTTGGGAAGCATGTTCTTTCTATCAAGGCTCAGTAAGAAAACCTCTATTTTGCCATTGAAATTGAAGAACTGAATCTGCACAATGAGTTAGTTGATTGACTTTAGGTATTTTCACAACAAGGCTGATTGGTTAGAATCAACTCAATATTTCACTATAACCTGCTGGGACTGTCCTTAGTTAACAACAGTAATTGGCATTGCATACTCCATTGCTAAGTGATGCAGTCAATAGGTGTGGTGTCACCTGGCCACATTGACTTATGATGGCAGTTCCAGCAGTTCTGGTTGAAGTTGTTAGGTATGATGTCATAGGATCTCCATTTGCCACCTCCTACTGGCTTCCCCATTGATTTTACTTGTTGGAAGTTGACAGTGATGGTAGCAAATGACAATCATGTCATTATGGGATTATGTGACCATCATTATTGGAAGCTGGTTGCCAAGCATAGAAATAATGATCATGTGATTATGGGGACATTGCAATGGTTGCAGTTTTGAGGACTGGCCTCAAGTCTCCTCATTCAATGATGTAACTTTGAATAGTCACTGAATGAATGGTAATTAAAAATGAAATATCTGTAAATGTACCCACATGGACATAAATTATGTGGGCCAATTAATTCCTTCAGTGCTTTTACTAACATGTTATATCCCTATATCCTGGCTCAGTTAAGCATGTGAGAAGAAACAGAAATTAGGAAGCTTTAAGTATTGAAAGTACAATTACTTTTTAAAAGTTTTTGAAAGAGTTTTAAAAATACCCCTTGGACAAATATGATTTTAATATGCTATCTCCAAAACACAGGACTGACACTTTAGCATACTTCCTTTGAAAGGACATTACAAATAAAATTACAAGAAGGGCTAGCATTTTTTTTCCTCATGAATGGAACAGAGAAAGTCTTCAACATATGAGAGGAGAGGAATATCTTCACATATTTGGGCCCTAGATCATTTTAATTAGCATTTTGGACTGGGCTCAATATCATTCAATGTTGCTTTTCAGACGTAATATAAGTAGAGAAACTAAGCAAAATTCTAGTAGCAGCATTTTGTTTCAGTCAGGGGTATTATCAAAATTATGAAGGAAATTTCTCCAAAATTTATTATGTTACCACTTCAAAATGAGAAATATTTAATAATAAGGTATTACAGCAGGAATGGCTGTTAGACAGAGGTTCTCAACTTTTGTGATGTCTTTAATCATTAAAATTTCAATTAAGCCTGACTTTTTTCATCACAAGTTCATGAGGCCACAAATTTAAAAATAAATAATAAAGTTTGACTAAAGTTAACAATTCAGTGTAAGTTAAATTGAACCCCCTATGATATGCAAATACTTTTCAATATAAGTCAGCTTTTCTGGCAGATCACAGAAAAAATACATTTTAGGCTTAGCAACTATTTAACAATCAGTTCTCCCGATTTGGGCTGATCCATGTAGATATCTCCTTGGAGCATTTTTATATTATATTATCTATTAATATAGGCAGGACTTCAAAGCAGAGTTTGCAATCATGCATAAATAATTTTCCTTGTAATGTTTAATTCCTTTAGAGAAACAACAAATTTTACAAACATGCAAATGTTAACCCACTAGAAATAGGCCAATAAATGAATATGGTACATAACAAAGCATATGATAGTGTTTCTCAGAAGAAGTGATTTGCAGGAAGCCTCAGATTCACATACTAGCATCCCTATCCAGAATAGGGGGAGAAAAACCCTCCATCTACAATCTTGGAGAAATATTACCAGTTTATGTTGCCAATGCTGAGCTGGCTAAACTAATACTCTGACTCATTTTAAGCCAGCATACTATATAGTCTTTCAATATTTCTGTTACAGAAATATAAAACATATCATAATATAATGATATACTCTGTTCTTCTAGCCCTTTTATTATTTCTGTCAGTGTCACTTACTTTTGAGATCCAAGTTTCTTGCTCCTGCCGTGCTTTGTGTTGTGATTTTTGTGTCAATTTTTACAGTGTGGAGATTATTGGTATCCCGTGATATCATTACATTGTGCCACTGGTTGTCATTCAGAGGTTTATTGGAACTTCCCTTGATAAGATTTGCACCATTTCCCAAATCAAACACATAATGTAAATACCTGTAAACAAAAAAGAAAAACAGCTAAATTGAGTAGGTAGATGAAAATTACAGCTCTTCGTTGCTTCTTTTCTTTATTTAAATTCTTTGGCAATTTATAAAGTTCTTAGTTAACTGCTCTTACATTTAACAAGGCTAATTTGGGACAGATCAAAATATCTATGTCAAGAATGTTGAGAGAATTAAAAGAAAAAATGTAGAATATTTTTCTTAGAATATTGAGCAAAATTGCTTCCTTATATTAAAGGTATTGATGAAAGAAATTATAACCACTTCTGCTCCTTTTCCCTGCCTTAGCCCACTAATTCTTTTATTCATCAAGTACAGTATTAAACAGCAGTATTAATTCAGATGAAATCTCTAGAGGATTTTTTTCCCCAACTTTTATGACTTGTAAATTCTATTTTTCCCTGCCAAACTTACCCTATCCTTATTAAAGCCATACAAATAAATTGAAATCATTTTGGAGTTTATTTTCTTTCATCACTAGCTCTGTCTAAAAGTCTCAATATGTAAACTGGCAATATATTTTAAAAAGGAAGGAAAGAAAGAAAGAAAGAAAGAAAGAAAGAAAGAAAGAAAGAAAGAAAGAAAGAAAGAAAGAAAGACTTAATATAGTGCAATACTTTACTGCTTTATCTAAACTATTGAATTTTTGTAGATTTCCTCAGTGAAAATTTTGTATTTCTCAAAAGAGAAATTACATTTCTTGATTAAAATTACAAGTCATTTCAAAGAATGATAATTCCCTCGGAAGATATAGCTACTATATATTTAAATATTTACAGCAAATAGGTCCAGTCAGTTTTCAAACAAGTAACTTCTCTCTTAGCAGAGAAAATGTTGGACATCCTAGACTTTGCCAATCGTCTTTCTCATAGGATTTCAACACATGTACATTTTTCTTGTAAGGTAATTACTCCAGAGAGAAGATCTGAAAAAGATCATAGGGCTCTAGTTTTTAGACAAAGCCCATCAGCAGTTATATCAGTGTGGAATTCCAGCCATAGGCTTAACTACCAAGAGGACCAGTGTGATGATGATGATCATCATCATTATTATTTCACAGAATAAATTTATATCCTAGTTCCAGTACAGAATGGCCATGAACCGGTCTGGTTTCCAAAATATCCTTGAGTAATGTTAAGCTCTGGACATTTGGAAACATAAAAAGGTCATTTTCGGTTGCCACTGGCAAATAAATTCCAGCTGAGGAACTAGTGATGTAACAGGAGGCTCATAGGACATATTTTGTCTACTTTTTTCAATGGAAAAGAAAAATGAAAATATTTTACATAAGTGACAAAATAAATGATGTGGGATGAAAATGAATGAATACACTTTTCTGGAAGCTCCCTTCCCATCCAAAGCTAGCTTTATTAAAATGTATTTCAAATCCAGAATAGTGAGAAGCCAGATTAATTTTCTTAGAACGTGGCTTTTACCAAAATAATACTGGGGAATGCTCCACTTTAACAAGCAGGTAGATTTTGTCAGAGGTCCACTTACAATTAAAGGTTGATCCCTCTGCTCTATTTCCCTTTTATAGTATAGACATGATCCTCCTTGTGAAGGACCCATCTCTATTCTTTTTATATTTAAATATATAAATAATATTTTAATCCTCCTTAAATGTTGTCTTGAATGTTGTTTTAATTCCCACTGAGGTCAGCTGCAATCAACATCTGCTATCCTGAGCCCGTGTAGGAACAACCATTGTTAGAAATGATACTAGTATTCATAGGAAGTCTTGATAATCACTCTATTAACCAAAAGTTTACACTGGAGAAAAATGATCTGAAACTGCAGTATGAAAAACACTATCCAAATATATATTTCTTAGAAGGATAGACAGTGCTCAGCTTTAAAGACACAGGAATTCACACTGCTGTATCAGAACAAAGGTCATAGAGTCCAAGATCTTGCCTAAAAACATGAACATTCATTAAGCTTTCTGAGCTGATAACATCTTTGAAACAGGTTGCATACACACCCTTTTACTAATTCAACTACAATAAAGTCATTGCCATCTCCACTGTTGTAAAGTATTAACCCATCCAATGATGTTGTTTTGAACTGGAAAAACAGGTGCATAGATGTATATGCTTGCAATGTGGCAAGAGCTACATAGCTGGCTTTCGTTTTAAAGGTGACTGGGTCAGCAATGATGTTCCGGAAGCCAAAGCGGGCATTTAGTTCACAGTAGTCAATGTCCCCATTTTTACACAAATCAATGTATGCCATGCCATTAAAAGTGAGGCTTTGCAGATGACCAATGAAGTTGGAAGGGACTGAGGACAAGTAACGCCGTTCTGTTATGATTCCCGTCTCTATATTATGGAATTCCAGTCTTGTATGATCCCCAGCCATTTGACCTTTAAATAAAAAGCAATTTTGAGAAGTTAGTGTTATAGCCAAAAAGCTAGGGCTATTTCAAATGCTGAAGTCTCCTACACAAACATGGTCTAACCATGTGATTCTATCACATGTATTTTCACATAGAAAGTGTATGTGCTGGAAGTGCCCATTTGTTTAGTACTTTTCTTTTATTATATTTAAGAAAAACTGAGTGCATAACTTACAAGTGAAATGAGTCAAGCATCAAAGTTATCCTAATTTAAGGCAATCAAAACAAGGAAAAACTATGTTAATTTAACCAAATGGATGGGGGAATCTCAATGAATAGTAAACAGAATAAAATCTTTATGAGTGTTCTATTTGAACATTCAAATTTAAGTTTGAAGGCTTGTCACCCTGTACCACTAGGAGCTCTGCTAATTACAAAATATGAAAACAATAGAACTAAGATTTTTCCATTGTTTAGAGTGGAATAATTTGTATCTATCTTTAAAAGGATATTGGAAAAAGAGTCATTTATTGAAGAAAGTGCCTTTTATTATTATTTTGGTCTACAACACACACACACACACACACACACACACACACACACACACATGGAAAATTATCACTTATCTGACCTTTAATGAGCCTAACTCTAGGCCAATGCAAATATGTTGGGCCAATAGCCTAGGCAAATCATGTTGAAACACAGAGCTACAAATGGTTGAAAGTTATTGTAACATTAAGAAACAAGACAAAAGAAGAGAACTATTTCTATGACCACATCAGACACTGTTTAAATCCAAACAAGCAAAATGTCTTCTGGGGAAAAAAATCTGATTTTTCATCCAGAATGCTGCATAAAAAGTTATGCAGATACTATCATTGGAATCTTTTTAGCCAGACTTGGCTTAATTGCTCTCAACTTAGCCTCTCTTCTTGCACATTGTAAAAGTTGGAGTCAGTTGAATGATTTGAAATGAGGTAAAATAATAGACAATGCAAGAGAAATACAGTCTCTGCTCTTCTGGGTTTTGCCAGCACTTCCCACTTAGATCAGTTCTTGGATTTGATGATATAATTATGGTAGAGAAAAGTAAATTAGTATGTTGGAATAGGGAAAGAGTATCACATTTTTTGACTCAACTATAATTCTTACCCAGGATGCAGTCACAGATTGGATGTATTGTTTCAAACAAATGTGTGAACTTTGGCTGCCTTCAATTTTATTATATCATTATATCTATTTTTATCTTTATATCATTTTTCCTAATTCTGTTTTCCTTCTCTTTGCTTCAATCTATCAGAAGTGTCCTCTCCCAGTACCTCACATGGATTTTTTTTAAAAATGTCCTTTGTTGTATTTTCTGCCTATATCCACAAAACTCTGTGGATCCTTACCATTAGGGCTAGCGTATGACAAGTAAGGGAAACTGAAATGATTTTCACCACCAGAGCAATCATCATTAAACACATACTGAAAGGAAAATCAAGCAAATAGTTATTAGTCATTATTACCTGTCATGGCTTGTTGGTCATCTACTATTAACTTTAAACTTTTTCCTCTTCGAACTACACGTACTGTGTGCCATTCATTGTCATTGAGGTTATATCCAGCAAAAAGTGTCTCTGGACCTTTGCCTGTAGGGTATGCC
Organism: Protobothrops mucrosquamatus; assembly: GCF_001527695.2. Lineage (NCBI taxonomy): Eukaryota > Metazoa > Chordata > Lepidosauria > Squamata > Viperidae > Protobothrops > Protobothrops mucrosquamatus. The sequence continues at coordinate 990,480 of NW_015386540.1, forward strand.
AAACAGTTTATTATGGTATCTTTACATCATTCAATAGGTGAACCTCAGAGAGAGAGACAGAGAGAAAGAAAAAAAAAGAGAGAGAGAAAGATAGGGGACAAAGAGAGAAGGAGAGAAACACAACAAGAAACAGAACCAAAAGAGAGACACTTTTGCTGGAGCAAAATAAATAAATGAATAGTAATAATTTTAAAATAATAGTACATCTTTGAAAGACTTATCAAACGATAGGTAGACTTCAAAAGGCAGGCATGTTCTCTCACTAATACACACACACACACAAATAAAAACCTGTTTTCATAAATTGACACAATCAACGCAGAGCTGGTAGCTACTAGTGATACAGATTTGCCTAAGTTGCATCTTTTCAGTAAAGCTAATTGAGTAGTAATTAAGTTAAAAATGAAAATTATCCAGAAATAGAATAAGTGTTTGAAATTGGCATGCTATTGTCTTTGTGTATGCCTAAAGTCATTTATTTTTATCCCATTTCTATTATTTTTAAAATAACTCAAGGCAAGGAATATTATCTAATTATGCCTATTTTCTCCAAAACAATACCATGTGAGATGAGTTGGGCTGTGAGAGAATGACTGACCTAAAGTTCCTCAGCTGACTTTCATGCCTAAAGCAGAACTAGAACTCATGGTCTCCTGATTTCCAGCCTCGAGCCTTAACCACTAGACCACTCATTAATTAAACTTTATTTTAGTAAATTCTGTATATTACATTCAGAATATCTGAACTAAGATTGTTAGACATATATCACAAGAAAGTGTTTGAACAATACTGCTTTAACAACCGCTTGAGCTCTCTATTTGTGGAGAGTAGAGCAGATACTCTCTGATGCATATGCTCTGCAAGATTGCAGAGCATATGCAGCTTTCTAAGGCCATGTTTGTCAATGTCTGAGAGATTGATGGAGGTCCATTAGATAGGGAAAAGCAAACAATGTTTGAAACATCTTTTAAGTGTTCGAGCCATATGCGGATGAGATTCATTTGGGAGCTAACACCAATACATTATTGTATTCTTCTCAGAGTTTGACCAAGGCTTCTGTATCTGTATCTCTCGCCTGCAAAAAATAAATATTTGCCAAACTGACTTCCAGTCACACAGGAAAGATGATTACAATAAAATAAGCACTACAACTTTGCAATATATAGCTGAGATTTACTATACAGGCTGAGAGTATAAATAAGTTCTTGACTTACAACCACAATTAGGATAGAAATCTCAGTTGTTATGCAAAGTGTTGAGTTGCAATTTACCCACATGATTGCTTCTCTCAACATCTGTTTCCTGATTGTGGTTGTTAAACGAATGCATGGGTTGTTAAGTGGGCAGAGTCTCAGGTAAGGAGCACAGGATATCCTGGGTGGAAGAGCCTGGGAAGCTCTGATTAGGAGCTGAAAATCCCTGCTGAAATTCTAGCAGAAATTTCAGCCCCTGAGGCAGAAACTCTTGCATGTGGCCTGCACTGGGCCTTCCAGGGCTTCTCCTATCCACCTGAGGCCCCCATGCTCCTTACCTGAGACTCTGTCCACTTAACAACTATATTCATTCATTCATTCATTCATTCATTCATTCATCCATTCATCCATCCATCCATCCATTCAAATTTATTTGCTTACTTATTTAAATTTATTTATTTATATTATTTATTACATTTCTTTGTCGCCCATCTTTGCTTTAAAAGTTGGAAAATGAATAGCTACTGACATCTAGTGGAGAAGTAGAGAAAACTATAGCTGCATTGACTCAGAATTTGGCAAGATGCCCAGAAATAGCAAAAAAAAAAAAAAAAACCAAAAAAAACCCCCCACAGCAGAGCATACTACAGAATGAAAATATATATGTTTAGAAACTGCTGACCTTCTAGGATTATAAACACACTAAGCTGCATTTTTAAGTTTAAGAACTGTTTGCAGAGAAAGAAAAACCTTGGCCTTTGGCTAATCTTCTAAAGGGAAAGTTATTGAAAGCTTTCAGGTGGTTAAACACTTTGGACTGAAATCTTGGCTGGCTGATAATCATAAGACCCCTGAAAAGAAGAACTGTTACAAAATACTGTTTTCAGTGGTGCTTTGATAATTGGAAATGTATTGGATTACAAAAACCATATATTAAGATAAGAACTACATAAGATTTGGTTGTTTGGATTTTAAGATGGGCTGGTTTGATAAAGCTAATTAAAGAGACTATAGTACCGGTGAAAAACTACTTAGAGAAGGGAGACAAAATGGATGTTGTATATTTATCTAAAAGTGACAGAAAACCACACCTAACATCTCCTCCTGAAGACCCCAGCTTGGAACATCAGAGATTTGCAGGAACAATGACTCAAGACAAAGCAAATGCGTTCCAGGAGAAAATATGTGCAATGCTGCGACAGATCCAAATGACAATTGTCTCAAATCATGATGATAAGAATGAACAAATAAATCAGACAATAGAATACAAATCAGAGGAAAATGACTTAAATATGAAGCTACAAATGAAGAGAACTACAACTTAATAAAAACAAAAGAAAATTAGCAAACCTTTGCTACAACAATGGAAATAAAAAAGATGTTTTATCTTCCAGGACGTCAAAACAAACTTGAGGACAAAAAAGAAGATTTAATAAAATGGATTAAAGAGCTGTCAGGAGAATCATTAAAGCATGGGAGATAAAAAATGAATATTTTATTTAATTTGTCTTTTTTATCCCCAAAAATATCTACAAAAGCACAACCTGGCAAGCTAAACCTACTGATTTGGAAAGGGCCAAAAAAAGATTAGAATTAGATTTAAGAGATGTGATACAACCTATCAGATGGAATACTATATGACTAAACACCTGTTTGAATACAGTTAAAAAAATATAAAGTTTGGATATAAAGAGTAGTAAGATTGCTATATAAAGATATAGTAAGATTGCTAGATGGTGTACTATATGATTAAATACTTATTTGAACATGGTCAAAATAATAGACAAAGCTTGGACATAAAGGGGCCATATAGTAAGAGGGATAAGATATCTAAATACTATAATAGTTTTATAATATATGAAATGTAAAAATATTGAGATGGTCTATTTGAATGAAAAGTTTGGATATTCTAAGGTAATTAATTTTGAGAAAATTATGACTGATAAGAGTGGTTTCAATACTGAGGGGAAATTAGGCTTAAATAAGAATCTTGAAAACAGGACATATAATGATTTAATAAGATGACCTATAAATACAATTGAAACATAAGCTGATTAGAAAGATGTTATATGTTGATGTTATTGTTATATGTACAAATACTAGAAAAATGTTTATACCCAACTTTGTATGTATTGATAGTATTAAGAGCAATTATTTTACTCTTAAATTTCATTATATTTTATATTCATTGGCTTTCTGATGTCAGAAGGAACACAGATTAAACTATAGATATTTCTGCAGTTTTCACTTTCTTAAGACAATTAATTATGAGTGATAAATGAAGTTGTTTGTTTGGTGAGATGGGTAGCTATATAAATTGAATAAACAAATAACTAAATAAATAAATAAATAAATAAAAGAATTTGTATTAGCTGAGATCATATATTTTAGAAAAATAAAAGCTTTATCATTTAATACATGCTATTTTGGGATATATAAATAACAGGTAAACTTAAAATAAAAATGAACAGCTTCTCGCAATATTCTCTGTATCTATCCATCTATCTGACCATCCATCCATCCACTCATACACATTGACACACACACAGATACATGCATGCTTTTCCTATGTGCTTAAATGACAAAAAATAGTTATAACAGACCCACTTCAGATCTGTAATGGCTCTCCTAGAATTTACCCTAAAATGGAAATTGAGTACCAGTTGGCCAGTAATGTAGCCTCTCTCCAAGCTAACACACTTAAAATAAGTTAGGGTACAATTTTGAGAATTCCCAGTTGCATGGCCAAAAGGACTTGTGACACAGTAGTTTAAATCCCTCACATCTGGTAGGCACTAGATTGCAATTCATTAAGCTTAGACATTTCCCTTCCCCATTTCTTCAAGGGAATAGCATTTTTGACATGGTTGCATATTACATCTCCTTAATGAAGAGTGGTTTTCTATCTAACAATGAATGTCCTTTAACCAATCAAATAAATAAATAAAAATTCAGACCCAGCATCCTGCTAGCCTTATTACTTCCCTTGCTGGATTCCAAAAGAATATCTCATGGCAATGATTCAGATATTTACCATAATTTTCTTGTAATGTACAATTTTCTGGTAGTGCATACTTTTATGATTAATGAGCTAGTTATAATGGATGTTCTGCAATAATTGTAAGCTTGTTCTAATAAATAAAACAATTTGAACTTCCCAATGTATTTTCCTAGACTTTAAGTATATTTAATGGAATAGAATAGTTACACTCATGGGAGCATTTGACACTTGTTGTAGAAGATCTGCAGTTTTCTTGGCTTTCTAAAAGCCCTTTTCCAGTGAGATGCCACCAGAAATCTAGCAGCAAAGCCCTTGCATTCTTTCTATCAAACTGGGGTGGCGGCAGGAGATAACAGATGGTAGCACTACAGTAAATGAGCACTACAGATTCTGGAGTACCTTGATAGTATGATAATTCTATCTGCAGGAGTTGCCTAGTACAAAGGGATTGGCCCACCCTTCTTGCTTCAGCAGAAAGGACATCTAAGGATCCTCTCTGTCAAGGTATTTCAGCTGGTGGGGAATAGGAGTGATGCGTTTTCTGCTCTGTCTCCTGTCCTTTGGGACATTCTACTGCTGGAGGTGAGATCCAACCCCACCCTCTTGGACTTCCAGAAGGGCCTTAAAACTTTGATCTGCTGGTTAGCTTGGGGTCCCTATAGGGATCCTCTATGTTGGAGGTGGCTGACAAGCTAAGAGAAGACCTCCCCATGCTGTCCATCCACTTAGTTTTTAATTTCTATATAGTTTTTGCTAATTTTAATTGTTTTATTTATCTGTCTATCATTTTGTAAGCCATCCAGAGTCATTACAACAGTGAGATAGATGGCACATATATTAAGTAAATAAAATAATTGATACTGCATCAGTTTAATTTACATCTAGGACAACCAAGAAGTAAGGAATGTGCAGGCAATGGCTAGAAGCATGGAGATAATATGATGCCATTTAACCAAGGACTAAGGAATCAAGGTATTTCCCATCAACAGGATTAGGGGCTGTGTTTTAATAGTTGACTAGTTAAAAGGCCATTTCACTTGAGCATTATTGCATCTCTTGCTAACTGGGATGAAAATGAACAGGTTTCAGGCTTTTTTTCTGTTTGACATCCCTACACGTATTAGAGGCATGTTTTCCCATACCATATCAATCTTCTGTTACAGCTTTTTGTTTAGTCCCAGCTGTAGCTAGTACGTTCTCAAAGGAAATTCAGGATTTGGGTACAGAAACCTGTTTGAAATTAATGCTTCTAAAGCATTATGGAGCAAAGGGGACTATTTTCTGAATCTTGTGCTTGCCTTTATTAGAGATGAATATCTCTATTTCAAACTACTAAAATTGATGCCTCTGTCACTGTGCCCTAATCCATGTCCTATCACCTTTCTGAATCATTGTTTCAAGAGACTTCTACTCTTGCTTGTGCTCAGTTGTTTTCTACAATCACCAGATAATTCAGCATTCTAAATTTCCTGAGCATTACCTTACAAATTTATTCTATTTTTTTACAACTCTCTAATCCTTCCAAAGAAAGAGAGATAGCCCAGTCATAAGCTACTGAAAGCTAGGATCAAATGATTATGAAAATCCATATCTGAATGGCAGAAAATAATGCGATTCAGAGTGTATGAGTATCTGTGCAATGGGGCTTTCATAAAGTTTCTACCTATTCTAGTGATTTAGAAACTTCAGTGGAATGGTGGAATAAGGAGAAATATGAGTGAAGGGTGCCTTTTATTCATACAAGCTATTCTCTGGATCTAAGGCAGACACAATGGTATTTGCAGGGGAGATCTTAAAAAGTCAAGATATTAGCTGCACTGGCATGTTTAAAGCTTTCCACTTTTTCACACATTTGCCTTTCATGTAAACAAGGAGTTGGCTTTTGTGGCTTACCATCCCTGAAGATATTCCTGGCAGATGATAATTTAACTGTGATTTAATTTATCAGGAATTATCCTACACCTGTGGTCTTTTAAAAACTCTAAGAAACTGGAAAAGATTATACATTTGAGATTAGCCTACCTCTTTTTTTTTCCTCAATGCATCCTAGGCCAATGCATTGACCTATTGTGTTTTATCCATTGATGTCAATGGCCCAATAAACAAACGTGTGAGAAGAAAAATAAGATGCTGAAATAACACTACAGATTCAACTGCAGTTGATGAAATTTGTTGCTTTCATTGTATAATTTTGCTTCATGCAACTCAGCAGGGCTGGACAAAGCATTTGAAAGAGGTATGCTACAATATGTAGGAGTGCATACAAAACATTTATTTTCAAATTACTAAAGCAATCACCTTATTTGCAAAGCTTGCAGGTTGCTTTCAAAGCTACTTCTATTTGTCTTGGCATGCACTAAATGCATAACCACTTCACGGGACGCTCCTCTGACTGAAAGCACCTCATTGAAATGCTTTGCACAATATTCTGATTTTTATTGTCTTCCACTACAGTATTTCTAGATTTCCCCCTCTATTATATCTGGGATGGAAGCAAAAAGCATGCAAGGCTATGGTTCTCAGTTAGCCCATAAAAGTAAGAGCTTGATTTTGCTTTAACTTTAGAAAATACACAAACACACACACAAACAAACAAACAACACACACACACTATATTATATCTGAAAGAAAATAAGTTGTTTTTTAATATCCTGTTAATGAATTATTTCCATTCAGTATGAATTCTTGGGTCACAAATTTCTGACCTTGTTCAAATTCTATAATTCTATAATTTACCTTAAATTTATCTTACATTTAACATTTCGGTTTTTTCCTCACATTTTGCTCCTATTTAACAATATTTCAAAAAAGTCACATTAATAATTTAATTTCTATTTTTTAAGATATAAATCAATGACAAAAATTATACATTTTGATGGACTGCAAAACCAGATAGAAAATATATTATTTTCTATACATTATGTATAATACTGTAATAATAAATAGTTAAACTATTTATAATTATAATTTAAAATTATTTTAAATGAGTGGCATTTCCCTGGTGGAATCCTTTTCTGGCATCCACAGCAGGATGTTTCACAAAAGGGCAGTGAATTTATTTGGTTATCTCAAATATTTCACTTCTTAAAGACATAACAAGTATCCTTGTATAGCCTACAAAAAACTTGCAAAAATGTATTGAGCATTAGGAATACCCATATGACACATCATTTCTTCCCATTTTGTATTGTAAGTTTGAAAAGCAAGCCATGGACAAAAAATAATTGTCCAAAGTTACTTCCAAAATATGAAATTAAAATATATTAACATTTGTGATCCTTGAAAAGGATAAACTGAGATGAGCCATGATGACTAGAAATCCTAAAAATTAAGCATTATCAATTTCTGAAAAGCTTGGTTATTGTTTAAAGGCACTAGGCTAAAAATCAGAAACCCATGAGTTTTAGTCCTGCCTTAGATATAATTTGACATTAGTTGCAGTTGGTATAATTAGTGTCTCTCTCCCCCCCCTCACCCCCCCTCACCCCCCCTATGTCTTTAGGAGAGCGACAGCATTGGGAAAAAGAACGTAGTACTGCATGCTCAAATTCCAAAATTGCCAATACAAAGTTTGTAGGAGACAATCCTGATCTGTTGAAAGTACCAATGGCATCAATGGCATTGGAATATAAAATACAAAGTGATACTTTAACTTCCTCATAATTTAGAGCATGCTTGTCTTCCAGCCATGTCTCTCTCTGGTATAAGTAAAATGGATCACAATGGTTATTGTTATCTATATTCTAGAAAGATAATATAGAAGGCTATCTTTCATATTTTCTATTCATATATATCAGTTTATAGATCATGGTTTTTATGTTTCCAGAACAGTTTGAAATGTTGTGGGAAACAGGAAAGAGGGAAACAACTATAAACAATTAATTAATTGGGGATATGAGGGCGAAGACAATGTTGTCCCTTCACAGGGTTGAACTTCCTGTTTCTTTTCTAATATTTCTCAGTAACAATACTGTAATGAAGGCTGCCTATTTTTAATTCATGTAAGAACTATGGATCACTCTTGAACCCAGTTTCATACACAAGGTTGGATCTCCAGGTATAATTTAAAGACAACCTGATGTCTTCATGTAATACTGGAAAGCATGCTAAGTGAAAATTCTGAAAGCTGAACACATCTGAGGTGATCCTCATCATTTTGACTGTGTCAATTTATGTCACATCACAATCGTTCCAACTTGACATTAAAAAGAAAATATAACCTTAAAATATTATTAAAACAAACAATGCTGTTCACTTAAATTGATCAACATATTCATATATTAAGAAAACTGGAACATGGAATAAAATAGGCAAAACATTCTTACATTTTTCTACTAGTACCACTTTACTTTTGTACATTAAGAAAGCAAACAGAACAAAAATGTAAGTTCAGGAAAGAAGTAGTCTGGACTGTGAGTTTATTTTGTAATGAATAATCTCCCTTTAATTTTCAGATGTCTTCATTCCATGTGTCTATGGAGATTTGAAGAAAAGCACCTTTGAGACTTCATTCCATGTGGTAACTAATTTCATTAAAAAAACACATTTATTTTTCAGTTTCAGATGTGAACTCATTTTAAATACCTCTTTTAGGAAAGTTTTAAAAAAACAGAAAGATGCAGAAAATATCCATAAAGCTTTGAAATTATTTCTTAGCATTCATGAGTTTAAAATAATTTATCTTTTTTCAGTATTAATGCAGATTGCTTCACATGTGCACAGTTTCACAGAGGCTGCTTCTGCATCTGCTTCTCTGAATAGCCTTTTATTTTAATGTTAATATTATCTTATTTGTACCTATTTACTGCTCCTATTCCAACTCGCTCACTATAAACATATTCACAGGGAAAGTTACTAGACAGATGAAGCATCTTTTTTGAGCCGGCACTTTTCCGCTTCTCCCTTATCAAAGCAGCTCCTGAAGAGTCATCATTCAAAAAACAAATATAAAAGAACATACATAGAATAGCTTTATACACCCTCTTCAGATGTGTAGACGAGGAGGCTTTTAAGCCAAAAAACAGGGTCATATACATCATACAGCCCTTATTCTCCGTAACCTCCATGTCTATAGTCTGGCATCTGAACACCTGTGTTTTAGCATTAAATCTGTAGCAAATGTATTTGCTGTAAACCACACATAGTATTTAATTAAATTCCATTCCACTAACTTTAATAAAAATAATTCATAAATTGCTTTAGTCCTAGATTATCAAATGGATATTGAAGTGTCCACAGACAGGACCTCTGACCGCCTTTCTGAGGAGGAAAAAATACATTAAAAAATACAAAGCTAAGTACTAGCTTTAGAATGTCTATATTAGGAAAGAACTTGGATTTAAAGTTGGTTCATTAGAGTCTTTGACCTTTCCTATTAAATAAATAATAGTCGATAACTGCAACCAGAGCTTTACTTTGAAAGAGCAACTACCTACAGTATGTGAATTTCCATAGTAGCATCCCTAGTAATTGTTGATCCTTTTTTTCAGCTGAAATGCTCCAAGAGTTTCATTGTATTATGCCTGGTCTGGATAGAAGAATAGCAAATAGGACTGTGAGAAGTGCTGTCTATATGCTCAAAGAATAAGGATCTTATATCTGTGGTCAATTCATCTGGGCATATAGGATACCATCTTTGTTTTTTTCTAAGGTCAGCAATTTCAAATATAGTACAAAAATAAAATATCTAGAGAATGATACAATGTAAAATAAACTAAAAATATAACGGTGGTAGAAAATTATACACTACAAGAGAAAGATACATTATCATTTGTCCTGGTTCCTTCCTGTTATTGATTGCAAGTCTATATTCTGACAAACAAATGTTATGACATTATAATTAATGGTACATTGCCAGTAAATGTATGAAAATAATTTATCAAATCACTGGAAAGTTTACAGTATTACCAACAAATAATAGTGATAAATAAGTAAAAAGGGGATAATAAGTGTACCACATACAACTAGAAAATTTGCAATACAACAGAACATGTCCATCTGTCTCAAGTATTCTTGAGCTACAAGAGAAAGTATATTCTTCACAGAAGATCCAAATAAAAAAACTTTCTAGCACAGATAGCCTTCGACTTATAACTATTCATTTAGTGACCATTCAAAGTTGCTGAAAAAAAGCGATCCCATGCTTTAACAACTGCAGTGATTCACTTAACAGCCATGGCAACAAAGGTTATAAAATTGGACATGACTCACTGAACAAACATCTTGCTGCCCTACTCTTCATATTTGGCTATGCCCAACTAGCATCTACCTTGAAGCAACTTGAGTAACTTTATCTGCAAGGAAATCCACACACATATCGGGATGACCTACTAATGCTTTGTCCTCCCATCCTTTCTAAGTAGGATTGCTTGGTCAGGAATTTTCACTTGATACTTAGTTTTATTCATACTTGGTTTTATACCAATGTTGCTGCAAGAATTTTATCAGTTACTTCATCCTCCATTTCTCCTTAGTAAACCAAGATACTGCTTATGATCAGTGACTGAGAAGAGACCTCACAAGTTGAGGACACTCATCTGTTCTGTATATTCCAGAGATAGATTGATGTTAGATGGAATTGCCCAACAAAATGAGAAAGTATCTAGCCAGCGATTTCTATGGTTCTCACCCTGCAAGACTTTAAAAAGTATGATGTTACTCCCAGGCTTGACTTAGATTACCTGTGTGTTTGGGTATTAATACAGTTATTGGGCAATTTTTTTTATCAGAATTGATCATTTTTACTGAACGCTATCCAGAATTATATTATTGAGACGGATGGCTTTAAAAATGCTGAAAATAAATAAATCTCATCAATAATTGCAACAACCCCTCTTTTGTAATTTTAAGGCAGCATATGTGTAATAGAGTATTTATTTAAAACATCTCTTTTTTATTTATAAGGAACCCCATGGCACTTCTCTCACGTACAATCTTCACAAAAGAAATGGGGAGAGAGGATATACATTCAAACAGTATGCAGAAGCTGCTGTAAGGTTTTGTTTTTTAAATATCTTTACATTCACTACTTTTAGCATTAGTAAAACCATTATTTTATGTAAATTAATAAGTAAAATGAGTAAAACCAACAACTGTATATTTTTTTCCTATTACTAATGATTTCTCATCAATGTTCAGTACCTGCTCAAGGCATACTGAAGTCTAAATTGCAGAATGCATGTTAAGAATCTATCTTATAAAGTATTACACCATAGATAGATAGATAGATAGATAGATAGATAGATAGATAGATAGATAGATAGATAGATAGATAGATAGATAATAGATAGATGATAGATAGATAGATAGATAGATAGATAGATAGATAGATAGATAGATAGACAGACAGATAGATATACTGTAGATAGATAGACAGACAGATAGATATTACAACAAAGCTCACAATAACAAGATGCCAATGCTCTAAAAAAACTTATTATATTTAGTCTAAAAAATAGGGAAGTAACTACACTTTTAGATTTTAGCTCTACAGGCAAATTAAGTGTTTCTGCATGACATTTTTTAATAGGTAATCAATGCATGCTAGTCCACAACATAATGTAAATGTATTCTCCTCCTTTATGTCCATCCATTTTGCATTTCGCCCTCTTGCTCAGGAATTCAAACTATAATTTAAATTTCACCAAGATACCTATTTTTGTCTAGTAAGTGACCACAAAAACCAGTGATTAGCCCATTGTGTTTTATTTTCTGAATCTGCAACATTTGTGAATTATACTGATTTGCTTTCCCATTAGGCAAGCAGCAAAAATAAAATAGATACAAATCCAAAGTTTTTTGTATCATTGCATATGCAGTCCTTTCAATGGACAATATTTTATACAACAATTATACAATAAGATATGTGTAGAAGTGCATTTTAATATGCTGATATCTTCACATGGTAGTTACATGTTATGTTGAAAATTAACTTCCGTGTGAAATTGGTCATGTGCATAAGCACACAAATGTACTTGTGGATAAGTAGTCCCTGATCTCTGCATTTTCAAGGAGCTCCTTAGAGCTACCTACAAAGCAATTTTAGCACAGGGTTATTTTCATGCTATCTTTTATTCTTCAGTTAAATATTATTCATCAATAGTAAGCACACTTATAGGCAACAAGCCTTTTCTTCTCTCAATTCTTCTGAGTCTCCTATAAAATGTACCCAGGAAGGGATGAGGATGGGGCTGATTGTGGATCTAGTTTCTCTCCTGCAAGCTCGTAGGATCAAATGCCTAAATGCTATTAAATATGTTATTTGGTTTTTAAAAAATGATCTGACTCACCAATTGATGAAAGCAATTTATATCTTAAACTGAAGGAGATTTTGTAGTCTGCAAACATACAGATGCATAGTATGTCACTTTTCAAAATTATTTTTCTTTTCTCAAATTATTTTTTTTCTGTTTTGCAAATTTATGCTTTTTAGAATGCTGATTTCCACATATTCACAAAGATATGGTAAAGCAGCCAGTTCACCTGTTTTGATAATCTTGTCAAAGAAACAGAAACTATAAATTCAGTGGCAAGGCATCTTTATGCAGCCTGCAAAAGGAGCTCTGCTTGAATGACAATTTAACTATTTGTAAAATATTATTTATTATATTCAAGATCTAAATATTACAACTGTTACATTTTCAGTAATAAACTGAATGGTAAATATAGTAAAAATAATAAATACTCAGTTTAAATATTAAACTGAGTAGTAAATATGAATAGAACGGATTTTTTATGCATTTTAACAGGCTCCAATGGAAACATAGTCTTTAATAAAGATTTTTAGTTGTTGGTGGTAACATGAACTTTCAGTAAAGCTTTATTAAAATTCTATTTTTAGAAAGTAAATTACTGAATGAATATATAACCTATTTTCATTCAATAGTGCAAAATAACAGTTTAATGTACACAAAATTTAAACCATACTTAAATATATTGTACAGCAAAACAGATTTGGGGAAAAATTTATATTATTACTTCTGAGTTAATTCCCACAGGTAAACATATACTTGTTCATAGAAAGTATACCAAGTCAATGGCTGGGTTCATGTATCACTCTAATCCAAGATGCAATTTTTTTTGCTATCATTATGTGCTAATAAGTACTGTGAATAACACATAGGTTGTTACATAACACTAATCTATAATTTGGAATCACAATTTGTTGCAACTATGAACTAACGTATGTAAATAGGATTTTTATTTCCATCACCGAACCACATGAGGTAAGACTAGAGCAATTAGAAAAAGAAGGGAAATAAATGAAGAAATAATTAAAAATATATGATTATTTTTATTATCTGGTTTGTTAAAAATAACGTAAAACTAATTGTGGCTCAGTGTGATGTATGACTGCTGTTATAATATTTGCTAATTCTGTGTTGTTATTTTTATTGCTGTCTAGTAATTTTAGTATGAAGCTTCCATAGGAAACTGAGGACATGGAAAATATGTTGCTTTTCAACCTGGATTTTCGGCTGCAATTCAATCTGAATTGAGCCAAAGCTATATTGACATAAACATCACATGATTGATTTCATCTAGCTTGGTCCAAAGTAGAACTATTTGTAGAGTAAGAAGGGGAGGCAGGAGAAAGACAGACAAACACTTTGTTCCTCATTTCTCCCAGGCCTTTTACTATTATCAAAAGGACCTAACTTTACTGGTCCTTATGTAGTATCTGCTTTGCTGTGAATTCTGATATATACACAATATTTTAAAAAGGATTACAAGTCAACAATTGTTAGTTATAACCAAATTGATTATTTAACCATGATCTTTATTATTGATGAAGCAACATTTATCTTTATCTTGATAGTTCAGGTACCAGTTTATACAGTGAAGAGCAAGGACAAAACTCATTTATTCCTACAAAATTTCTGTGGGTTTAATGACCATCAATCCCTTATGCAGACATCCAGAAGTCCAAGGTGTTCTTGCAGGTAGTCCCAAAGATGCTTTTTCAGGAGGCAACTGGACTTACTTGTTTTTTCTTTGAAGATGTTTCACTTCTCATCCAAGAAACCTCTTCAGCTCTGATTGGATGGTGGGGAATGGAAGGATTTATTATATTCCTTGTAGACAGCTGGTTATTTGCATTCTTTTAGCGAGTCTTTAACAGTGAAGGGACACAGGAAAGAAAACATCCTGCAGCCAAGAAAGCTCCACACACATTTGCACTACTCAGGTGACCCTGAGGACACAGAAAAATCTCCAAATGGCCACAATGACTCTCTAAAAGAATGCAAATGACCAGCTGTCTGCAAGGAGTATAAATCCTTCCATTCCCCACCATCTAGTAAAAGCTGAAGAAGCTTCCTGGATGAGAAGTGAAATGTCTTCAAAGAAAAAAACAAGAATGTTCAGTTGTCTCCTGAAAAAGTATTTTTGGGACAACCATGACCTTGATGACTGAGAATCTCCATAGACATCTTGCAGGTATATTATTTGTTATAATACAGCAAATTTTACAAGCTTTCTCAATCACACATTGAGTTTATATGTTGTCACAAGTTTTATTTGATCTTTAGATTAACATTTCCAAGTCAGGATTTGGGACAGTGAGTATAATCTCATTCCTGACTTCCAAGAAGAAATTTTAATATAAACGGATACAATAGTTCAAACAGGTCTTTAAATTCAAATCCATAAAATCAGATATGGATAGATGAATCAAAATATGCGGGTATGGAGGCACAAAAATGATTTCTTCAGATGATCAATGACAACAAAGTTGGTAGGTAAACGCATAAAGGTATATAAGCAAATATTAATTCACATTTTATTAAACCCCAAAGTGACACCCTTCTTATACGAAATTTATATCAATGATAGAGATATTTCTCTATTTTGGAAATTTCTCAAAACAGTTTAAATAAACGTGACAGATATCGACATGTTCAAATCTTAACGAGGTAACAAGTCCTTACATGTATATAAAGGTTAATTATTTTGTATCAATTACTATTATCAATAAACTTTTTGTCTATGTACCAGGTAGTCAGTCATTAGCTACAGTCTAATGTGCTTTTGGCCTTGCTATGTTAATAGGGCATGAATATAATTACCTATATGACTTTGGTTATTTCATTTTACATGACCTCATGGGAGACCAAGCAATATTTCAATTAGTGAATTAATTTGTTCTGATTATTATTTTTTCATGGTTAGGAAAATAGCCAAGCTCCTTGAATCCTTCAGTGAAATATGAAAGGTGTTCATTAAATCACTGGTAATAAGAATACTATCTGAACTTCTTTCAGCATCAATGAAATATGTATCATAATACCAAGTGCAGTATCACATCAATAAGAAATTTAAAATATTTTAATATATACAAGCAAGAAAGAAGTGCTGCCAAAGTCTTCACTTAGCTACACAGCTTTTCCTGTATAAAAATACTTCAAAGAGCATGAAAATATTAACATTTATATGTGTGTAATATTTATTGATATGTAAATATTGAGAAATAGTTTCAGGTGCTTATGACAAGAAGGTTAAAGAATGCAGTGACTTTTCATAATTTAGTTCAAGAGGGCAATTGCAAATGGACTTGTGTAAGAAATAAATATTTGCTCAGTCTCCCTCTGTCTTGCAGGTGAGAAAAGAAAAGAAGCATAACTCCTGAGTCCTGATTTCTTTTTTTTGCTTGGCAGCCTCCCTCAATATTAGTGAGATCTGATCTCAAAAATAAGAACTGTTGCTACTAATGACAAGCACAATGAAGCTTAGTGGCTTATCTTTACAAAAACTCTCAAGGGACAGAGTGCATTCTCCTCCCTCACTCTGACTAGTTATTTTAAATAATTTAACTCTTAGTTGCCCATTAGACTTTTCTACATTCAGGTTTATTCATACAATCCCAATCCTTCTCATATTCTACATAAAATTAGCAATATAATTCCTAACATTCTTAAATTTATATCACAGCTGATGTTCCTCTTCCATAGCAAATTATATCTCTTTTTTTCTTAAATTTCCTCAGCCTCCCAAGAATTCTTCATATTTTCTGCTTGACAAGCAGAGCTCTTTTTGTCAGTGAAGCCATGATGGCACAGTGGTTACAATGCAGTATTGCAGGCTAATTCTGCTGACTGCCATCTGGCAGCAGTTCGAGTCTCACTGGCTCAAGACTGACTCAGCCTTCCAGCCTTCTGAGGTCGGCAGAATGAGGACCTAGATTGTTGCCCCGTTACCCGACTAAAACATTTGACGAATCTCCCCCGACATTTCGTGACACTTCGCCATATATTCAAATTTACGAAAACGATAACGATACTTCATAAGTTAGTTTGAGAAAGGAGTCGATACTTTTAAGGTTCTAAAACGTTTGAAGAAAGTTTAAGATATAATCTAGTCGGTTATCCTCGTTCCCTTCAATATCGACCCAATCACATTACAACATAAATATGTTGTATGTTGCGTGAAAATAAATTATGTCCATTGGTACAAACATAAGGATGAGGTGATAAAGAAAAAAAATCAAATCAGTATTGTATATACTTACTCATCCTTCCACTGAATATTCACTTATTTGTAACACTTGGTAGAAAAGCAAGCTGAAAAAAATAAAGGACAGTTAATGCTGGAAGAATGAGAGTAATATTAAGAGGATGAATAGGGAAGAAAGGGAAGGAGGTGAACTATTGGGCATACTGTTGAAGAAAAGCATGTGTGGTCAAAAAAACATGATGGAAGGGTCATCATGTGTATAGTTAATTTTAATTATATCCTGTGTCCAGTATTTTAGTTACTTGACTGTGCCTGCTGAAAGAAGAAAGAACATTTTTTTTGGGGGGGAGGATCAAAATCTTTTGGGAACTACTATGTCTTCAATGCTAAGAGGAGACTCTGAACCCTTTGGGATATTCCAGAGTGGCTTTTCTTGAAATATTCTATCTGAATGAAAACTTGCTTTGAAGTACTTGTGAAATTCCTCAATAACCTAAAGATGTGCTGAACTCTGAGCGGTTTTATTATTACTGCCAAAACCATTTTTAAATTGTTTATGTTTTACCTCAGTGTCTCTATTTTCTCACTGAATGGATAATAACTGGTGAACACTTCTCAATATGAGAAATTTTAATAAGCATGCTGAAAATTTGTTTTGGAAAAAACTCAAGTCTTTTTTTTGTGTAAGGATTCTCAGATCGGCTTTGTATTTCACTTTCGCAGCATTTAGTTGCACTGAGCATTGTTTTTTTTTTAAAAGATGGTCAGCTTATCCCCAGAAAAAAAAGGCATTGCAACATTTGGATATTTTTACAAAGTTCTATCCAAGTGAGAAGTTATTGAACTTGAGATTATTTCCATCTTCGTTTAACTGTGGCTTGGCATATATTTTGTTAAATCCTATGTTCAAGATGTTTTTTTTGTATAGGTGGATCTCTCCCATTAATTGCATTTTTTTTAGCTCAAATGAATTTGCTTTCCTAAAAATGCTGCAACATTTTTCTTGAAAAAGGAATTCTAATTATCTTTTATCAATAGCAGGATTTCTTCCACTGCTTTCCCCTGATGGCTTAAACATTTATTATTTATTTATTATTATTTATTTATCCAATTTCTGTCATGTGAAAAATTGTGGACATTTATAGAAATCTAAAATCCAAGAGATCTAGGGAGCATTTTATTCATTTAATTTGATTAGAATAAGAAATAATGTACTGTAACATATTCCAGGTTACAAAGATGAAAGTCTTAGACCTTCAGTGTTTGCTTCAAAATAACTGGAAGCCAGATTAAATATTCTGTTGCATAATATATTGTACTTTTTTGCCAATAGTATTTGGTAGGAGTTATAAATGTGAAATTTGGATCCTAAAACCAATTTAACATAATTTCACTTAGTCGTCAGAAAATGTATTATATCCAATGTCTTATGTGAATCCAGAGAACAGGTTTTTCATGTAGTTAATATAGATAGATAAAATGTTCTTTGATATGTTTACCAACAATATAGTAATTACTAAAGATTTCAGTGAAAGCTATCGCCAAACATTTTATAGTCCAGAGTCTGGCAATAATAATACATTTGAAGATCCCTTTAATTCTGGTTTATTCGAGATGCTAGTTGAAGAATTATTCAATTCTTATAATAATTAGTCTCTTTTTTCTTTCCTTAGTTTGCAGAAATCTATTGCTTCCTCCCCACCTACAGTAACAAATCTGGGCTTTTTGCTTTGGAAAGTGAAAATAATGAATATTCGCTAAAGTGCAAACATTTCAGTATGCTAACAAGAGTTTTTTTATATATTTTGGGTCAGTGGCTCAATACAATGTTTCTTCTTTTGTAAAGACAGATGACAAGTATGCATTAAGTAGTTCTGTCCTTAATTTTCATGTTTGTTCCCTTTGGTATTCTGAACTGAGTCATCAATTGGTATTCTGTGTGTGTGGTAGTCCCCTCCTTTTTTATTTTATTCACTACCTCATTGGAAAAAGTAACTTATTATTTAGGAAAGTGAATAAACCATAAGATGCTCATATTGTTCTTAATAATTTTAACTGTAATCAGCAATATCCTTCTCATTAATGAATTGTTTCTAATGAGATTTAGGTTTTTTTTAAAATTTCAGAATATTATAAAGTCATGTTGCTTTTAATTAAGTTTTCATTTTTAAAGAAAGAGAATCTATTATTTCTAATAAATTATTTCTAATTTTATGAAAGAAATCAAAGAAAGAAAAAAGACCCCACAAAAATTCTGCATAAATTTGAATATTGGACTTTTTTACGCAATGGCATAAAATAAGTATGAATTAGAATTAGGGTTTTGTAGCTTTTAATAAATTTGCAGTAAAATTTTAGGGATGTTCAGGTTCACTACAATCTACTTTCTCCCACTTTTTGAAGATTTTTTCATTGCTTTCTATTAAGAAAAGCACTTGTTTTTATCTATCCCTAATTTTGCCATGACTCCTTCATTTATGTTACCAGATAGTTTTATATTCTAGAATTTATGATAATAGAATAAATTATAGCTGTTGTAAAGTGCACAAATAATATTTCTCCTTTATCTGTTTCTATTGACATTCTTGGTTGCGTAATCAATATAGTAGGAAGGAGAAGGAGAAAATTAGGTTCAGCTCCTAGGCAGGAAATTGTAATGAACTTTACATATCATAAGAAATAAGTGTCCTTAACTATATACTAGTATGGCTGGCATCTCTTTGACTATAAAAAGAGTGATGTGAAAACTTGCAATTTCATTCCTAAGTATGACTTATCTAGATGAGGACTCTAAATCTGTATGCTCTAGTTCCCAGTATCTTCCAGGTTTTGCTTGTCTATTTCTTGATCCCAAGTCTATGAAGATTTTGTCCCACAAATCCAGGCATAGACACATCACTGTACAGCAATGGTAGCATTTACTGAGCTAAATAAATATTAAAGTACAGAACAGTCCTCCTTTGCATGTTTTCAATAATTTCTGCTTAAACATTTTTTGGCGTTTCTAAACCCATACTGAAACTATACTGTACATTTGATTTGCTAGAAGCTTTTGCCTTTGAATTTGAATAGTTGTGTAAATATAAGAATCTTGCCTTTCCTGTACCCATGCATAATACATTTGTACTTTCTACGACATTGTTAAACTTTCATTTCTACAACTGACAGCTCAGCTATCTTACTAAAATTCATTTAACATGGAATATTTACTTCCAAGTTACCATTGGAGTCTGCAAGGATACATAAAACATAACATGTATTTCTATTTTAGGTTGCATCTATTTACATATGTTAAAAATTTAAATATAGTATTACTGGAGCTACATGACAAACAATCTTGGATCACTTTAGTCTTTCTTTAATTTTATTAAAAATTACAATTGCAACCCCCCCCTTAATACAATGGGGAAAAAAGAATAAAAAGGAAAATAGAAGGTCCAGGAAAAAAAATAGAAAGAAAAATGGGAAAAAATACTGTAGTAAAGAAAAAGAAAAGAAACATATAAAGATATGACTCCCCCATCATTACAAGTATAAACTATTTTAGTAACTTATCACCTTCTTTTAAAGTACAACAAATGATCTCTTTTTCCTGTATCCTTTCTCTTATCTATAAACAAATCCCTACAGCCTTGTTATTTCAGTCTGGAGCAGCAAAAATCCACTATGAGATTATCAGAAATAACAACACATCAGTTTTATCCTTGATCAAATAAACTAAGTTTTTATTCTTTCCTTTTACTTTAACTATCTGATTTTGTGTCCAAACTTTAGAGTTTCATCTTATCATTTTTTTTTCAGAATATCAAAACAAAAACATTTTTTCCAAGGGAAGGACCTTTATAATTAATTCCAAAATCTTATTTCAAATCCATATGGACCCTTAGTCCATTTTAATTTTTCAAAATCAAAGCTCTAATCACTCTTTTGCTGTGTATACATAAAAAAGAGTCCCTAAACATGTATGTAAAACTTCTTTTGCTTAGGATTGAAGGAAACTAACCCAGTGTTTTGAGACTTATTGAACCAAATATTCCTAATAGCTAAAACACAGTTAACAAGCAATTTCTAAAGGTGATTTGAAATGGAAGAATGGAAATTCAGTGTACTTAAAAGTGCTGGCCATAGTTTGAACAAGATGGTTATATCCTTGACTGTCAGAGCTCTAAACCCATCAGAGACTGCTGTCTTGTGGTCTCCTTGCAAAGAACACTGTCTTGTAGGTAATGTCTGGATAGGAATTACAATGACTGTCTCAGGAGGAATTCTATAGTCTTTGTTTTAATGCTGAAAACATAGAAATACCAGACCTGGATAGTTCTTCTCCCTAGCTTCCAAGTCTGAGTTCTGTCAAACATTTCATCTTGGAAATCACTGAGCCACTTTAATAAGATGATAAAGCAGCTTCATAAAAAAATAGGAGTATTTTCCCATTTGATGGTACTGTACGTCACTTTCTTCTGGCTTATATGCTAGGAAAAGATTTGCTATCCAAGACTCTTCAGTGGATTATCATCTACTATTATGCCATTTTTTCTCTCAAGGGAAAACCAGTTTTGTTGTTTCATTTTAGCTAGTGAAATACAGAGAGATGGGGCGTATACAGAAAACCAAATTTATCAGTCTGTTTGAGGTGAGAAACGCTTATCTTCTTGGTTTTAACTACCTAAAAATCATCTAAGGATGATTTCTATGGCCTCAAAACCATAGATCCTTAAAGAAACTCTCCTGAGAGATGGGCAGTGATATGAATATTTAAATTAATAAATGCTTTTTAAAAACATATAAACCCATTTGAATGTTAAACGTAGCAGGGGATACCCTAATAAAGCCATCCTTACTCCCTGAAGACAATTAATTGGGTTCACAGAAGAGAGTTTTGTTCCAAGGCCATGGAATTTCTTTTTGAGAGATAAGCTTGACCCTTGGACTATCTGCTTTCAAGAAAGGAAAAAGATGTGCAGATCCAAACAATGTGGCCTTTTGTAATTGACAGATGGAAATTTTGTCAATGTGCAGGTTTTTGAAGTCTTGTTCAAGGTTTTTTGGTATGGCACCCATGTGCCAATAACCACTGGGACCACTATGGCTAGTTTGTGCCACAACTTTTCAACTTTGATTTTCATCACCATTATTAATTATTTTTTCTTTTGACTTTAGCCAACTCTACTTTTGAATTACCATTGCTTCCAATGTGACGTATTATTTCTATTTTGATATATATTTCTAGTTGGTGTGGTGCTATTGGATTCCTACTCCATATCTTCCATCAGCAAGAGAAAAGAACTATGCATAATACCAGCGGGCTGGATTTTTACTCCGTTGTGGAGGACAATATTTCCAGAAGAAATAAAAATTGAGCCAATGCTTGGATTTGGTTTTATAAAATAGAAAAGATTCTATGTTCACAACTCTTCTGTTTTGAAACTAATCTCATGCTAGCAGTGGCCAAAGGTTGAATGTGCTATTTACATCACTCAAACATCCTGATCGGTTTTTAACCATATGCTATTATATGGTTTTTTAGATAAAATACTGTAATATAAAAACACAGCTAAAGATTATACCAAAGCCTATTTTCATCAGATACCTAATCAGATACCTAATCTGATTTGCCACGTTCCGAGACTTTTTATTTATCCACACATAAGTTGTATAAAAGGAGGCATTACCCAGATGCCTTTTATTTTGTCCTTTGTATTCAGTAAATCCTATCAAAACAACCCATGGTTAATATATTAGTCAATTTGATCTCAAATAAAATTTTGTAGTATCCACATAAAAATAAATGGCAATTTTTTATGTATCCAGTGCATTATTGAAAGCTTGAGATATCAAGGAGACAAATAGACTTCATTAAATTTCCGCCTTTTTCAGAGATGCAAGCTGAGAAAAGTGTATCTGTACATCAGTGTTTGATCTTCCTTCCCTAACATTTGCTGATAAGATAATATGGAAGAAACTCCTTAGGTGGCTGATGAATGTGGAAACTGTTGCTGATAATAGAAGTCATGATTATATTTTGGTTGTTTGTTCTTGGTAAAACAGTTAAGATTTCATACTTAAAAATAAGACTATATCTGATAGGATTCAAAGAAACAATATACTGGTCTTTTTCCAGAGTTGTCTCTCCCTATAAACTCTCCTATAGGCATCTACCCTCTGGTTGTCACTTCAGTGTTTATCTGTTGGGTCCCCAAAGAGACAAGTAACGGATTTCCAAATATAAAGAACTCACAAACATAACTCTTGTACAGTGTGACCTTGATCAAAAGACATCTTGTCTATATAGAATTAAAAGGTTAATTTCATTAATAGATTCCTGGAACTTCAATTTATCCCCATTTATTTCTGACTAAGGAATTGGATGAAATATGCTTGTATCCTGCTTCACGTGCAATTAGTCTAAGGGAGCACTATAAGTTTACTTGTTCCTGTTAATCTTGCCCCAAAATGCTTGCCTTAATGAAGGAAACCTAACAATGAACAGAACTTAATGCACAGGAATAGAAAAACATCTCTTTTTCATTTTCTAAAAAGTATTATTCTTTTTCAGCTAAAAGTTTATACCACACTATTTTCTATCATTTTAAAAATAAATGAAAATTCGTAAAAATATTTATGGGGTTTTCATGAATGAAAAACTATGAATTTTTGTACCAATTTTTACCTAGATATGCATATTTGATAATTAGACCGACTATACCTTCTATACCCTAAATTTGGGAGGGGAGATGTCACTTGCCCCAATGCAAATTCTATATGTAATTTCTAAGCTATGTATTTTTGTACAACTTGAAATTGCAGAACTGT
Source organism: Protobothrops mucrosquamatus (assembly GCF_001527695.2). Classification (NCBI taxonomy): domain Eukaryota; kingdom Metazoa; phylum Chordata; class Lepidosauria; order Squamata; family Viperidae; genus Protobothrops; species Protobothrops mucrosquamatus. The sequence goes on from NW_015386540.1 coordinate 1,013,937, forward strand.
GTTATATAATTGAGAGATCTGCAAAATGTAATGGATAGTTGGGTTGTAATTGGCTTATTTTGTCAAAAAGCTTTAATTACATTAGTTTGTTTGAAATGGGAAAGAAACAAAAGGTCTTAAACACATCCTGACTTAATAGTTTCAGAGAGTTAATGTCAAGGTATGGAGCAGCAGATCTCTGATCTTAAATTAATGGGGAAAAATGCCTATATTTTGGTTAGTTAAAATCTGGAGATATATCTGCTGTTTAAAGAAATTTAAAGCAATTAATGACAAAGATTAGATGTTTACATTGATCTATATGTGTTTAACTCCCAATAATTACATTTCTATTATGTATTGCATTGCATTGCATTGCATTACACTGCACAGCATTGTAAGACTTCTATGCCTCCCTCTCACCAAAGTGACTCTAGGCAGCTTATTTACCTTAATACTTTTTAGTTTCCATGAAAATATTAAACAGTGGATATACTGTATATAAAATATATGTTTCCTCTAAAGTTATTGACTTCTAGATAATCTCTGCTGGAAAAAATAACACTGGATATCTAGATTCTTTAATCCAGAAGAAAAGTGTTTCTATAACAAACAATAAAACTTTTATACTCTTTGAATCTGATTTCTATTTTTCTCATTGTTGCATGTGAGAATAATATGTCAAATAGCATTATTTTTAGAATTGTACACATGCTCTTCCTCCCTCCCTCCCTCTTTCTATAATACATAAAGATCAGGCTCAAATCTAGTTTTAGCTTATTTATGTAGGAGATACAAATTTTAATAAATTGTAAAGATTTGGATGGTGTTACAACTTTTATATAAATATACATAGATGTTTATTTTATATGGCAGTCTCTTCCTCCTCCATCCATAAGTATTTCTTTCCCCAACCATAGTATACTCTCTGGACCCCTCCCTCATTTTACCCTTTGACCATGCCTCCCTTTATTTCCTCTAAGAAAGAACCATGTCTCTATAGTTCACTCTGGAGAATCCTCCCAAGTACCAATGTATTCACCAAAGGAGGAAGACAGTGGCTGGTTATCAACTCCTCCTGTCCCCTGAGGGAAGAAGGTTGTTGGCCCCTTAAATAGAAGATTAAAGATTGAAGGGAGATGAAATAGAACATATTGTAAATGGAGAAGTCACATCTTTGACTTCTTCATACATGAATGACTCTAGGGCATGTTTGTTTGTGTGTGTGTGAGGGGGAGGGGTTGGATTTTTTTTACAAGATATTTCTGTAAAATATCTTGTGGAGTTGCAACTAAAGATGGTATTATTTAACATAACCTGGTCCTTTTTATTATATTATTTTACTTGTCTTAGCATAGCTAGCCAAACCAGTCCTTCATGAAACAATTTGTTTATTACTTCATGACTAATTCCTAGCATACATATTTTAATAGTATCACAAAACCTTTGAGTAGTGGGATATCTGAAAACACATTAATTCAGAAAATGCAAAATATGTGGTTTTGTTTTATAGCATAATAATTATATACAAACCAAACTAATTCTTCCTCTCTTTCTAGAACATCCTCCCTTACAGTATATATTACTATTATGATACGTACAGTTTGTGGAGGTTTAATTCATTCTATTCTACATTTATTCTCTGCATTCTTTTGAAAAAGCCCATTTATGATCTAAAGCAGAACATTAATAAAATTGCACATTGAAATAAAAACTAGTGTTGTGATCTTGAGAGAGACAGATAATGAAAATCATACAAGTATCCTTCTTTAGAGTCTGAATGATAGGGTGTGAAGAGAAGAAGGGTGCAGATACTATACACATTGTTGTTTACAGAATATGTTGATAGTGTCTGGCAGGATAGTATCCTTATAGGGTGGAAGAATGCACCATAGAAAGATTATCTCTAATCTGTTATGAAAAATATGCTGATATAAGAAACATTCTATGACTTACAGTATTTTCTTTATCTTTCCTATGTACCAAGAATATATTATCAATAACCTTGCTTTATTTGGGTTCCTTGTATAGTTTGTGCATGCTAATAAATATATTTTGTTACATTCATCCCCAATCACTTTGATCCTTTGTTTAACAAGGACATTTTCCCCATAGCTATTATTATTGTTAGGATTGGTTGTACGGTCAGCCTGATCTTTAGAATGGATTTGACATTTTGTCAACATAACAAGTCTTGTTTTTGTTGTTGTTGTTATTCCCTAATTTCTTTTACAAATAACCAATTAAGAATCATTTCTTGCTTGGATTGTCAGATGAAATTGGATTTTTGCCTTCTGCACTGGACAAAATGACTAAGACTTTTACCACCTATTTTGAAACTTGCAATGAGACCAGAAGTTGAATATTTATTTGCAGATTTTCTTTTCTCCTCATAATTTTCTGTTACAATTTTTGGGAGGCAAGGATGGTGGAGAAGAAATGATTCCATTCCAATATTTAGTGTTTAGTTTGTAAAAGCATAAGTCACCATTCAAAAGCTGTAATTTTAATATATATTTAAAGTAACCCATATGCTTTTACTCATACTTTAATGGAATTTAGAAAAAATAGAAAAAATGCCTATCAAGAATTTGAAAAGAGTAATTAAGATTCCTTGCTGCTATTGGTAACTGCTTTGTCACTCTTAATGTGTCCTCCAGGCAGGTTTTCAATCTGCCTGGGAATAAAAAAAAAAACAAAGAAAATCGAGTCAAAGAGCTATATTTTCATATTTGCAAGTTCCTCTATTGCAGTTAACATACAGCAATCCAATAAATAAAGCATGGAGCAAACTAAAAGTGCTGAATTCACCCTTGTGCATAGCTCCATGAAGATAGGTATGAGTTATCTGAAAGGAAAATAATCAACTATTTCAAATTGTAATGTATACTATTATTTATCAGTGTTTAGTTACCCTACTTCATATGTGAAGTTGGGCAATTACACTCCCACAATGGTTTGCCTATCTTTCACTTTATTTTCTGTCCTTTTGTAAAAATAATAATAATAATAATAATAATGGATAGTAACAAAAAACAGTTGATGATGAATCTGTCAATCTGTCTAATTCAACAGTTAACTGATTTCTGAATTTCCATATGCTGCAGTAAACAAGCATGGTTTTTTTAAAGGGCTGAAATAAAATCTTCTCTAGAGCCTGAAGCTCACTCAGTGGACAATCTCATTCCAGTTATCCATTCAAAACTCAATCTTTATACAATTTGTCACAATAAAATGGGAGGGTCCTATATTTCCTTCATAAAGGATAGGAAGATAAAGATAAAAAAAATGACATAAAAAAATAAAGGGGATCTCTTAGTTATAACCCGATAATATTATTTCTAAACTAAAAGCAACCTAATTTAGGATTCTTTACGATGATATTTCAGGAATGGCTTTTGGAACTTTAGACTTTATTCTCACATAGATATGATCATGTTCTAATCTCAGCAAAAAGTGAAACATCAGAGTTTGACATTTTAAAACTAGATATTTATCACTGTATAATAACACAAAAGTAGAAAAGTTGCTACAGAAAAGACTCTCAGTTTCATAGCAACGATATATATATCAAAGTGTCACATCAAGAGCTTTTTCTGCACCATTAAAACACTCATCAATAGGAGTACACATTTATATTACATCCGTGGTATACATGCTACAACTATATCACAATTTTATCTGCTACAATATAATAAATGGAAGAAATGCCAAGTTACATGGTGAAAAAAATTGCTGTCTCCCCATTATTTGACAGTCTTATATAATTCTTCAAAGAATATTCACAACCAGTTAGATATTATAATCCTTCTGATTGCAAAATTTACTTGCTTATTTTTTTTTTTATTTGTCTCTATGGCAGCTCATTCCAGATGGCTATCATTCTGCCTCCTATCCATTCTTTCTTTTTAATCATTATTATTTTTTCCTTAAATTCACCAGTGATGCCAGCTCACCTAAGGAAGTAGTCTGCAGCTAGAAGGAACAGCATTAGTAACATTTTTTCAGTGTCCTTCCTCTTTCTCTCTCCCTCCCTCTCTTATTTGAATAATACCTGGTCATTGAAAATGCAGATCTCTAACTCTGTGATTATATCTATCTTTACTTACGTGATCCCTTCCATGCCCTGGAAAAGCGTCCAGAAATTTCAAATGGTACAAAATATAGTAGTTAGACTATCCACCAGCATAAGTCACAAGGATCCTAGGATACCATTACTGAAAGAACTGTGATAGTTGCGAACTGTTATTATCATCCAACTCTTATTAAGATCCTGGATTAATCTTTAAGAATCTGAATAACTTATTCTGGATATCTGAGGGACTTTTTCTCTTAGGATAAATCAGCTCAGGGATTAAGATCACAGGAGAGAATCTTCTGAATATCCTTCTATTATCACAGGCAACTTGACTCATGCTGTAGAACATAGTGTCATGCTTGCTTGTGCATTGCTGATATGTGGTGACAGTCTGCCAGGAACTATGGAGAAGGGAAGTGAAGGGGAATGCTTGGGAAATTGAAAATAGGTGCTGTGCCTTCTTGAAAAACTGCTTCAAGGTCACCCAGCTGGAAGAAGGAGGGAGCAGCATACCAGAGCATGCTGACTGTTAGGAAAACAGCTTGCAAGATTTTAATTGGTTACCTTGAGGTGGGAAATAAGAGACAGTTGAGGGGAAAAGTGGGGAAAGTATAACGTAGGAATTTTGATGTGTGAATCTCAGTTCACATATATATATATATATATAACAATTACTCAATATATTTGACCTCTAATAAAAATATACCTTTCTCAGAAAATGGAGCCAAGGATTGTTTTCTATTTAGAGGTTTAAATTGTGGCAGTTCTGTATGTATCAGAAGTCCTGGACACAAAGAGACAGAGATATTCTCGTTGAATTACTAGACATTGTCTAAAAATTAAAAGTTGACAAAAGATAACAAAAATTGAACGTAAAAACTTATTACTGAAAAAGATTAAGTGTATAATAACGATTTACCAAAGTCACTATTTTAAGTTAACTTTATCCTATATTAATATATTATTATATATAATAATGTATAAATAAAAAAGTCAAAGTATAGAATTAAAATTCCCCTTTCATAAAAAGAAATTAATTCTCTCAACTGTTACTTTGAATGTTGATATTAAATTTTCTGAAGGTATACCCAAACCTTAAAAATATTGTCAAATAATCACTGTAGATTTTACATCTATGTATATTACACACACATATACAAATACAGATATATTTAATATAAATTTACATTTGACAGCAAATAGTTATCCAAAAGGTTGAATATAATATTTTACAGTTGATCATTTTCAATGCTTGCTAAAATGCAAGCATTTGAAATGTATCAGAAGTATTGAATGAAAATATCACATCAGAAACTGAAAGGTTTTAGGTTTAAGATACGAAATTTTGTATTTGAAATTAGTTTTTCTAGAAAGTTGGACATGCATTTTGAATACTTATAAATTTTTATTTCAGATCAAATTTATAAAGTGTTAGAAATCAGGAAATTGCAAAAGAGATATTGGACCATTACATGCAATCAACAGTATTATTTGTTTATGTTCAGTTCAGGATTCAGATTACCTTCTTTCAAAATTTTCCTCAGATGATGTATTAACTGGAACATTCTTACATTTTCTTTGTGACTCAGCTGTCCTATCTTCGGCAAAAAAGATGTGATGCCCAGTTTGACCATGGATTATACATCTGACCATGGAAGTATTTCACACCCTTTCTCTTAACATATCAAAATATTCACCATATGAAATGGTTCATCTTCATGAAGACTTTGTATTCTAATTGTGCATTATTAATGGCTGAAATGTATACGTTAACTGTAACTTATTAGAAAACATTGTACGGGGTGGGGGTCCTCGACTTACAGCCACAATTGAGCTTAAAATTACAGTCATAGGTTGTAGTGGTCATTAAACAAGGTGCTCATCATTCCTGACTCTCCCTGTTCTGGATTTTATATGCAATATGGGGTGCCTCAGGATGGGGGAGGCTACGGGTTGCTCAACAAATGGTTGTAAATCAGGGACTACCTGTATCATAATTACAATCATATAAACTTCAGGTCTTAAACAACAACAACAACAAATATACCCTTTTGCTTTCCATAGATGTCTTCTGAACAATTTCTCCCTTCCATGGGAAGGAAGAATAGAACAATTCACAAGGAATATAATAATACATTTCAACAGATTGGCCCTCAACTACCAGAGTTGTTTATTGTGTCCATGGCAAACTATACCTTTTTTATACTTAAGATTAACATTATGTCCCTTCTTAAATAACATATTTATTTATTAATTAAATTTTTATCCCATTGCACTCTCATGATTCTCACCTGATGTATAACATACAAAATAAAAAAAAAATCCATAGTACAATGTAATTACAAAAAAAATAATTAGAGTACATTTTAAAAATTAAGAACCACATAACCATAACAGTAAAAATAAAAAAAGTTAATGATGGTGTAAGTGAGAAATATTGGAATGGTATCCAGAAAAGCTCAGCTTTTAATAAGCTTCTAAAAGCCATTAAGGAAGAGATTAGCCTGATCTCCACATGCATATACAGTTCTGAGATAAAAACAAAGAAACAACTACTTTGAAATTGTATTTTAATTTTAGTTCCAGATTTTTAAGTATCACTATTCATGTTTTCAACATCTATTTCCCTTTAAAATATTACTAATATAGTGCAGTTAGAATTGTATTAGCAATTACATTAAAGTCAAAAAGTATTCGGAACAATGCCTTTTTTTCTTGCTATTATTCCAGTTAGTCATTTGTTGTTGGTTTTCTTGTGGAAGTATCATAAAAAGTTATAATTCACAGTTTACCCATTACATGAAGGCAACTGGAGAATTGTGCAAATAATACTGGGTTTTCCTTTTGAATAAGAAAATTTAGATTTTAAGTGTTCCAAAGCAAAAATCCAGAGTATCATTGGCAGTAATTCAATAAGCACATCTTTTCCTTACCCTTAAATCTACTAAGTGCCACTGAATTGTGTTACAATATGTTTGATGCAATTGTGTTTCAATGTTTGATGTATGGAAAGCATAGTCTAGTCCAAGGGTAGGCAACCCAAAACACTCAAAGAGCCACTTGGACCCATTTCCCACCGAAAACAAAACACTGGGAGCCGCAAAACCCTTTTGATATCTAAAATGAAGATAACACTGCATATATCCTTTTTTACCTTTATTATAGGTATATATATATTTATTTATTTTTGTGAGCAGTATATATATATATATATATATATATATATATATATATATATATATATATATATATATATATATATATATATATATATATACATACATACATACATACATACATACATACATGTGTGTGTTTTCTGAGGTTTTCACGGGTGTTTGTATGTAGGTCTTTGGTTATTCGGGTTTTCTCCCACGTAGAATTGGAAGTGTCTTGGCGACATTTCGACGAAGTCACATTCGTCATCTTCAGGCTGGTGTTTTCAGTTTCGTGCTTCTAGAAGATGATGAATGTGACTTCGTTGAAACGTCGCCAAGACACTTCCAATTCTACGCGGGAGAAAACCCGAATAACCAAAGACCTACATACACACACACACACACACACACACATATATGTATATGTATATGTATATGTATATGTATATAAACATATATAGGTATATATATATATATATACACTTTGCTCGCACAAGCACGAAGCCGAAGGCCCCAGCCTGAAGATGACGAGTGGAATCTCGTTGAAATGTCACCAAGATACTCTCAATCTTACACGGGAAAAGACCCGAATACGCCAAGACCTGCATATATATATATATATATATATGAGTCTTTGGTCATTCGGGTTTTCTCCCGTGTAAGATTAGAAGTATCATAGCGACGTTTCGATGAAATCACATTCATCATCATCAGGCTTGTGCTTTTAGCTTTGTGCTTCTCAGTGTAATATGAAATGTCTGCTGTTTCTTTCTTTTAACTGCCAGTGGGGTTTGAACTGAGGGGG
>NW_015386540.1:1024479-1030570 GCF_001527695.2 Protobothrops mucrosquamatus
TATATATATATATATATATATATATATATATATATATATATATATATATATATATATATATATATATAAAAGGGAACATTTTACCATGGCACTGAAGGGGTTTGTGTTCCCTTTATTTTTGTGAGCAGTATATATATATAGTAGAAATAACAAATGTAAAAATAACAAATTAATTCGAACACCAGGATAAGGTTATAAACACAACTGTTTAATATGCAAGAGTACTAAGCTTTCGTCGGCCAAACTGCTGACATCATCAGAGTATAAAAAAACAGGATTTGGGAGTTCACTTATATCACTGGCTGCCTCTGCGCCCTGCTCCTTGATCGGGTCATTGGTCCGCTCATTATCACCAATCGTGTTGTTCTTAAAGGGCCCGTACTTGTCAATGTGCGAGGGCAGCAGTAGGACTGGCGAGTGGGAGAACAATGCTGGAGATGCGCACCGTCAATAACTCCATGACGGAGGCACAGGCGCACCTTGTGACAGGTGTAGGGGGGAGGATGGGCGAGAGCGACCTGACAGCCAACCCCTGGACGCTCGTATGTGCACCAGGGGAATAACAACAACTGGGGGTGGGAGAGCAGCCTCGGAAGCTGCCAACACATTGACAAGTGCGGGCCCTTTAAGAACAACACGATCGGTGATAATAAGCAGACCAATGACCCGATCAAGGAGCAGGGCGCAGAGGCAGCCAGTGATATAAGTGAACTCCCAAATCCTGGTTATTACACTCTGACAATGTCGGCAGTTTGGCCGACGAAAGCTAAGTACTCTTGCATATTAAACAGTTGTGTTTATAACCTTATCCTGGTGTTCGAATTCGTTATTTTTACATTTGTTATTTCTACTGTATGGCTAAACCCAGGATTCGTATTTTTAATATAATTAGGGACACACTCTCTCTCTCTCTCTCTGTGTGTGTCTCTGTCTCCCTCCCTCTCTCCCTCCCTCTCTCCCTCCCTCTCTCTCTTTCTGCCCTTGTTCTGCCAGTCCTCTTCCCCCACTTAGTGTGTGTGTGTGTGTGTGTGTGTGAGAGAGAGAGAGAGAGAGAGAGAGAGAGAGAGAGAGAGAGAAAGAGAGAGAGAAGCACTTGCACTTCTCCCCCCCTCTCTCTCTTTCCTCTCTCCCTCTTTCTCTCTCTCTCTTTGTCTCTCTCTCTCCTCTCCCTCTTTTTTCTTTTTCCACTCTCTCTTTCCTCTCCCTCTCTCTCTTTCTCTTTTCTCAATCTCTTTCCTCTCCCTCTCTTTCCTCTCCCCCTCTCTCTTTCTCTCTCTCTTTCCTCTCCCCCCTCTCTCTTTCTCTCTCTTTCCTCTCCCTCTCTCTCTCTTTTTCTTTCCTCTCTCTCTTTCCTCTCCCTCTCTTTCCTCTCCCCCTCTCTCTTTCTCTCTCTTTCTCTCCCCCCTCTCTCTGATCTTCTGCTCACCTGGCAAGCTGGCTTCAAGTTGTTTTGCAACAGGCTGGCTCTCTCCTCCTCTTCCTGCTTCCTGCTTCCTGCAGAGATGCAGCCAAGGCAGGAGCCCTGCCCAATAAGCTTTTCAGCTCTTTGAACAGGGTGAGGCCACTCTCTTTTTTACACACACACACACACACACAGAGAGAGAGAGAGAGAGAGAGAGAGAGAGAGAGAGAGAGAGAGAGAGAGAGAGAGAGAGAGAGAGAGAGAGAGAGAGAGAGAGAGAAGGGAAGTGCAAGTGCCTCTCTCTGTCTCTGTCTCTGTCTCTGTCTCTCTCTGCAAATGGCAGAAGAGGCTGGGAGCTGCAGAAGAAGGCTTAAAGAGCCGCATGCAGCTCCGGAGCCGCAGGTTGCTGACCTGTTAGAATCTTTCAATTTTATTATCAGTGGAATTGTTAAGATCACTTTTAAAATTCTTCCATTGAAATTGATATAAGTAGGTTTAAGTCCATCATATACTTGGTCATTTATTTGTACACTGACTATGTAAAAGCTGCAACATTTAACATCCTTCCCCAAAAGGAAAAATAAAATCTATTGTACTTACTATAGAATGTTTGGGAGATCCACAGACTCAAAATAAAATCACAGTCCACAATCCTCTTTCAGAACATAGAATCTTAATCCAAATAATATCAGAAAGATTAAAAACTTATTATCAGTTTACCCAGTAAAAATGATGCAAGACATATAATAAAAACAATACACTGTAGAATCAAAAAGAAACCATTACACAGATATAACCTTTAATATTGTTAAAACATTCATTGAAGTTTTCATTTCATTCAAGCAAAATGTATTAGTGAAAGAACTCAGAGAAAACGCTTAATTTAGAAAAATAATTGTTGAATGCTTATCTAGAAGTGTGTGTAGTTGTTTTGCTTTTAAGTATGTTGCAATAGGAAGTCAAAAATATTTCTTTTTTGTTTTAAGAATGAGAAATACATTTAAATATTGAATTACTTTAAACATCTTTTAATTTTTTTTGGACTAAGGATTTGCCATCATTCAAGTGCATGTTCATAAACAGCAACTAATTGGTCATACAATGATATTAATAAAAATATTTTTCCTTTCAAAATTGATTTGAAACTCCAAAAATCTCTGCCAATATTCTTGAAATTATTCTAAACCATTATTTGGAAGTATAGAGGGGTCAAGGCAGAGTTATGTTATGGTTTCTTTTTGTATCCATGACATTTTTCCCAAGGTACCTCCCATCCCATGGAAGTCATTCTACTATGCAAAAATGATATGCGGCATGTTATATAATCTAAAGTTTTCAAATACTTCATAATGGAGGAATAATAAATTTAAAAATTTTGAATAGGCACTTACTGGAATTACAGTTAATCCTGATACAGTCTAGATGGGGAAGAATAGATGAGAAATGAAAATTTATCCTTCAAAGTATTAGCTGCAGACATCCAGTAAAATCACATNATACATAGTCTTCAGGACCTGTGTTTCTCTGTCTCTATAAGAGCAACTTAATGATCTGTAACAGATTTTTAATTTTCAACTGTTTTCTATTGTTTTTAACTTGCATTTTTGAATAATGACTTTTTCTAATTCACATATTATTGCTAAATGGTTTCAGTGATAAAATTCAATTGAAATAGGATATAATTATATAATAATATAATAATGTATAAATAAAAAAGTCAAAGTATAGAATTAAAATTCCCCTTTCATAAAAAGAAATTAATTCTCTCAACTGTTACTTTGAATGTTGATATTAACTTTTCTGAAGGTATACCCAAACCTTAAAAATATTGTCAAATAATCACTGTAGATTTTACATCTATGTATATTACACACACATATACAAATACAGATATATTTAATATAAATTTACATTTGACAGCAAATAGTTATCCAAAAGGTTGAATATAATATTTTACAGTTGATCATTTTCAATGCTTGCTAAAATGCAAGCATTTGAAATGTATCAGAAGTATTGAATGAAAATATCACATCAGAAACTGAAAAGTTTTAGGTTTAAGATATGAAATTTTGTATTTGAAATTAGTTTTTCTAGAAAGTTGGATATGCATTTTGAATACTTATAAATTTTTATTTCAGATCAAATTTATAAAGTGTTAGAAATCAGGAAATTGCAAAAGAGATATTGGACCATTACATGCAATCAACAGTATTATTTGTTTATGTTCAGTTCAGGATTCAGATTACCTTCTTTCAAAATTTTCCTCAGATGATGTATTAACTGGAACATTCTTACATTTTCTTTGTGACTCAGCTGTCCTATCTTCCGCAAAAAAGATGTGATGCCCAGTTTGACCATGGATTATACACCTGACCATGAAAGTATTTCACACCCTTTCTCTTAACATATCAAAATATTCACCATATGAAATGGTCTGTCTTCATGAAGACTTTGTATTTGTGCACCAATCAGAGCATTATTAATGGCTGAAATGTTATACGTTAACTGTAACTTATTAGAAAACATTGTACGGGGTGGGGGTCCTCAACTTACAGCCACAATTGAGCTTAAAATTATAGTCATAGGTTGTTGTGGTCATTAAACAAGGTGCTCATGCATTTCTGACTCTCCCTGTTGTGGATTTTATGTGCAATATAGGGTGCCTCGGGATGGGGGAGGCTACAGGTTGCTCAACAAATGGTTGTAATTCAAGGACTACCTGTATCATAATCACAATCATATAAACTTCAGGTCTTCAACAACAACAACAACAAATATACCCTTTTGCTTTCCATAGATGTCTTCTAAACAATTTCTCCCTTCCATGGGAAGGAAGAATAGAACAATTCACAAGGAATATAATAATACATTTCCACAGATTGGCCCTCAACTACCAGAGTTGTTTATTGTGTCCATGGCAAACTATACCTTTTTTTATACTTAAGATTAACATTATGTCCCTTCTTAAATAACATATTTATTTATTAATTAATTTTTTATCCCATTGCACTCTCATGATTCTCACCTGATGTATAACATACGAAATAAAAAAAAAATCCACAGTACAATGTAATTACAAAAAAAATAATTAGAGTACATTTTAAAAATTAAGAACCACATAACCATAACAGTAAAAATAAAAAAAGTTAATGATGGTGTAAGTGAGAAATATTGGAATGGTATCCAAAAAAGCTCAGCTTTTAATAAGCTTCTAAAAGCCATTAAGGAAGAGATTAGCCTGATCTCCACATGCATATACAGTTCTGAGATAAAAACAAAGAAACAACTACTTTGAAATTGTATTTTAATTTTAGTTCCAGATTTTTAAGTATCACTATTCATGTTTTCAACATCTATTTCCCTTTAAAATATTACTAATATAGTGCAGTTAGAATTGTATTAGCAATTACATTAAAGAACTTCTGTCAAAAAGTATTCGGAACAATGCCTTTTTTTCTTGCTATTATTCCAGTTAGTCATTTGGTGTTGGTTTTCTTGTGGAAGTATCATAAAAAGTTATAATTCACAGTTTACCCATTACAAGAAGACAACTGGAGAATTGTGCAAATAATACTGGGTTTTCCTTTTGAATAAGAAAATTTAGATTTTAAGTGTTCCAAAGCAAAAATCCAGAGTACCATTGGCAGTAATTCAATAAGCACATCTTTTCCTTCCCCTTAAATCTACTAAGTGCCACTGAATTGTGTTACAATATGTTTGATGCAATTGTGTTACAATGTTTGATGTATGGAAAGCATAGTCTAGTCCAGGGTAGGCAACCCAAAACACTCAAAAAGCCACTTGGACTCATTTCCCACCGAAAACAAAACACTGGGAGCCGCAAAACCCTTTTGACATCTAAAATGAAGATAAACTGCATATATCCTTTTTTACCTTTATTTAGGTATATATATATATATAGTAGAAATAACAAATGTAAAAATAACAAATGAATTCAAACACCAGGATAAGGTTATAAACACAACTGTTTAATATGCAAGAGTACTTAGCTTTCGTCGGCCAAACTGCCGACATTGTCAGAATATAAAAACCAGGATTTGGGAGTTCACTTATATCACTGGCTGCCTCTGCGCCCAGCTCCTCGATCGGGTCATTGGTCCGCTCATTATCACCGATCATGTTGTGCTTAAAGGGCCCGCACTTAATGCGTGAGGGCAGCAGTAGGACTGGCGAGCGGGAGAATGACGCTGGAGACGTGCACCGTCAATAACTTCATGACGGAGGCACAGGCGCACCCTGTGACAGGTATGGGGGGAGGATGGGCGAGAGTGACCTGACAGCCAACCCCTGGATGCTCGTATGCGCACCAGGGGAATAACGACGACTGAGGGTGGGAGAGCAGCCTCGGAAGCTGCCAACACATTGACAAGTGCGGGCCCTTTAAGAACAACACGATCGGTGATAATGAGCGGACCAATGACCTGATTGAGAAGCAGGGCGCAGAGGCAGCCAGTGATATAAGTGAACTCCCAAATCCTGGTTTTTATACTCTGACGATGTTGGCAGTTTGGCCGACGAAAGCTAAGTACTCTTGCATATTAAACAGTTGTGTTTATAACCTTATCCTGGTGTTCAAATTCATTTGTTATTTTTACATTTGTTATTTCTACTGTATGGCTAAACCCAGTATTCGTATTTTTAATATAATTAGGAACAACATATATATAT
>NW_015386540.1:1032451-1070342 GCF_001527695.2 Protobothrops mucrosquamatus
ATATATATATATATATATATATATATATATATATATATATATATATATATATATACCTATAATAAAGGTAAAAAAGGATATATGCAGTGTTATCTTCATTTTAGATGTCAAAAGGGTCTCTCTCTGTCTCTCTCTCCCTCCCTCCCTCTCTCTCCCTCCTTCTCCCTCTCTCTTTCTGCCCTTGTTCTGCCAGTCCTCTTCCCCCACTCAGTGTGTGTGTGTGTGTGTGTGTGTGTGTGAGAGAGAGAGAGATAGAGGCACTTCTCCTCTCTCTCTTTCTCTTTCTCTTTCCTCTCTCCCCTCCCTCTCTCTCTCTCTCCCTCTCTCTCTCTTTCTCTTTCTCTCTCCTCTCCTTCTCTCTCTTTTTCTCTTTCCCTTCTCTCTTTCCTCTCCCTCTTTCCTCTCCCCCTCTCTCTTTCTCTCTCTCTTTCTCTTTCTCTCTTTCCTCTCCCCCTCTCTCTTTCTCTCTCTCCTCTCCCTCTCTCTCTTTCTCTCCCTCCCCTCTCTCTGATCTTCTGCTCATCTGGCAATCTGGCTTCAAGTTGTTCTGCAACAGGCTGCTCTCTCCTCCCCTTCCTGCTTCCTGCTTCCTGCAGAGATGCAGCCAAGGCAGGAGCCCCGCCCAATAAGCTTTTCAGCTCTTTGAACAGGGTGAGGCCACACACACACACACATACACAGAGAGAGAGAGAGAAAGAGAGAGAGAGAGAGAGAGAGAGAGAGAGAGAGAGAGAGAGAGAGAGAGAGAGAGAGAGAGAGAGAGAGAGAGAGAGAGAGAGAGAAGGGAAGTGGAAGTACCTCTCTCTGTCTCTGTCTTTTTCTGCAAATGGCAGAAGAGGCTGGGAGCCGCAGGAGAAGGCTTAAAGAGCCGCATGCAGCTCCGGATCCGCAGGTTGTTGACCTGTTAGAATCTTTCAATTTTATTATCAGTGGAATTGTTAAGATCACTTTTAAAATTTTTCCATTGAAATTGATATAAGTAGGTTTAAGTCCATCATATACTTGGTCATTTATTTGTATATTAATGTACACTGACTATGTAAAAGCTGCAACATTTAACATCCTTCCCCAAAAGGAAAAATAAAATCTATTGTACTTACTATAGAATGTTTGGGAGATCCACAGACTCAAAATAAAATCACAGTCCACAATCCTCTTTCAGAACATAGAATCTTAATCCAAATAATATCAGAAAGATTAAAAACTTATTATCAGTTTACCCAGTAAAAATGATGCAAGACATATAATAAAAACAATATACTGTAGAATCAAAAAGAAACCATTACACAGATATAACCTTTAATATTGTTAAAACATTCATTGAAGTTTTCATTTCATTCAAGCAAAATGTATTAGTGAAAGAACTCAGAGAAAACGCTTAATTTAGAAGAATAATTGTTGAATGCTTATCTAGAAGTGTGTGTAGTTGTTTTGCTTTTAAGTATGTTGCAATAGGAAGTCAAAAAGATTTCTTTTTTGTTTTAAGAATGAGAAATACATTTAAATATTGAATTACTTTAAACATCTTTTAATTTTTTTGGACTAAGGATTTGCCATCATTCAAGTGCATGTTCATAAACAGCAACTAATTGGTCATACAATGATATTAATAAAAATATTTTTCCTTTCAAAATTGATTTGAAACTCCAAAAATCTCTGCCAATATTCTTGAAATTATTCTAAACCATTATTTGGAAGTATAGAGGGGTCAAGGCAGAGTTATGTTATGGTTTCTTTTTGTATCCATGACATTTTTCCCAAGGTACCTCCCATCCCATGGAAGTCATTCTACTACGCAAAAATGATATGCGGCATGTTATATAATCTAAAGTTTTCAAATACTTCATAATGGAGGAATAATAAATTTAAAAATTTTGAATAGGCACTTACTGGAATTACAGTTAATCCTGATACAGTCTAGATGGGGAAGAATAGATGAGAAATGAAAATTTATCCTTCAAAGTATTAGCTGCAGACATCCAGTAAAATCACATTCCACCCTTCCGGGGACAGACACATGCAAACATGGCCACTATATATGTTTTGATTCTTTCCGTATTGCCAGAGAATGCAGTTATATGGTGATAAGACTTTAGAAGTAGAAGAAGTGATAATAGGATAACAAAAAAAATGGCCAATTTCAAACAAAGCTACATGGTGACAAATCTAAGTGAGAAAAATGGTTTGTGGCAATGGTTCCAGTCAGTGGATTTAAGCTGGCTGCAACATTTTCTCCCATATATGAAAGAACAAAGCAATCTCTATTATAATTTCAAAAAATGCTCCGTCACAATGGGGAATAGTGCTCGCCAAGGCTAAAATCTCACATTCTGGGCCACTGGTATTACCTCAAAGGAGGATACATTTTTCAACATTTAAAATGCCATACTTAAACTACTTTAGATTTCTTCTCAATTTCTGGAATATCTGTAACTCCATTTAAACAATTCATAAATAGCTGGAAAGTGATTCCTTCATGTAATCTTTATTTTTAAAGTGTAATTATTCTCAATCAAATCTATGATTGATTGTTTGCTTTTTGTCTCTTTTCCCACACCTACGCGTCAATAGTGACTTTTGAATCTCAGAATGAATAAGGCTTGTAAAAAGAAAACCGTTGCTTTTGTTCCATTGCTTCTGTATGTATACTCTGCTAGGTTTTCTATGGATGAATGATTTATGCTCAGATAATCAGCATTTTAATTATTCCTCTTCAAGGTCTTTGAGGATTTATAGACATTTAAAGAAAAAAAAGACCCTTAGATTTTGTTTCCATGTAGCTGAGTTTGTCATGTGTCGTCAACCGCATCAGAAAAGTGGTTGCAAACAGCCAAGGAACATCCCCTATGTGCCTCTGTCTACAGAAAGCTCTCTTGAAATAGTCCCCATTTCATTGTCAGCCCCTGCCATTTTCTCAACTCAAAACTATATAGCAGCTTGCAGTAACTTACAATTGCCACAAGAGGGCTCTAGGTAAAAGAAGAATTCCCCACTGCAAAATCTCCTTAACACCATCAAAATTCAACCATTCAGGGTTCCTTAGAAATGGGGTTTGAATATATCAACTGTCCTATTAGTGGGTTTTTCTTTTTTTCAAATTAAAAGTGAAATCACTTCAGGTTAGCTTTTCAGTATGCTGCATGAATGGTCTGGAAAATATTCTCAAAAAATGAAGCTCTTCAAGAAAACCTACAGTAAATGTGCTTTGTGAATGAAGAAAGGAGTTTGTTTACAAAAAACAAAAACACCGCTAGAAAGCATGATCTCAGTTCTGCAGAAGAGTTTATGTGGTTCGTGTTCACATGGCTGTTTGCTGAGGGCCGCAGACTTTGGGCATTGAAGGGTTGTCTTATTTGTGACACACAGAAAAACCAATATGAAGTTTGTGGGAGCATTTTTAAGGAACAACAGAAAGCAGGGAGGAAAGATGATTTTGGTAACATAGAATGACAGACTGCTACAGAGAGAGAAGACCGTGGCAAACAAACATATCACTTATAATTGTGGTATAGATTTGCAAGATATCTTATTTCTATACTTGTGCGCACATTTTACATAAACTGCAATGTATTAGAAATTGCTAGAAACAGTAAACTATAATCAGGATGGCTCTGACATATTTGTGAACATTTTAGAATAAACTTTGTTTTCACGAGTAACTTACTTAGGTGTGGTTTCTGACTATAGGCCACACAGAAAAACCAGGGAATTTTTTTTTATTATTTTGGACCACTCGCAGACTATCATCATCCATGACACTGACAATAACATGGTATTGGCACAGAGTGTTAGTTTCTTCAAAGTTTATATAACTGGTGAGAGATTGCCAAACACAAACACAGAGCCAGGAATACAGCTTTTCAGGAACAGAAGTGGAGGTTGGTACTGAATAGGCACTTGTACCTTGTGCCAAAGGAATACTTGATTTCTAGCAATATGGACATATCTATCAGGATAAATCATCTTAGGTACAATTTTTTTTCAAAACAGAATACCCCATTAACACCACTGAAGTGCTGGTCTTCTCTTTTTAGAACAGGCTGCAGCTCAAAATTAATTGTAATGGGTTGTAAAGGAATGCACAAAAATAAAAGAATATAAATCTCAACTAACTAAATAAATAAATAATGGAATAATATTACAAATACACATACACACACACACGTACAAATTTCATATATAAAAGACAAGTTATTTTCAGTGTCAAACAGGCTATTGAATTGATGCTAGCAGGCAAAGATAAAAAAGGATGTTTGAAATGTAAATTTTAGGATGGGAGAGGGGGAAGAATGTTACCTAGGTTGACTGTTAGCTTAACTCGTCCTGCATCCAGCTCTAAACGCAATGTATCAGCAGATTCTCTTGAAGTCGTGGCCATCAGAATGCCATATGCTCTCTGAGACCTGAACCGTAAGGAGACATCTTCTGCTTCTGTGTGCATCACCATAGGGAGTTGAATTTTCATAAACATGCTTCCATCATAGCTTAGAACAGTTGCCTCTAAAAGTATACAAGCAGAAAAATGATAAGAAATTTACCATCTTGGATTTCTGCAAGGTGAAAAGCCTACAAAAGATACCAAGAATTACATCAAGATATATTAAACCAGGTTTACAAATCTTGTGCTGCACCAAGGTGAGCATATCCTACCAGCTATAGAGACTGAAACACAAAGGGCATGATAAATCTCTGTTTCCAAATGCATTCCTGGACATTGTAAATAGGAGATGTGACAAGAACTGGGCAGTCTGCATTATAAAAATGGCAGGTTCTGATTAACCTGATGGATTGCTATTTCTAGTTATCAAACTCTGCCCAGAATCTGAAGAAGAATTTTTAACACCAATAACTTAATAGAAAATAACAACGGCAGTAACGTAACTATTATCAAATGAAAGATATGCTTATGTTTTCCTTTCCAATGCCTGCTTAACAATATTCTATATCTATACTGTTGTTTATATATGGTTCCACAGCAATTCATACATTTATAAACAAGATACATTTTATCACCCAAGGATAGAATGTTAAATATTCTATCTGTTTTAAATGCTGCATTCATCTACTACTCAATTACTTACCATCTCCTAATATAAACATTCCAACACCATTAAAAATAACAAAAAGAAGAGAGGAGAGTTGAGGGGAGAAGTCCAGGCCTGCACATACAATATGTATAATGTGAGCTTCTCTATTTAGCTATTAGCCTCCCCGAAAACATACATTTAAAAATATCACTTGACTTACTAAACTCCAAAGCCTGGTTAACAAGTATACATGCCACCTCTCCCCCCCCCCCCCAAAAAATAATAATCATGGGAACAGGCTTCATTCAGTCTTAGGAACAGGCAATTTTTATTATGGACACCTTCCTTCCTTCCTTCCTTCCTTCCTTCCTTCCTTCCTTCCTTCCTTCCTTCCTTCCTTCCTTTCTTTCTTTCTCTTTCTTTCTTTCTTTCTTTCTTTCTTTCTTTCTTTCTTTCTTTCTTTCTTTCTTTCTTTCTTTCTTTCTAAAATTACTATGGACATTAATGGATACAGGTATATCCAGGGATATGGGGATGTCACTGAGTGGGTTTGGTCAAATATTTTCAAGCATTTAGGAGACACTGTTGAGACTCTGGTCATAAAGAAGGCATTGTGTCTCCCAGAGGCTGATCATGTCCACTGTAATCATTAATGTAGAGAAATAACAGACAGGGGATTGTGGCTGCTTATGCATTGCCCATCCTGGGCTTATAATGAAATTTGGCATGGGTTTTATGGAAAACCAGATTATAAATGATATTATACAATCAGGTCTGGAAAATATGATAAGCCTAAAACTTTTGTTAAAAAGTCATGCATAATGGTAAATTAAATGGTGGTGATATATTTGCTCCTTCTTGTTTTGTTTTGTGTGGATTTTCCCCTCTTTTGGCCAAGGCATCAGTTTATGCTCTGCCACATGTTTTAGACACTTTTTTCATACTTTCACTGCCTCAGCAATAATATTGTAAATGTCCTGGAATGATTATGTATTATGGTTTTGGTCGCCACTCCTGAACAATATAAGTGGACCCGTGTTTATACTTCATTCAGATCAGATGATATATAGTAAAGGCCTATTCTCACTCGTAAGTCTCAATTCCAAAGGGATTGGAAAGCCAAACAGCAATGGAGCAGAAAGTTATGCTCCAAACAACAGGAAAAAAGGGTTTAATAATATCTTGCTCATTAGGCAGCTTGCAGCATGTAGGGCAGGGAATAAATGTTTTTACCATCATTTCTGCATTAGAAATGCAACAGTTATAAAGGGAGGAAATGGCTTTATTAAAGTACACAAGAGAGCAATTGTCCCTTAAGGATGGAGTAGAAGAGGCAGAAGGAATTACATTAGTAAGTTTTCAGAAGTTTTATCCTGAAAGTAAATAATAATAATTTTGGGGATTATGAAGAATGGAGAAATGGATTTGCTAATGAATTTGCTAATGCACAAAAGAATTTTCACAGAGTATTGACATTAATGGTTTATTTCTGAAAATAAATTCATTCAAATATTAATTCTGTTCTGCAAGATGCATCATTTTTGTAAAATACTTATGTTCTTTTGAGTTTTATTTTATTTGTAATAGAATATACCAGAAATGAATGCTATGTGCTTTTATTTTTGCAAATAAATATATAATAAATATTACAAAGCTAGAAGGATGCCCCTTTATCATTTGAAATCCAATTTGAAGGGCTGTTTAGATATTTGGTCTGTGCATACCAGTTTAAATATTTGATTCCCCATTTTTGTCCACTTTTTATAAACTGTTTGGTCTATTAATTACAGTGATCACATGATCATACTGAATATTTGCTACTTACTTGTTTTATTTAGCTGAAGACATGTAAGCTGTTTGGCTGACCCCCTCTTTTTCATCTAATACAGATAATAAAAGGGTGTAGGCCAAACTAAAAAAGTTCTGAATCTTAGCATGCTACCCCCTTGTCATTTTCATTCATTTCATTCATATTGCCCTTTTTATTGCTGTTCCTAGCCTGTTGAAAACGAACACCTTTGAAAGCTGTTGCCAAAAGGTAATCATGTACTGAAAACCCCAATAAAATATAAAGAAAGAAGCCAAATTATGCCGTCATGACATCTGTCTTGCCATCTGCTAATGTTGTCATAAACAAACAAAGCCCATCCACTGATTACTCTGATGTTTATACTTTCAGCATAATCAGCCAAAACTCACAGTAGCAAAATATGTGTAGAACACTACAACTTCTAAGATTATTATGTTCAGCCCATTTGAGAATATAGCCAACTTTAGGGATGGGAGAGAGAGAAATATAAAACTGGCAATAGCTTTCTTCTCTCCACTCTCCCCATGGCCCACATCTTTTATGAACTCTCTTACATGAAAACGAAAATTCTTTCTAGCTTTCAATTATAAAATAAAATTAAACTTGAAACACAGAGACTACTTATACTCAGTTACAACTAATGCAAGATATTTGAATCTCCTGTTTCAAGGCTTCAAGTGGCATCTAAAAGTTACAGCAAACAAATGGTGTATATTTACCAGTAATATGAAAGCACAATCTACAGTAAGTGAGAAGTCAATAAAATGAATGATTATCAGTAGGAGCCATTTCATTATAGCACCAGCTACAAAACCAAACATGGTGATATCGAAGAAGTTTTTTAGGAAGACAGCTTTCTAACTGTCCTCTCAGGCTTGGAGCTAATGCTAGGAAAGAATCTCCTGCAGAGCATTTCTCAAACACCAAATAAAACAGGGTAATCACTGATAGTCCATTTTTCCTGCATAAATATTGCAGCTCCTGGGTCTCAAGCCAAATGCTTAATTCTGTGCAAATGCCCAAGAATGAAAATGTCATCCCTTATTATTCCCACGAAATCACTTGGAAGAATAGAGCTTGCCAAGAAAGAGTGAGCATGAACAGAACAACAGGATATTGTTTGCTTGACATCAGACAAATTAGAGCGGGCAGGATCGTCAAGAAATAATATTTCTTTGTGATATTTCATCCATTTTCAGAAAACAGGAAGGTGTATTAGAAAAATTTTCTGTTACTCTTACCCTATGTAATATTAGCTAAATTGGTCTTTCTTTTTTCAAAGTCGTAAAAGCAGTGTATCTTTGAATGTCAGATATTGTGTGGAAATAGGCAGGAGAGGGCTGCAACTTGTGAAAATTATAAAAATTAGGAATAATGCTCAAGGTTTTGACTTTAGGAACATTACATTGACTACTGCAGGATCCTGAATGAAAACTTACCTTTTGCTTTGATCCAGTATAGAGAAGGGGACAATTATTTTTCTTCCTAGCAATTTTCTTGCAAGTGCAGGGTCCACTTTTTTTTCAAATCAACCAA
Source organism: Protobothrops mucrosquamatus (assembly GCF_001527695.2). NCBI lineage: Eukaryota > Metazoa > Chordata > Lepidosauria > Squamata > Viperidae > Protobothrops > Protobothrops mucrosquamatus. The sequence goes on from NW_015386540.1 coordinate 1,040,825, forward strand.
ATATTGATCCATTTGGTTGTGACAGGAATTTGACTGAGCTGCTTCTCTCCTGAGCCTCACATGGTGGGCTAAGAGAGTGTGACTGGCCCAAAGTCACCCAACTGCTTTTAATGCCTAAGGCAGGACTAGAACTCACAGTCTCCTGGTTTCTAATATGAACCACTAGACCAAACTATTTCTTTAATTACGTAGACATGTTGCTTTGCTCCTGATTTAAATTAGTAAAATATAACAGTTAGTGAGCATCTACCATAGCCCTTGGTTCTCATACTGCACAAATTCCTTATTCCATTCAACATGATTCTCCTTTATTTCTCCAGAAGGAGTTTTATTCACAGAAGTAAACACACACATCTGCTGCCCTTTTCTTTTATTTCATGCAGCAACTGTAATGGTGTTATGCTTATTGGCTAGAAATTTTTATCAGCAGGCACACATGGGTAGTATGATAATTCTGTAAAAGAGGATGGATTTATTGTATTTTGGAATCTCAGAAGTTGTAATCATATCAATGCATGACCATTTGGGATACAATTATTATTGAAGAAGGAGGAAAAGAAATGCTTTGAGCATAACTTCCTCCAGATAGGGAAGCTCTAGGGTAACATACAATATTCCATGTGCTGAATAAATACTACAGATATCTGCAGGAAAAATAGTGAGATAATATTGTGAGTACATCAGATTAACATTGGTCCCAGCAGCTCAAAGTCTGTGTTTCAGAAAATTAAATTGTGGAAAATGCTGAAATCATGCTACATTTGTTGCCTGGAGTTATTTATAAAAATAATGAAAACATTATTTAAAAAGACAGGCAACTTGAACTAAGAAAGCAATTCATTAGTTTATTGAAAAAAACTTAGAAAATATTTTTGTTATTGTTGAGCCATTTTATTAAACTTCTATAGAGTTGCTTTTTATTTTATAGACTTGCATATGCTTGTTATCATTTTTTCAGTGACCACATGACCTGCACGAAAATTCCTTAGCTTTTTATTTTTAAAATTGCAGGTTTTTTCTGTTCACAATCTTCTCTTTTCTGTCCACGCTTTTGTCTTTGAAAGTGCCTGGGAGTGGAACCACGTGTGTAATAGCAGGAGTTTGCCACAGGGTGGTATACTATGTCTATTTAACTGAAGAGTTTTCTAATTCAGTTGACAGTCTAGTTACAGCCCCCACCCCACCCCTCTACCCCCGTTAGCGTGGTCTACCAGTAATAGAAAGGTCAAGAGACATTAGAATACCTGGATTTCTGCCAAAAGGTTTCCTATTCTGAAACAAGAAATAAACTTCAGAGGATGTGATTTTATTTATAACAGTACAAAATGGGAGGCTCTGCCTCAGCTAGTCCTAAAGAGAGAAAGTGGGATTTTTGCTCAGGCTTTCACTGACATTTTTAAAGCTAATTAGGGGGATGCAAATCAAGTGCAGGGAAAAATCTTTACCTGCATGGTGAATCTATTCTGTAACGTGCCATAGCTAAATTTGATTGACTACATAGTATAACAATAACTACAGTCATTGGTATATGAGTGAACATGTCTTCGTGCAGTAGGATTTTCTTCGTATAAAACAGATGTGAGAGTTACAAGAAAGGAGAAAGGACTGTGGGAGGGAAGAATGAGATAAAATGTCATCAATACTTCTAAGAATTGCATACAATCTGACATAATCATATCAGTATGATTTCTAATTGTCTGAGATCATAGCAAAATGATCACAAATTGATAGAAAGTAAATAATCTTAATTTGGAGAGTGTTATGTTGTTGAAGGAGTTGCCACATTCACAGTCAGGTATGCAGCATGTGGCTCTTTCAGCCTTTTGCTGCGGTTCTCCTCCGCCATTTCCAGTCCCACAAAAAAAAAGTGGGATTCAATCAATCAATTCCAACTTCTCACAAAAAAAAAAAAGATCTCGCGAAGTTGGAATTGATTGATTGAACTTCTTTTGTTTGTGGGACTGCCCACAAACTTCTTTTCTTCTTGGGACTGCACGTGGCGGCGGCAGAGGAAGAGATGGAGGACTGCTAGAAAGAAGGTGCGTGGGTCAGATGGGGCATGCGGGGGGACTTTTCTGCCAAGCATAGTATGGAGCTGGCTGGGGAAATGGGCTGGGTGGGGGGAGCTGCCAATGCCACTGCCATGATCCCCCCTTCCCAGCCACTCAGCCACCATGCCACCATCGCCGATATTCTCACCCGGCCTCACGCTCTTCTTCTCGTCTTCCACACTTCCCCACATAGAGTTGGATGAGGCTTCTTGAAGAGGAGGGGGTTACTGCGCCCAAATAACTGATTGAAGGACCAGTCTGGGTGGGAAGGGGATGGCCAGAATTGAGCCCAGAGTGCCTTTACCTTGCATCAGCCTTATCAAGTGGGAAGGCACCTCCACCGCCGCTTCTGGCCACCTTCCTCTTGCTCCAGGGCATGAATGAGGTGGGCGCCTCGTGCATAAAAGATTCCCGCCAGTTGAAGCAACCCATGCTGAAACTTGGATCGAGCAGAGCCACCCAAGCTGCTAGAAGCTGATTTGAGTGAGGAGGAGAAAAGTGTTTCCTCAGGAACCACCCGAAGCTCTGCAGCTGGAAGAGCTTCAGCCGAGACTGCTTTACACCTTCCTCTCCAGCCTCGAAGCCACTTAGCACCGTCGGCTGCAGAAAGCCATTCCGGCTCTCAGCTGGTTTCGGCATGGGTTGCTTCAGCTGGTGGGAACCTTTTATACATGAGGCGCCTGCCTCATTCACACCCTGGAGCGCGAGGAAGGCAGCCAGAAGCAGCGGCAGAGGTGCCTTCCCACTTGATAAGGCTGATGCAAGGTAAAGGCACTCTGGGCTCAATTCTGGCCACCCCCTTCCCACCCAGACAGCTCTTTCAATTAGTTACTTGTGTGCGGTAGCCCTCTCCTCTTTGAGAAGCCTCATCCAACTCTACGTGGGGGATTCTGGTGAAAGGGGGATGCAATGAGGAGCGTGAGGGAGAAGTGAACGGGCTATGGCAGGAGTGGCGGGGCTATTCATTTGGCAATGTCATTTGGCAGAGAGAGAGAGAGCATGTGAACAGCAGAGGGGGGGGGGGGGGGGGGGGGGGGGGGGGGGGGGGGGGGGGGGGGGGGGGGGGGGGGGGGGGGGGGGGGGGGGGGGGGGGAGAGAGGGGGAGAGAGAGCATGTGAACTGCAGCAGAGGCTGGTGGGAGGAAGAGGAAGAGCGGGAGGGAGGGAGGAGGAGGGGGAGAGAGATGGGAGGGAGAGAGAGCATGTGAACTGCAACAGAGGCTGGTAGGAGGGAGAGGGAGGGGGAGAGAGAGGGAGGGAAGGAGAGGGGGAGAGAGGGAGAGAGAGGGAGAAAGGGAGGGAGAGGAAGGGAGAGGAAGGGAGGGAGAGGGAGAGAGAGAGGGAGGGGAGGGAGAGAGTGAGCAGTTCATTGATTTCATAAATGCAACACACTATAGTTTTTTTATACATAGCATAAACGTAAAAAACGTTATATGCAGTGTTATCTTCATTTTAGATGTCAAAAGGGTTTTGTGGCTCCCAGTGTTTTCTTTTCTATGGGAAATGGGTCCAAGTGGCTCTTTGAGTGTTTAAGGTTGCCGACCCCTGATCTAGCAGATGAGCCAGCTATAATACAACCTTCTCCTTCCACTCCTCACTGCCTACTGAACTACTGCGCATGGCGCCATAGGATGGGCATCACTATCCCCGCTTATTTCTCACACATGCTCAAATGGAGGTTTATTTCCAAATTGTCCTTTTACTTTGAGAAGGAGAAAAATTGTTTCTCCTTGTCCATTTTATCCATGCCATGCATAATTTTGTGTTCCTCAACCATATCCTTCCCTTTGTCTCCTTTCTAGACCAAACAGTCCTCAAATAGGGATGCTGCCCCATCCCTTGAGCCTCTTAATTGCTCTCCTATGAACCATCTCTAGCTTTACTACATCATTTTTGAGGCATGGCAACCAGAGCTGCTCATAATAGATGTAGTTGCACCAATGATTTATATAAAGGGCATTATAATATTGGCATCACTATTTCCAATATCATTTTCTATTATCTCTAACAAGCTTTTGGCCTTTTTTTTACAACAGATGTGCACTATGTTGGCATCTTCATTGAACTATTTATCATCATTCCATGAACTCTTTCCTTTTCACTTCTGATCCTATTAGTTTTTATAAACAGTTGGGGCTTTTGGCAACAATGTGCTTTATTTTACACTTGCTCACATTGAATGGCTCCTTCCATTTTGATATCCACTCCCCTAATGTGCAGAGATTCCTCTGGAGCTTTTCAGACTCCCTTATTGTTTTTACCACTCAGAACAATTTAGTGTCATCAGCAAACTTGGCTATTCCATTAAGCACCAGGTGATTCCAGGTCATTTATAAATATGTTAAAAAAGCACTGATCCTATACAGAATCCTGGGGGACCCCACTAGTTACCTCTCTTCATTGTGAGAAATGGCCATTTACTTTTACTCTTCATTTTCCATTCTTTACCCCATTGCTTATCTACAAGAGGGCCTACCTTTTTATTCTATGGCTATTAAACTTATTCAGAATCAACCTTTGATTATGTTGGAGCCTCTATTATTGTGATTTTAAACAGCAGCCAAGCTTTCTGGAGAGTGATTGCCCTTTTGGCTTCCTATTTGAGTTTTCTTTTCATCAGTCTATTCAATTCTGAGAATTTCCCTTCTTTGAAGTGAAATATAACTATGCGGAACTTGCTATGTAAGTTAACCCATGTCTGAATGTTGAATTTTATTGAACTATGGTCACTATTTCACATTATGAAGATGCAATAATAATGACATTTTATTGAGAATCAATTCTCATTTTCTAGGTATGGTAGGTGATAAATTAGTAGCATATTATAAGACTTTGTAGTGTTGTGTAGTCAATGTTAGCATAGGTTGTACCAAAGAATTGAAATTGACAGTATCCCACATGCTGAGAAATCTGATTGCACAGAGTTCCTCATCGTGTGGAAGACCGCAACTGTGCACCAGCCAAGTATGGTTATAATCTATGGTGGGAAGCATTGCAATCACAGTTAGAAATATCCATCTATGGAATACCTTCCTGTCAGAGTCAAAGAAAAGAAGAACAACCTTGACTGCCAAGGAAGGCTCTGTTTTCTCTGGTAGGAAAAAGAGAAATGATCACAGAGACCCATGACGAGAAGAGAGGATCAATTGAAACTCTGCAGGTTTCTTCTACAGGTTCCTTCTCCAAAAGAATCAGAATAGAGGAGGGTATGTAGTTATTTTCCTGCTGGAAGCTGCCCAAAGTCATTGGAGTTTATTTATTTATTAAATTTAGATGGTGCCCATCTCACTGTTACAGCAACTTTCAGCTTCTGGGTGGCATGCAAATTGGATTGATAAATAAATGAATCTGGCCCCAAGATAGAGGCACCAATATGGTGACCTATTCTCAATTACAATCTCAAAGTCGGGACAAGGGAGCTCTGTGGTCAAACACATTGTTAATATCAGGCTCTTCTTTAATCCTAATGCACATATAAATGGACCCTTTGTATTTGGCTCTCCTTCTAGGAGGAAGTAACTAGCTAAATATTTAGCTCAGTCTTTCCCCGTCATGTATTTTCTTTCTTGTTTTTCAATTAAAGTTAAAATCCTGCTTCACTTATCTTTCCCCAAGCTGGATTCTTAGGGATGCTCATACACACAGAAAAAGTCATTTTCTCTCACACCACTGTCATAGACAAATCACTACTTGAAGAAGCTGAACCTTAAAACTACCTATAACCTCAGCTGGAGTGGAAAATAAATGTGACTGATTTCCTCTGGGACTATGAATCTAGAACATTTTCGGAGCCTTTTCAGGGAATTTGTTGCAGGTAGTAGTCTTAATAAGATCTTCATCTCCACCGGAAAGATTGGAGATGATTGCTCCCAAATGTCTTTGATTAAACCATAAAGCTTGTCTCAGCTCCTTGGTATTCTGGGGAGCTAGGTTAATGAAACATTTGGTGCAACGGCTAAAGTATAGATGTCCGAAAATGTCTTGCAACATGATCAATTACCAATAAGAACTACAACAGAGGACTTCAGAGGATCTCTGTCCATGACTAATTTACACCTTTTATTTCCTTTAGACTCTATTCTGATGCCATAGCACAGAGAAAGATTTGAGAAACATTTAGACACAGGAGATCTATTAAAGTCAGCATTAATAAGGCTTCTGCTGATTGAGTTAAGGAAAGTCATATATTCCTTCTGTTAACTACATTACAGATTACTCCTATCCAAATGCTGGTATCTGACAATGCTTATCAGATCGTAAGCCTTCATTGTGGCCTATGGTAGAATTGGTGGATTTAAAGTGCTGGCAAGAAAATAGCTCAATGCTCTGTGGCAGAGACTTAACCAAACTGTGTAATGTAGTTGGAGAGGTGATGGCCACATCACTGAAAACTGCCAAATTGGGAAATGCTAAAAGTAAAAACAATGTTACAGCAAAGTCTTATCATACTACATGAAGTATCAGCCTTATGACTTTTGAAGCCTTAGATCAGGGGTCCCAACCTCAGGTCCGTGGACCAGTACCGGGCCGCGGCACACCAAACAAGCAAAGCTCCATCTGTGGGATGCAGGCAGCATACAAACCCATGCACTCTCCAGCCCACGGAAAAACTTTTCTCCACGGAACCGGTCCCTGGTACCCAAAAGGTTGGGGACCTCTGCCTTAGATTCACAGGTCTAAGATAATCAAGTACTCTAAAAATTGCTATAGAATTCCTTTATACTGCTGTCTTCTTTGTTTTGATCATTCCTGAATGTCCCTGTCAAATTACTCTTTCTTTAGTAGACATTTTATTTAGTAATATTTTTCTGAAATTATTTTAGTTATCCATTAGTTAGGATAGCAATTGTTATTTTTTGTTCTTTGCCTAAATGTTTAGGCTCTTTGCATTAACTATTGTAAACTATTCTTCATGATTGTTATATAGCTGTTTCTACTTTGCTTCTGTTTCCAGGACTAGAGACCTCTGTTTTTTTTCCTTACCAACTTTATAATTTCATTCTGAGATCTTTCTTTCACTTTGTGGGCCAAATAAAACATCTCAGACTGAAACCTTGTTCTCTATTTGGTATTGATAATCCATACATTCTCTTAAGTATTCTCCTTTTTGATATCCTGCGAAAACCATAATGTCATTGTGATTTACTTGCTTTGAAAATGAATGTGGTGGTCAACTATGCTGTATGACAAATTACTATTTACTAGATCAGTGCAATGTGCCTTGCAATTAGGCCTCTATGGTGAAGTGTTACAATATGTGAGGTGAACACAATGGTGGCACAATTTGTCTTACCGAGACATTTTATTTTGATTCTGAGCTTTCTCTGGCATTTCCATAGACAGAAGTCTCTTCCAATTCCTAGACATTCTAGAACAGGCCCCCAATTTGGCATTAAAAAAAACAACATACCACATCTACTTCATTGTTTAGAGGCAGGGGACCATAATCATGAAACCACACTGTAGGAGCACTTCACTTACATTTCATTACCTTTGAAGCAAACTACCCTTGCAAAGCTTTTTATTGTTGACAGCTTTATAGTTATAGTGTTGATCAAATATTATTTATAAATTTCATTATTTATTTAACCAATACTGCAAGGTCTATTTGACACCCTCCTGATTTTTATAACCAGCAAAATAAACCAGGCAAATTGTTCCTAGGTTTTAGAACGTAATGAACAATATAGTATTATTATTGTTATATATATTGCATTAATAATATTCTCCTTAGATACCAGTTTTTGAAAGAAAAATAAAGAAAAAAAATTCTAAATCAGTTTGCTCCATTCAGTAATAATTTGCATGTGAAGATCAGATCATTTTCATGGTAGTTTTCTTTTCTCAGTGGAGTATTTTGTCCACTGCTTCATTCAGTGCTTTATAGATTAATAATGTTTATTATCAACCAAATGATTGATCCATATAATTGTATGCAGAAAAAATGCACATAATAGATCAGTAGAATGTACATGACTGTTTCACTTCATTCCGTCCTCATTCTGCAAACCAAAGGTCTGAAGACAGTGACTTACCTCGTTCACATGATCTGCCCAGGTAACCTGTACCAGAACAATCACAGACATATCTGTTCCAGCCATCTCTACATATGCCATTGTTTTTGCATGGGTTGCTTAGACATGGCTTTGCTGTTTCTCTTGAACAGGAGGGTTTCACCCCAGATGTGCTCTGGATTTCTGCCATTTGACGGATATCTTTACTTTGTCCATCAATAAATAAATCTCGAATACAGCCCACATAGCCATAATTTAGAAGGGCTGTCCAGACCTCCGTTGGAAAGACAAGGCCAGCTTTATTTTCTGGCAAACCTCCAAGGTATAAATCATCATCTAGATCCAAGATCTCACTTTCTCCTGGTGCAGTATAAGGACTTCGCATCGTGTTGACAGAAATAGTACCTGTTTAGGAACAAAGTATAAGTAATTCATTTGAGACAACATGTTCTAACTATTTATTATTGGTATTTATATTCTAATTCTCAGTAAAAGTCATCCCCCCCAGTAATTATAATAAATATTTTTAAAGTCACATGCATTTATCTGGAGAACAATTGAAACTTGAATAAATTATTTTAAAAAGGAATAGAAATAACTCATTCAATTGTTATTACAAGAATTAATCCTGTGGAATGAATTATAATTCTATGTTTGTTCATTTGTTTTATTTGCTGATAAAAACAAGGCAATTGTTGCAGGAGGGTATATTGATTTTCTAACATGATAAATACTATCCAAGATTGTGTGATGAAACCAATTTAATTCCTTTATAGCATATAATTTGATCATCTGTATTCAATAGTATGAAGATGGCACATTTTGTACTAGGCTCGCGCCATACTTGATTCTTTTTCTTCCAAGAAGTAAGAACATTAATCAATCAATCAGTCTATCAATGCATGAATACATATACCATGTGAATGGGAGACAAAAAGTATAGCCAGCGAATGTCTAAAAGGATTATTCTTAGTAATGGGTGAATGTAATTTTATGACACTGAAAACAAAAAAATAAAACAGATGTAAAATAAAAAGCAGACAAATGAAATGAATGTTTCCTCATATGTTTGAGGAACTACATATCGTATTAGTGAAATGTTCCCACTACTATGTAAAACAACTTGAATGAAAAATGGCACTGAAGAACAATCCAAAATAATTAAAAACAACTTAAAAAGTAACTAGTATAAATATGAAAAAGGACACTATGGAAAGTCATTTGAAGAACCCACAATTTGCTCTGTCTTGTCAGATGGTATCTGAACCAGGGCTCCACTGTTATTTTCAGGATGCATGAGAGATGAAAACAGCGCTAGGATCAAAACATGATCAGAACGTTTCCAGCTGTTTCTTATATTGAAATGATTTGATCTTAAACATTAAATATGAATTTAGATTAAGTATGTTTCTGTTCTAAGCACATTTGCATAAGTTATCTGTCCTGTTTCTTGGGATATATGGAGCAGCAGTAGATGAACTTTGACTGACATTGCCATTTAGAACCATCATAATATGTTATTTGAGTTATTTAACATTTATGACACAGACTGTTCCTCCTAAAATCCTGAGACAAATAAGACCTCATAAAAGTGAGACCTCTGAATGGATCAAACTCCTTTCCCTAAACTTTTTAATTATTTGAAGAGTTTTATTTTAATCAAAGATTCTTAAATAATAGCAGTGTCTTTTGAAGGATATTTTTTTAAAGTTATGCCTCTCAGCCCATAGTAACCATGCTGTAAAAAAGTTAGTTATTCTACCCAGTTTATTCAAACCTGAGCTTTGGAACATTTCCCTAAATAAAAATAGCAAACCTAAATATTGCCAATTGTATAGGCAGGATTTCAAGAATTTGCTTTCCTAAAAGTAAACTTTTGAACAAAACAGGGTGTAGTTTCTGAGGAGATATGCATAAGGTTGCATAGAATTGATTGTTGATTAGCACTATACTCTTGCCAGCAAACTATGCCAGGCACATAAAAATGTTTACAAAGTAGAGAAAAATGAAAGAAGCAGGATCTAAGTCTAAATTTTCAAAGTATATATTTTAACTCAGATTTGTCCTAGTGTTTAAGCATAGATCAGACAATAATTGAGATTGTTAATTATATAATACAGTACTGCCAGCTGGAGCTTTCCTCCAATAGGTTTCTTATATCCTACATGCAAACCTTCTTCATACTAATAGTGGGCACAAACTCCTCCCCTCATTTCTTTTCTAATCATTATTTGATGTGACAAAGCAAAAGTTGTTTTAGGAATTGACGCAAAGGAGAATTGTGGAGAAATCTTCATATCTGGAGAATGGTGCCCTTGCACCCTTATGTGTTAAATCCTGCCCTTTTTTATGCAATCACATCTCACTGGCGTGCAGACTCACTTCCCACACATTTAAATTAAATTTCAAGTTGACATCTTTAGGGAAACTTCCATTATAGATTTCTGCCTCCTGAGAAATTGGAGAATTCTTCTTTCCCTGAAGAATCACTGATCTAATTTCACTGCTTACAAATTTGATAGAGAATTTTGAAAGACATTTGTCTCCAGATCTTTTTCCTTCTCCTATAAAAAGTCTGAGTTTTAAACCATGAACCATGAAATGCAATATATATATATATAAATACTTCTATATATACTTTTAATAAAAGGCATGTCCCATACAATTCCATATTCACTCCATAATCCCTCTAAAGTGTTTGAGACTTTCTGTATGCTCATTTTAATTTCTGCCAACTTTATAATGGTGAGAAGAGACAGAGAATACTATGAGGCAATTAGTTCTCCTCCAGCCCATAAATTGGAGAGTGCGAAAATCATCGTTCAGTCAATTTTGTGCCTTAAGCTAGAGCTTCTCTTGGAGTAGTCAACATCCCCCCATCTATATCTCACATAGAAGAGAAACAATACTTTCTAGTATCCCTTCCACTGTGTTTTCAAAATGCAAGTAGTTCTTGACTTATGACCATAACTGGACTAGAAACTTCATCGTTAAGCAGCGCAGCTGTTAAATGTGGCATCATATGATCACAACTTACTACTTTTCCTGCTAGCTTCCTCCATGACTTTGCTTGACAGAAGCTGGCTGGGAAGGTTACAATGGCAGTTATGTGATCCCAGGACACTGCAACCATCATAAATGCAAGCTGGCTGCCAAGCACCCAGATAGTGATCATGTGATCGTGAGGATGCTGCAACAGTCATAAGTGCAAGGACCTGTTGTCACTTTTTTTCAGCATCTTGCAACTTCGAACAGTCAACAAAATGAACAGTTGTAAGTCTGTTCATCATACTACCTGTATGATGAAATGTGTTTATTTGGTCACTTTGAAAAAAACAAGCAAACAAATTGGTGTAAGAAAAAAGCTATTTATCAAAGTATCACTATTTTTGCTTATTATTTCTCATTCAAATGTGTGATGATGGCATAATGCCATCCTTTTGCAACAGATACTTTCCCAACAGCTGCAACCAGATAGAAATATATAGCCTGTGTATGGGGAAGAGGGTAGAAGCAGGGAGAAAGTTATGGCTTATTTGAACCCAGAAGGCAAGGAGGCAGAGAGAAACAAAAGTTAGTGTGAACAGAAAAAAAGGGAGTCCAGAAGCCCTGAAGAGTCCTGGCATTGCCAGTCACAAAATGGAAAAGGTTGCAGTCTTAGCTCGTCTACTTAAAGAACTAGGTAGCAGGGGCAATACTTCACCAATCTTATCTAAACTGAGAACCTAAGTAGAGTTAGGCTTGGCTAGTGCTTGGATGGGAGGCCTCCAAGAAATACCAGAGGTATAGTGGGAAACATCCTATAAGTAATCAAGGGCCACTTCTGAATAGTTTTCAAGAAAAATGCATGGAAGTGTCTGTAAGGTCAGCAGAAACAGAGACTGCACCAAGTATTTACCTTATGGGAAAAAGATGGCAGCATTTCACCAGTGCCTGATTGGAGCAAATGCTGCATGTGAAAGGGCCAAAGCTGCAAGTAAGGTAACAGCTCAGTAATACATTATTCAACAGCCTTATCAATCTTATGTCAGAATCACAGCGAGATGGTTACCGGGAAACAATTTAGTTGTCTATTCTTTGTGGATCTGTTATTAGTAAAATAATAATCTTCCCTCTGTTCCTACATTTAGATGGGAGGAAGCTTAAGCCTTAGAAACATTTACCATGCTTCTTTAATGGAATATAAACTAATTTAAAGTTATCTTTGAAATTTAAAATCTATGCTTAGTTAGACATAAAGGTGATGACTTTTTCTGCCTGCTTTTAATGTAGGTGTGTGCGTGTATGCATGTGCGTATGTGTGTGTGTTTGTGTGTTTGTGCATCTATCTCTAATAGTGGATCATATCACAACATTTTGCAGAATGCAGATATACTGGCGGTCATATTATTCTTGTTCTCCTAGAGTTTGATCAATAATGGATTCTGAGAGTGCCAGAAAAAAATGTAAAAAAAGAAGAAGTGCAGTGCCGTGCTAAAGGACAAAAGGGAAAGCACAACAGGTTAATCAAAAGCTCTTAGTGGTCCTTTTAAGCTCTGTGAAAGTGCACAGCAGTAAAATGCAGTTCTCATTAATTATTTTCCGGGACTAGTAATTCATCTGGGATAAGTGCTTGTATATCAAAACATACTTTTTTTAAAGGCTTAGGGCTACATTTGATCTTTGAGTGATATATTAGGAGATGCACTACAAAAATAGGTGAAGCCAAGACAAACAAATTGTTGGAATCTGAAGAGAAAAAAAATATTTACTTTAAAATTAAAGCAATATACTTAATCTAAATACTTTTTAAAATATATTTTCCAAGCAACTTCAGGTGTTTTGGGGGCCATGCCTAAGGCTTTGAGGAAAAGTTGTTCAGTCGCTAAGTCATATCTGACTCTTTGCGACCCGATGGACCATAGCAAGGCAGCTCCCCCCACCCTGTTCTCCACTATTTCCTGGAGTTTGCTTAAATTTACTTTCATTGAGTTAATGACACTATCTAACCATTTCATCCTCTGCTATCCCCTTCTCCTTTCCCAACACCAGGGTCTTTGCCTATGAGTCCTCTCTTCTCATTAGGTGGGCAAAGTACCGTATTTGAGCTTCAGCTTCAGAAACTGTCCTTCCAAAGAACAGTCATGGTTGATTTCCTTTAGGATTGACTGATTTGATCTCCTTGCAGTCTAAGAGACTCTAAAGAGGCTTCTCCAGCACCATAATTTGAAAGCTTTGAGGGAGAGAGGTACATGCAATTTTATAAATCATATCTTGGCAAAATTAACTGCCTTATTCTGAATCTAAACATTTACCTGTTCACAAAAACCACTGCTGCGTCTAATTAGTATTGCAAAAAACAAAAAAACAAAACAAATAAAAACCCTGTATCAGAGTATCACTTCTTTTACCAGGTTAGGGCTTTTGTCAAAATTTCATCTGCATATGTAATCATCACAAATTTCACAGGATCACCATGTTTTTATGTGTCCTCAGAGCAAACTCTATTCTACAAAAGCTCTAGAATTCCAAGCAAATGAAATCAATAAATGATTTGAAACCTAAAACTGAGATCTGAAATCAATAAACAGTTGCAGTTAAGCATACTAAATCTGAATGGCAGTTTTCTCTGTTTCCTACATCTAGTGACAATCCAGATTTTTGCAGCACAGATGCAGTAAATTCATATTGCTCTTTTTAGGTTTTCTCCCTGGGGAGTTTTTTCTGGATATTTAATACCCACTTTTCTCTGGATATTTAATGCCCACTTTTCCAATGGTGGAGCATGACAATGATGATGATGATGATCATCATCATCACTACATCAACAACAACCAATTAAGGACAAAGGTGGCTTGATTAACAATAAATAAATTTATTTGCTGCACAACTGATGCCTCTCATTCAACCAACAAGATAGCATACATTAATATTTATAATGATTATTTATGCTTCCCAGAGTCACTTTTAGTGAGACGAACAGCTATTTTGATTAATAAACAAAAGCTGGCTGGGTGACTTTGTAACAGTCATTCATTCTCAGTCCAATTCATTTCATAGGGTTGTTGTGGGGAACATGAGAGAAGAAGGAGTATTTGCTGCCTTGAGTTACTTATAAAGTAATAAAAGCAGGATAAAAAACCCAAATGAATGAATGAATGAATGAATAAACAAACAAACAAACTGAGCCAGCTATAGAAGAGCTATCCTTCCTGCGTCCTATTTAATATTTTGAAGTGAAGGGAAATTGAGAATCCTTTCCTGAGTTGATTGCACAGGCCAGGCAGTTCCTGTTCTGGGAAGGTAGTTCAAATTACTTTGGAAGTTGTCTCCTGATCTGGCTATTCTGGATAATTTCTGCCTTATCTCCAACTTCTGCTTTGGCAATTTGAAAATGTTGAAGAAGGTAGTAAGACATACATTACAGCATATTTTGGGTGAAGCTGCTACTTCCATTAATAACACATTTCTGGCTTTTGACAGAAATGGCATTAGATGGTCTTGGAGATGATGTTTGTTAGGACCCAGATGAAGGAAGTATGGCCTTCTGATCCTGTCAATGACATTTGATATCATTATGCTTCTGAAATGCCAGAGAAGGCTGGGGATAGGAGGCCTTTTTCTATAGTGATTTCAGTTTATCTTCCTCTTTCATTTATATATTCATCCCCTCAAATTTCCTGTCTCTCAATAAACAGATGGTCATTACGTCCCCGGTGATATACTTTTTGTTAATCTCTCCCCCTTCATCAACATCAACATCAACATCCTGAAGAGGTGGATGTTCTAGTATTTAGGAAGTTCTGCCTTCTAAATACCTTACTGGGATATGTTAGTGTTAGTCAGTTAGTCAATTAACATTTGCCATTACCGCCCATTCTCAGTTTAGGAATAGCTAATCCCTTTGAACTGAGTTTATTATTTGAGCATTGGTTAGAAATAAAGCATATATTCATGAGTGAACCTAGCTATCACTAGTGAAGTTCTGTTATGTGCAGAAATAGGCTGTTTTTCCTGATTATGTTTTATGTATTATAAACAATAGTTACAAGGGGAGGTGAAGTAAAGGTTTTTATAAATACGCTGTTTTCAGAAATTGCTGCTAAATTGCAGATGCAATCAGTTGTTTGATTCTGTTTCTGCTGTTAAATTCTGTTTAAGAATATTGCAATCATACTATCCTTTACTCAGGAATAAACTTCAATGAACTCAGCAGAACTCTGATCTGAACAGGCATATCTAAAATTGAAATAGCCATTTACCTTCCATAGATGTTTTGCATTGGTCAGAAAGAAAAGAAAAACATGAGGGCAGGGGGAGATTTGGAAGAACCTGCTAGTGTGTTATTTGTGTTAACCATTGGGATGTCATGGTAGGTAATCCAATTTTAAAATGTGGGCAACTCTGCAACTGCTCCTCTATGAAAGAATATCTGGAAGAAAACCTTGACAGTCTAAAATTTTAAACATGCTTGCTATTGCTAAATACTTGTAAGGCATAACAGACTTCAAAGCACAGAGGGAATTGACTCCAAAGGAATGGAAACCTGGTGCTTTATTTGTTTTGTCATTATGATGATTGGTCATGACCTAAGTTTTCTATTGTTTACAGACATCTAGTTAGGGCACCTATCCCCTACTTCGTGGGGTTCTATGAAACAAGAATAATTTGAAAAGTACTTGAATAAGTTGGAAAGTATCATATAGTTTTACACATAGAGAGACATAAAAAAAACCTCCTAGATGGCATAAGGGGACAGAGAAAGGGAAAGAAATACTTCCAACAATGAAATGGATATTTGAAAAATGTTACTCTGATTGAGACTGTGATTATTCCAAGCCTCTAATTATATACTCTGAAAAAAGCCATGTGCCTCTTTCCACCCTATAATTTTTAGCACTTAAACTAGAATTCAGGTTTTAATTCAAAATTTCAATGACATTTTAGCTGTTAAATGTAGGCTTAGCAGTGAAAACAAACTGTTTATATAGTCTGATTTACACTGGCATGTACAAGTAGAATTTGACCATATTGAATTTCTTGTCTGATTTTAAAGCACGATCATCATTTTTCAGATGTTTGGATAGCAGCTTGGGTAAGGAAACCCATTTGAAGGGCTTCTGTCTTTTTTCTTTCAACATCCTGAAGAGTTTAACAAAACATTAAAGTGCTCAGGGAGCCTCATAACACAATTATTAATGCAATCTTGTCATGTTGCAAAAGCCACAGACAGCAAAGCTTTGCTGAATGCTTTTGTGGGATTTCCAGCCTCCCACTTTCACCTCTTCCTCCTCTCTGCTTTACCTGCAAGGTTGGCAATGCAGTAATAACAGACAAACATTTCCCATAGGTATGAGTTAATGAGCCTCTTCAATTATATTCATTATCTCAGCAATTTCATTTTAACAAATTTGCTTTCTAAAACTGAGGCTTGGCAGCAACATTACACCAGGCAGTAGCAGAGGAAATGAAAGGAAATAGGGACAGTATCAGCTCTGTTAAGATACCACTTTTGTCTGAATCGTCCCTCTTCCATTGCTCATCTGACAGTCATTAGCATTTCCATTATCCACCACCGTACTGCAGCACAATCAAGAAGGGGAGAGATTGCTTATTTTGGCTGCTGAGTAGTGTCCTTCTCCTTGCTATGATGGTAGAATAGTCAGTCAGTCACCAAAGAAGCTTACAACTTTTAAATGAAGATACGATGCTGAGCATGCTTCCATTTGTAACTAACTGCAATTTGTTGTTTCATCTGAAACAAATTAAGTTTCTTATAATCAAATCTGGTTTAATCCCAACTTGTTCAGATAAACTTTCCAATTACCTGTAGCTCCAGATTCAAGCAAAATTACTGAAGTTAGATGAAAATGAATTCTAACATTTCCATGTACTTCTTATAGTGCACTTCGGCTGGAAAGCCAATCAATGGTGAGATAGGCTGAAGACTTAAAAATCAGGCACTAAATATTGTTAATAGAGTTAATAGAGGAAGTACACAGTATGACTCCACGTATGAAACAGACAGCCTTAAGATTTCATATATAGGGCTTTTATTCTCTGACAGCTAGAAAACCCTTTTTATATTACTTTTAAATAATAAGGTGCACTTTGGAAAATTATATATACTAACATCTACAGTATGATCCTGATAATAAGGCTGCCTATTATTTTTCCCCAAAAGAATAACACAGAGACCACACACCCAATCTTGTAACTTTCTAAATGTTTCTGGAATGTGGCATTCTGTGGGCCAATGTCAAGTTAAATCAGATCCTTTATATCTGGTCCAATAATAGCTTTGTCTCAATAANTTATCAATATGGAGAAGATGGATTGTTTATATTCAAAAGAAACACAGAGTGGTAGAATATAATTTAGGTTTCTAGATTTTTTTAAGCTTGTTTACTCTTTCTATCCTTTCTTGTAGATTAAGATACTTTGTGGAGTTAGAGATATTAGTATTTGTTTACTTTTATATGAATATTATCCTGGGATTAGGTTTGGGAAGTCTGGGGGGGGGATGGGGTTTTTTTACTTGTTATTGTGTTTATTATGCTTGTGATTGTCTTTTTTATGATGGAAAATAATAAAAAAAAATTGGAAAAAAAAAGAAAAGAAATGCTAGCTTGAAGGATTTGAAGGACACTTTCAGTAGCTCAGACAAAAGGAAGAGGGATGAAACTGGCAAATGTTTTATCAGTTTTGCCTTATCTTGCTTGTTGGACCAGCCATTCCACAAAGTGTCAAATTTCTGGGTTCTTCTCTTTTCTTTTCTTTGCAGTTTTTTTTTTTTTATGTAGAACCTGAGCAAGGCTGTTATGTATTGATGTAAATTACTTGGAATCAGTTATAAATAAGTAACTGCTGTGTCCGTTTAAACTCCAGACTGCCTGTCGGCAGAATTGTAAGTTTGTGTTTTGGGCGGGAATAACTGCTTTAATTCCATTGGCCACTGCCTATTGGCGGTCCATATAAATAGAAGTTAAGCACCTATTAGAGCTGCTTCTGTGTTAACCAATAAACGTGTTGTTATTTTCACCTTTGCCTCGTCAATGCCTCAAAGATCACAGTACATAATAGTGGCGACGAAGGTGGGATGTGCTGCTAAGGAAGAGAGAGCCAAGAGTCACTAGGGGTAAGAATAGGCATCAGCGCCCTGGTAGGAACCTCGTTCCTCCCTCTGCCTGCCAGCAAGCCATGCTGGAGGCAACTGCATCCTAAGGGACCCGTTCCTAGGATCAACACAGAAGCCCTTAGCAGCACAAGGCATTGAGAGGTCAGTAACAGCTAACCATGGCCAAGATCGGCAAGCTGTCAGAGTTCGATGTGTCGCACCTGAGAGGTGGAGCTCGTACGTTTCACGAGTCAAGAACTATCTAAGAGTGAACCAAGTTAGCGAAGATGGCTTAAAGGCTGCAATGCTACTTTACATGTGTGGCCAGGCGATGTTCGATATAGCCAAAAACTTGATAGTTCCAGCTACACTAGAGTCAGTCACCTACCCTGAGCTCAAAAAAAAAAAGCTCAAGGAGCATTTTGAGCCTAAGCTATCCATCATTGCATGGAGACATGCGTTCGAACAAAGACAGCAGCAACCAGGAGAGTCAGCTGCTGAATTTGTGGCAGTGCTTTGACAGGTGTCCAGGCTCTGCAACTTCACAGACCTAGGAGAGAGGCTTAGAGACCATCTGGTATGCAGTTTACGGAACAGGGACCTTTAGCAGAAGCTGTTTGTGAAGGAGACCTTGACATTCCAGGACACTCTGAAAGAGGTAATGGCAGACGAAGCTGCCAGGTGAGCCATCAAAGCCTTACGGCCCTACAAGAATATTCCCAGCCCAGCAACCGTCCACCATGAGGACGCAGGAAGAGCGGATGTACCCAGACGGGGACAATGAGGTCGACCGGCTGCAGAAGCTACCAGAAAGAGGGCGGCGGTCGCTTGATAAGGCAGCGCCCTTTCCTAGCTGTGTGGGCTGTGGTGGCAGACATCGGCGCTCAGAGTGTAAATTCCATATGGCAGTGTGCCGAGCATGTGGCAAACAAGGCCATATCGCCAGCGTCTGTAAAGGTCACCAGGGACTCTCTACAAGAAGAATTTCCCAGGAAAGGTACAGGGGCCCTGGGGCAAAACAGAGTTGGATTTTGCTCCAGCAGAAGGAGCATTTTTAGAACAGGAGCCCATCGCCCCCTTAAAGAAAAGCTTAGGCTTAAAGTCAAGCTTCAAGGAATTCCATGTCCCATGGAATTGGGACACCGGGTCAGCCCTGTCCATAGTTTCTCAAAGAACGTTTAACTACATCTGCAGTCGCAGCAGCAGAAGGATCAAACTCAAGCCATCAAATCTAGACGGATTTTCAAAATTCCCGTGTAGCATTTAAAGGGGAGGCTATGCTAACAGTACAGTTCAAAGAGTTTGAGGGTTCCCTCAACGTCGTGGTAGTCGAAGGCCACCGCACAAGCCTCATTGGTTTAGACTGGTTTGATGCCCTGGGCATCCATGTGACTGGCATAAATAAAATGCAAGCAGCGGACCTGACGACTGTTTGCCAGGAATATGCTGATGTCTTCAGCCCTAGCTTAGGCAAGTACAAGGGAGCTCCAATTGCCCTTCACCTTGATCCAACCATAACCCCAATCAGGATCAAGCTTCGCAGAGTGCCTTTTGCCCTCAAACCAAAAATCGATGCAGAGCTGGACAAGCTGGTGCAACAAGGCGTGTTGCAGCCAGTAAACAGCAGTTTGTGGGAAACTCCCATAGTTACACCACTTAAATCCAATGGTGAGGTGTGCATATGTGCAGATTATAAGTGCACTATAAATAAAGCACTTCAACAGCATGCATATCTGGTACCTGTAGTCAGCCATATCTTGGCATCATTGCAGGGAGGTCGCGTATTTGCCAAATTGGATTTGTCACAGGCATACCAGCAACTGCCCGTGGATGATGCCATGGCAGAAACTCAAACTATAGTAACCCACAGGGGAACATTCAAGGTTCGTTGCCTGTAGTTTGGGGTCAGTGTAGCCCCAGGTCTTTTCCAGTGTAGCCCCAGGTCTTTTCCAGAGTGTTATGGAGCGCATGCTCCAAAAACATCCCAGGTGTGTGCCCTTATTTCGATGATGTCCTCATAGTTGGGGAGTCAGTAGAAATATTGGCAGAGTGGCTCAAAGCTGTCCTTCAGCGTTTCTGCGAAGCGCGGCTGAAGCTTAAGAGGGACAAATGCCAAATAGGTGTGGACTCAACAGAGTTCCTCATTTTTCGCATAGATACTGCAAGCATTCACCCCGCTGAATCTAAGCTCCAAGCTATTCAGCAGGCTCCTAGACCAAAGTCAAAGGGGGAGCTACAGGCATTTTTGGGGTTACTCACTTTCTACCATGCATTCCTGTCTCATAAGGCAGCATTGGCAGAGCCCTTACACAGGCTTTTGGACAAGAAGGCCCCTTGGCAGTAGACGAGTGCCCACGACAACAGTTTCAAGGCAGTCAAATTACTGTTGTCTTCACATTCCGTGCTTGCACATTTTAATGAAAAGCTGCCTATCAGCATTGCATGTGATGCATCTCCGTATGGAATAGGAGCCATGTTGAGCCATTTAATGGCCAATGGGAGGCAAGCTCCCATAGCTTATTATTCAAGGACACTATCACCGGCAGAACGCAACTACACCCAAATAGATAAAGAGGCGCTGGCCATCAAAAAATTTCATGATTTCCTTTATGGTCGCCCATTCACAATCTTCACCGACCATAAGCCACTACTTGGTCTGTTCATGACAGACAAATAAACTCCTCAGATCCTATCTCCATGGATGCTGAGATGGTCCAACTTTCTTGCCACTTATAGTTACAGTCTAATTCACAAACCGGGCAGGGAAATGGGTCACACTGACGCGCTCAGCAGACTGCCCCTGCCAAACTCAGAGCCAGACCCCGCACCTGCTGCATGCATCCTGGCAATCCAGGAATTGCCAGAGTCTCCCCTTCACACTGGGGATATGGCTGCTGAGACAGCCTCTGACAAAACGCTCAGTTGCGTTTTGAACTGGATGCTCAGAGGGTAGCCAGAAGCTAATCTGGTGGCAGGCTTTCACAGTTTCAGTAGAAGGAAGGATGATCTGTCAGCTCACAAAGGCTGCATTCTTTGGGGAAGTCGGGTCATAGTTCCAAACTCCTTGAGGACTAGGGTCTTAGAATCTCTGCATGAGGGACATCCTGGGATAGTCAGGATGAAGGCACCCGTGAGAAACTACCTGTGATGGCCAGGGTTGGATAAGGATATTGAGGTCCGAGTACAAAGTTGCCACATTTGCCAGCAATCCAGACCTGAAATGCCTCAAGCCCCAGTACATCGCTCGGAAACCAGGCAAACCGCATGGTCCAGAATCCACATAGACTTTGTGGGACCATTCCAGGGACAACTGTTCCTCATTGTCATGGACAGTCACTCTAAGTGGTTAGAGGTCGCACCTGTCCCTACTATGACTACTGCCAGGACCATCCAGGAACTGCGCAGAATCTTTGTCATACACGGGTTATCTGACATAATTGTTTCTGACAACGAGGCTAAATTTACCACTGAGGAATTTCAGTCCTTTTTGAGGGCTAACATGATCAGGCATGCCACTTCAGCTCTCTTTCACCTGGCTTCGAATGGCCAAGCGGAACGCATGGTTCGAACGACCAAAGAGTCGTTAAAGAGAATTGTGACCGGTGATTGGCAGCATCGGCTGGCAGACTTTTTACTTTGCCAATGCACAACACCCTGCACTTCTACAGGCAGAAACCCAGCAGAACTCAGATGGGGATGGTGTTTAACCACCAAGTTGGACCGTCTGCATCCAGACCGAGTTGCCTCAGACACAGCACAGCCAAAGCCCCCTCGGAACTTGCAAGTAGGTGACCAGGTTTGGGCACGAAATTATGGTCAAGGGGCACCATGGGTGGTAGCTGTGGTTTGTAAGGTGTCAGGACCACTCTCTTACGAAGTGGTCCTGGAAGACGATCGAGTGCTATGCCGGCACATCAACCAATTGTGCCGGAGGCTAGCGAACTAGTCGCTGGCTCACAACATGGTTGAGAGCCAAAACCAGGACCAGCACGACAACAGCCTTGCATCAGAGTCTCAAAGTACTGGCGAGACTCCCAGTGGAATGGACGGTGTAATAGTGGGAAGCGAGTCACCCCTGAGTGCAGAGACTGCACCCACTGAGCGAAACCAGCAGACGGCCTCGACTTCCAGCTCAGCAGAACTGTTCCACCAATGGACATTGGCGCAGGTCTACTCAGCCAGACCAGCCAAAAGGACACGGGTCTACCCATAGTGAACGGGTCTCAGAGTCCCGGTCCATCCAGCCAGGCAAGGGAGCCGGTAGACTGGGAACCTCCTGCAGTTCCGAGACATTTGGAACAGTCGCAGAAGCCACCAAAGTATTTGCAGGACTATGTTCAATACTTGAAATTGTGAACTATCTAAGGGGAAGGGGTGTTATGTATTGATGTAAATTACTTGGAATCAGTTATAAATAAGTAACTGCTGTGTCCATTTAAACTCCAGACTGCCTGTCTGCAGAATTGTAAGTTTGTGTTTTGGGCGGGAATAACTGCTTTAATTCCATTGGCCGCCGCCTATCGGCGGTTCGTATAAATAGAAGTTAAGTGGCTGTTAGAGCTGCTTCTGTGTTAACCAATAAACGTGTTGTTATTTTCACCTTTGCTTCATCAATGCCTCAAAGATCCCAGTACATAATAAAGGCAATGATGCTTGCTTCTCGTTCTGGCATTTCATGTTAGCAGAAAATAATCTCTTTGCCCCTGAAATTTTGCACAGTAAAATCAGCAGTGAGCAATTCCATAAGTCTGTAAATACTGTATTTTTTTGTACTTTTGCTATTTTTAATAAAATGACTAAAACTTCCTGAAGTTATATTAAACCACAGACACCCATAAACCCAAATATAATATAGGCCTTGTCTTTTCACTCTAAAACAGAAAAAACTAAATAAAAGTAGAACAACATAACCCAAGAAGCTAGTATCCTTTCCTTAGGAAGTTAAATAGCAACCCTTGGAAGTAACTTTCAGTGAACATGAGAGTTTAAACATATACACATCCATAGCTACTACACTATTCCCTTCCAAGGTAAGCAGTTTTATGTAGTAGAAAAGGAAATAAAAAGTAGGAAGACTTACTTTAATACAATTCACTATATGTCTTCTGAACTCTCTTTTCCAGGATCTCATCAACTTCATTCAACCACAACTTTCCTGATCTTCCATTCCTCTGAATTCTTTCACTCTTCTTACATGTATTTGTTTTGCAACTCTATCATACCTTAATATTTATCATGTCTCCTCTTTAGGAAACATTTCTCCAAGATATGTGAAAAATGTATCATTTACCACAGGCAGAACCTATAAACATTATGGTAAATATCGTTCGTTCGTTCATTCATTCAAATTCTGTAGCTAATATGTATATATATCCATACTCCCAACCAACACATTTCTAATATTACAAGCATCCCTTACATATTAGTCCACAAATGCATTAAAAAACCAATGTATCTAAATGTTAAATGCATTGAACAACCAAGAAATTGTTTATCTTACACCTTGATCAATAGTGAAATATTCACATTGCTTTCTTATATATATTTCAGTGATTGCATTTTGCAACCTGTCTTCAACTCCATATTCATACAAAAAGTTTCATAATTCAAGCCTATTCACTTTATAACATATTTTCTTTAAACCTATAAAATATGCAGGTAAATCCTCTTTCACATTCATGTATTTCTTATATTAACAGCATTTGTCCAGTTGCTAGGAATCAGACAAGTTACACAGCCACTCCATAAACAAACCATATCCACATTTTAGCATTTCTAATAATAATAATAATAGAGTTGGAAGGGACTTTGGAGGTCTTCTAATCCAACCCCCTGCTCAGACAGGAAACCCTATACCTAGTGGTGGGATTTAAATATGTGAACAACTGGTTCTCTGTGTGGTTGCCACTTCTGGAAGTCCATTCTGGCCTGGGCAACAAAAAATTAACTACCAGTTCTGCTGAACCGGGGCAAACTGGCTGAATCCCACCACTGCCTATACCATTTCAGACAAATGTTTGTTCAGTCTCTTCTTAAAAACTTCCAGTGTTGGAGTATTCACAACTTCTGGAGGCAGTTTGTTCCACTGATTAATTGTTCTGTCAGGAAATTTCTCCTTAGTTCTAGGTTGCTTCTCTCTTTGATTCTCCAGTTGTACTATATACATTTTTATTTTTACCTTTTTTCCCCTAGAAAACTGATGTGCCAAGAAGTATGGACATGCTATTTTATTTTTACTGGCTGCATTTTAGTAGAAAATCCCACAAAATAAGTTGTGCACATGTCACAATGCAATATTTTGTTGTGGAAAACTATTCTCATGAAAATCTGATTCAACTCTGATTTGATTTTCTTTTCCTCAGCAGAGAATAATCCATAAAATATATGAAGAACTTAAAAGTATAACTAATTGCAATCAAAATCAAAATGTAACTGTATTTTATCATATACACAATTACACCAATGATGTTTTATAATGTTTTATTTATATATAGATGCATTTCCTTAATGTATTATGATTCATTCAGTGCCCATTGTTCATTGATAATTTCTTCTCAACAAATTTAAGATTTTTGAAAAAAATATGAATAGTGTACAACTGCTAATGGATCAATTCTGTACCTGAAGAAAAATGAAATCATTTCATGTATGATGTAAAGGATACCAATGGTTCAAAGGTCTTTTATATTGTTTTGTTTTTTATAGTGTTATATTATTCTTCATAATTATTTTGTATTGGAGCAATATGTGCGAATTACATTTCCTAAACACTGAAAATACTTACAAAATGCACATCATTTGATCATCTTCTGAATACTGTTCAAACTCTCCAACTTGTTCAGGAAGACTAATTGAATATTTCAAAATATAAGTTGCTTTGCTGTTCTACAGTAATACTAAATATACATATTTTTTTTCTCTAACAATTTTTTTATACTATAGAGGATTTAAAGTTCATGAACATTTTGGTTAAAACTTACCAGATCGTCCATCTCTTTGAAAGTCAACATGGTACCACTCTCCATCATTCACTTTTTTCTGCAAAGCTTTTATTTTAATTGTTCCAGAGCCCATGTCTAAAAGCAGGTAGAGGTGCCCATCAAGCATTTCAATGGCAAAGAAGTCAACTTTAACCATTTGTGGATGTTTGGCATCTTTCTGATGTCGTGGTTTGCCATGGCTGAAGAGAATCAGCCCATTGGGTTCAGTGGTGCGAAAGTCAAAGGATATTGAGCCTGTTTTTTTGGCATTCCATTTAGGCAAAGAAATAAAGGATTCTGGTGTTTCAAAAGTGATTGGATCCAAGGTTGCCACATTTTCACACTTAAATGCCACAACACCATGAATCTTCATCTTAGGATCTCCTTGTTTGGCCAGTCGAGACAATTCCAGTCTTACATCATTGTTTTTATAAACAACCTAGAAGCAAAGCACAGTAATTACTGGAATGGATTAAATTGTATAAATAACTCTGAATATTAATTACACCCTTACATTTTATAAAGTTTCATGTTATCTGGTTAAATAACACATTTTGTAAATTTCACATAAATTACAGCATGTCCCTCTTTCTCTCTGAAGCCAAGTCTTGAACCTGAATTTCATCTATGCCTGGAACTCATTCTGCAGTTTAAACTCTGAAAATTTAATTACAACAAAATTTCCTTCATTTTGTCATTTCTTCAGCTAAAAACAAAGTATCACCGTAATGATATTTTGGTCCATCCAGTTCTCTTTATTAGGTATTGAACTAAAATAATAGCTAAATGCATCTGTGAGGCTGTGGCTTCAGTTCTTTATCCCATCTTTCTACAAAAGATTACAACTTCTTATTTAATACGCAATAACGTGCTGATAGAATAGTAGTAGATTGAATAGTTCCATGGACACAGTATAACATCTATACATACTGTATACATGGCAATTCCTCCTTAGGTACAAGAATTAAGATATAAATACACTCTAGGAAAAAATAGCACAATGATAAAAATAATATCAATTAATGGTTGAATAATTTAAAGATATCCTCTTAATTTCTATATTTAAACTCTCCAGTTTGAATCTGGATTGAATTATTCTAGCCTGGCACCACTCATCTGTAAAATCTTGCTTAGCACCCCAAAATGTTATTTTAGCCAAAATTCAAAACATTCAAAATATTACAGTTTTTCCCCTAGTCCACAGCTAAAAGAAAACTGTTCATCAGAATTTCCAAAGTACAACAGTTCATTCTAAACTTAAATATATATATTTTATGGTTAATATGCACCCCTATAAACAACCATTGATATTAGTAGCTATTGGGGGGGGGGGAGGCTACCACATTTCCTGAATTTCACTATGTTTAGTTTCAATGGATGACTTTCAGTTCTAACACATTGAGAACTTCTTTTGATCCACCTAACAAATACTGCTCATGGTTTTAAATACCTTTATCATGCCTCCCCTTTCTCTCCTACATTCCAGCCTACAAAGCCCTTGATTCCTGTAGTCTTTCCTTTTAGGAGAATTGTCTTGCTTAGTTATTCTGAACATAAATCTCATTACTATGAAAGTGAAGGTTGTGTTTTTCATGGTAAAATGCTTCATTTTACACTTTACGTTTGTTGAAATTGCAGCACTGAGGAAATATGGGAAATCTGATAGTTGACATTCAGGCATATTTCCAAACAACTGAACTGGAGAAGTATGCTTCATAGTAAATATTTCAAGCTGGACTGATATATTTTATAATATGGAAGTCATAGTATGTCTATATCTCTGGATGAGGTAATATTCTTTTTAGAGGGACAAAAATATGCATTTTTGAGTATTGGATCATAGTGGAGGTAATTTCCCTCATAATCACCAAGGAAACTAAAAATATTAGATGAAATATGCATGGCTACAGTAAAATTCACTGGCTGTGGGTTGGCAAAATAATAAGATAAAGTTGATAATGCTATATATTCTCCCTTATTTGTTCAACCTATATGCTGAATATACGTATATTAAGAAAGCTGATTTGGAAGAGAGTATGGTTTTAAAATTAAATGACAAAACACCAAATATCTGTGCTGTGCTGGTGACAATATCCTGATAGCTGAAAATGCAAAAGAGCTTAAAACTCTATTAATAAAAGTCAAGGACTATTGTGAAAAAATGGACTAAAATTAAATATAAAGAAGACCAACTAATAACAACCAGTACAACAACAACCAGCCAAAGAATTGGCAAAGAAGATGTTGAAATGATGGATGAAATGATACTGAATAGCTTCTGCCTTTTAGATCAAACATCATCAGTAAAAAAAACCCAATGAAACAACAACAACAAAAAACAACAACAACAAGCAGTCAAGAGATATCCCACAGACTAGCACTTGGTAGAGCAGCCATAAAGTTCTTGGAAAAGATATTCCAAGCTGTAAAATTGTATACATACATACATACATACATACATACATACATACATACATACATACATACATACATATCTATAAAGATCAGAACATTGCAAGAAATTGTATTCATGGTGACACTCTGTGGAAGGAAAAGTTGGATTTTTGAAAAGCTTGGATAAGAAGAAAATGTATGGTTTTCACCATTGGTGTTGGAAGAGAATATAGTGCATAAACAAGAAAAAAAAAGCATCATTGAACAAGTCTACCCAGAGTTCTCACTGAAAGCATAAATGACCTGGCTCAAATTGTCCTACTTCGGGCACATTATGTGAAAACCTAGCTCCATAGAGAAGGTGCTAATGATGGGAAAGGTGAAAAGAAAGGCAAGAAGAAGATAACCAGTTACAATATAGATGGATTCAGTCACAGTGGCAACGGGAGTAACACTGGAAGTCCTAAAAGTACAGTTTAGGGGCAGAGCATCACAAAGAAAATCTATGTGATCACTAAAAGTTGATACCTCCTTGTTAGCACATAATCAGCATATTCAAGGTATTTTTTATACTATAAAGTAGAACTTTAGGTATGCTCTCCAGAGACTCTACAAAAGTTGTGACTCAATTGTCATTTCAATATGCCCAAAAGAGAAAATAAATAAATATTGGTAGATAAATCATATTCCCTAAACAAGTTCCAGGAACATGCATGGCTTGTTTGAACTTAGGAAGTTTGGGGTAAGTTGAAGCAAGTTCCATCAATGTGAAAACAGATCATCCATATGCAGTAATCTAAAAGAAACTATCAGCTTTATTGCAATTTGAAATACACTGGAGCAGAGTCAAAAATAAATAAAGTGAATTTGACGAAAACCTTATCTGACAAAATACTACTTTAGCTGATCAATTAAATAACATAACAGTTGCTGCTCTTTCACCCATCTAGTTTCATACCCAAGGCAAGTCTAGACCTCATGGTCTCCCAGTTTCTAGCCTGATACCTTAACCACTACACTGAACTGGTTCTTGTGCATTTATTAATGTACCTTAAAATACATTTACTTATATGAGTAACTTATAACACAAAAGGAAGCAGAATATCTAACATATCTCCATTCTTCTGAATTCAGTCACAGATGTTGGAATGAGAACTTTTTATGGGATGTAGGTCTGACTGACATCTTTCAGATGGATTAGATTGAAACTCCTGGTTTTTCTAGTCAGGGTAGACTAAAGTTAAGAAAGCAGGGCTATCTCTATTGTGAAAATAAAAATTGGAAATTGGAAACAAAATTGGAAACAAATTGCATTAAAGAGGCTTTTATATTATGCATTCTATATTCAAAGATTTTGAAAATTTCCATTTATTTTGGTAATAAAGTAATGTTATTACTTTGCTTATTATTTTATATTAATATAACGTTTTAATAATTTTATAATTTACTTCCTCTTAAAGTACCTTAATAGTACTTAAACCACATATGCAGTTTCTTCCTTCCAGAAAGATATGTTTACTTCAGAATATTTAATTGAACTTACTTTCACATAATTATAGATAAGACTTCACATATGGATATTGTAGTAAAATCCTGATTTGCTAAACTAAAATCCATTACATAGAAGGTTTACTGCAGCTAGCTTACTTTTCTTCTTATATCAGAGCATTTGCAAATAGCATTGGTGAAAGGTCATATCACTACTTCTTGTTTATTCATCAAAAGACAATTTCTGTGAATGATACTTAACCCATGAACAGTTTTTAAGATGATGTGCAATTTCAAGATATTCAGGGCATTATCATCAAACATAATAATTTGGTGATCCATAAATATGCTTTGAGAAATTGTGTCTGCTTCTCCCCCTCTCCCAGTTTGTGCATGGCAACTTCTAGTAGAAAACTGCTATATATAAATTTTTTTTTTGAATATATATAAAATTTAATCTTCAAATGATTTGTCTGGCTTTGGCTCTTCATTGTCT
>NW_015386540.1:1070442-1080436 GCF_001527695.2 Protobothrops mucrosquamatus
GCTATGATGGTCAAGGAAATGCAAAAAAAAAAAAAAAAAAAGAGAGAGACTCAGATTTATGTTCTGCAAGATCAATATATTAGATAAGAACTCATGTCCAAGTAAATCTTTTTCACTTTCTGAAATGTTTTTATTCCGCATACTAAATGGTATATTCAGCTCCTATCACTGAAAAGCAACAATGTTGTTTAATGTGATTGGCTTTCTGATCAATATGAAAGAATCCATCTATTATTTATAAAGAGGAAGTGCCTGAATAATAAAAAATAACAGATTGTGGACCAATTTGAATGACCATTTACTGTGCAGTAATTCCTACATAAATCACCCCTTGCCAAAAGCTCATTATATGATCCAAAATCATTTACGTAAAAGAACCATGTTTTCTAGATGCCACCATAAATTATTTTTCAGGAATTTACTGATGTGTGCAAAACTGTCAGTCTTGAATGTAATAGTAGCTCTGAATGGAATTATAATCAGGGAACTGTATATGCAGCACTCTGGCAAGAAGATTTAAATATATATTTGCAGCATTTCTAGGATGATGTGCCATTTCTGGACTATGGCAGTGAATTGTAAAACAGTAACAATGCAATTAAAACAATACAATGGATTTTAAAGATTCCTATAAAAATAATAAAAACATCATCATTTGGCTTCAACTAAAGCCAAAAACATGATGGAATAAAATTATTTTCTCTTGCATACAGCCTTTTGGAGGAGTAGCAAGCTATCCTTTGTATACTACTCCAGAGCCATATAAATTAAATGAATCAATCCCTCCTTAAAAAAAAAACCCTGTGCACCTAAGTTTGAATTACTTTACTATCCCATTCCATCTCTCTCCTCATTCCTTTTGCAATATATTCCAAATTTGAATGATTTTTTTTTAAAGTAAAAGGTTAAATAAAATGTTGTATATGTTTGTCCTCTTTCTGACTATTGTCGCAATAAGAAACATCCTTAATCAAGGCAAGTTAGTGCACCACCACAAGACAAAGATAAAGCTGGGTTGATCAGTCCTTAGGCTAGCATTTTTGTATCTTTTTCCACTTCATCACACTACAGTATAAATATGGTCTACCTATTTCTTTACTTTGCCTTACATCCTTCATCTCAGCCTAAGCCCATGAAATAAAACTCATAAATAACTCTCTGATAAATTGAAAGACAAAAAGAAGTATAAAAATTGGAAAGAAGGGCACATAACTAAGGCAGAATATCAGCAAATAACCCGAGCCTGCAGAGATGAAGTGAGGAAAGCTAAGGTTCAAAATGAACTAAGCCTTGCTACAAAAGTAAAAAAAAAAGCTTCTTTCAACATGTAAAAAACAAGAAAAAAAATCAAGGAAACAATCAGTGCATTAGTGGGAGAAAGTGGCAAGAAGGTGACAAGCAACAGGGAGAAAGCAGAACTACTCATCCGTCTTTACATATAGGGAAAAAAACAGTCCAACCTATAAAAACAGTAAGGTAAAAAACAGAATAGAAACACAAGTGAAAATATGCACGAAAATGGTGCACAAGCACCTGACCATCCTAGATGAGTTCAAATCACCATGACCAGATGGATTACACCCCAAGGTACTGAAGGAACTGGCAGATGTGATCTCAGAACCACTGAACTATATTGTTCAAAGATCCTGGAACACTGGGGAACTACAAGAGGACTGGAAAAGAACTGATTTAGTTCCCATCTTCAAAAAAGGGGAAAAAATATACCCAGGAAACTACAGACTTATTAGCCTGACCTGAATACCTGGGAAGATTCTGGAAAAAATAATCAAGCAACAAATCAGCAAACACCTAGAGGCAAACAAAGTCATAACCAAAAGTCAACATGTGTTTGCCAAAAACAGATCATGTCAGACATTCTTTAACAAAATTAGTGAACCATAGGAATGTTGTGGATATAATTTACTGGGACTTCAGTAAGGCATTTGATAAAGTAGACCACAACCTACTACTTGATAAGATAGAAAAAAGTGGGTTAGATAGCATCACCACCAGATGGATTCATAACTGACTGACCAACCACACTTTCCATGTTAATGGAATTGCATTTACATGGAGGGAAGTATGCAGTGGAATACCCCAAGGCTCTGTTTTAGGCCCAGTACTCTTCAACATCTTCATCAATGATTTTGATGAGGGAATAGATGGGGAACTCATCAAATTTGCAGACAACACCAAGCTGGTAGGAATAGCCAACACTCCAGAAGATAGGCTTAAGATACAGAAGGATCTTCACAGACTTGAACATTGGGTTCTATCTAACAAAATGAAATTCAGTGGTGAAAAAAGTAAGGTTATACATTTAGGCAAGAAAAATCAAATGCACAGCTACAGTATAGGTGGTACCTTGCTCAATAGTAGTAACTGTGAGAGGGATCTCGGAGTCCTAGTGGACAATCACTTAAATATGAGCCAGCAGTGTGGTGCAGCTGCCAAAAAAGCCAACACAGTGTTAGGCTGCATTAACAGAGGGATAGAATCAAGATCACGTGAAGTATTAATACCACTTTACAATGCCTTGGTAAGGCCACACTTGGAATACTGCATTCAGTTTTGGTCACCACAATGTAAAAAAGATGTTGAGACTCTAGAAAGAGTACAAAGATGATTAGGGGATTGGAGGCTAAAACATATAAGGAACGGTTGCTGGAATTGGGTATATCTAGTTTAATGAAGAGAAGGATGAGGAGTGACATGATAGCAGTGTTCCAATATCTCAGGGGTTGCCACAAGGAAGAGGGAGTCAAGCTATTCTCCAAAATACCAGAGGACAGGACAAGAAGCATGGATGGAAACTAATCAAGGAGAGATGCCACCTAGAACTAAGAAGAAATTTCCTTACAGTTAGAACAATTAACCAGTGGAACAACTTGCCTCCAGAAGTTGTGAATGCTCCAATACTGGAAGTATTTAAAGAAGAGACGGAACAACTATTTACTGTATCTGAAATGGTATAGGGTTTCCTGCCTGAGGAGGGGATTGGACTAGAAGATCTCCAAGGTTTCTTCCAACTCCGTTATTCTATTCTATTCTAAATGAGGTTGGCAAAAAAGCATTCATAACTGAGCTACCATGTTTCCTCAAAAATAAGACCCAGTCTTATATTTTCTTTTTGCCTCCAAAAGAGGCAGTAGGTCTTATTTTTGGGATGTCTTATTTTTTTCCCCGACACCTGCCTTGCCTCATGGCGGCAGCACTGACAGCCCAGTCCAGCAGCAGCCTGCATGGCTGCTGGCCCACTTCTGTGACTGCTTGCAGCCACTGGCAGCAGAAGGCCACATGACCCGATGTGCTGTGCCGCCGCCACGAGGTGAGGCAGGTGGGAGAGGAGGTGGAGCTGCCATAAGCACCCCAAAGATGCCCAAACACTTTTCACTCAGAGGGAGACTGGAAGCTTCGTCTGCTTGCAAATGGGGTGCTTAGAAACCAAGTGATTCACTCCATCTCCAAATGCCCCGTTTGAAAGCAGACAAAGCGTCCAGTCTCCGTCATTTCTCCATCTAGGCGAAAAGTGTTTGGGTGACTATGGGACATTTGGAAATGGACACCATCACCCCCCACATGCTTGCCACTAATTGTGCTGGCCACGCCCACCTCCCAGGCTTATTTTTGGGGTAGGGCTTATAATAGGGCCACTGAAAAAAATCAGGCTAGGGCTTATTTTCAGGTTGGGTTTTATTTTCAGGGGAACACGGTAGTATTAAAGTTGCATTTTACCCCTTATGCTGACAGCAAACAACAGCAGTAGCAAGTTGTGCAAAATTAAAGGTGCTTCCACCGCCCATTCCATTTGTGATGAACTGAGATGCCCTATATATAGCTAGGGTTATCAACAGGGCAGGGCTTATTGACTGTTTCAGGCTGATGTAGCCTGATCCCTTCAGTCTTAAGTCAGGCTCTAGAAAGAATAATAAAAGATCACCATTAGCAGCAGCAGCAGCAGCACCAAGGACTTTGCAGAATTGTGAAGTTGCACAAAGACATTTATTGTCACGCTGACTTGCTTTGTCTCTTTCTCAAATTTAATTCCACAGAGGCAGCAGGTTTTGCACATAGCTGAAATTCTGCAACAGTGAAATTATGTGTAAATGGCTCTCGTTGGCTCTGAAATTAATGAACTTTTTTGTGGTTTCTGTATTTGTGGGACTGTTGGAGTCAGATTAGAACAGCATATAAACTCAAACTAGCAAATGTCAGGAGAAAGGATGGAGGAGCTCGACAATTTAGACATAAAATGGTCTCATTCTTGAATCATTGTTATGATTGATGGATGTTTTCTTACTGACTAATAGCATTCAAGAGAGCAGAAGGCAGTAGAACTAGAGGCTTAAACAAATAATTTCATTTAACACACATTGCAGAATGCATAATCTGAAAAGCATTGTTTGTCCACAAACTAGAACAAGTGCAATAGGTGCAGGATGATAAGTGACAATTGGGATAGAAAACTTCTTGCCTGTGTAACTTTTTGCTGATTGTGGGTAACACTAACTCAGCAGTGGAAAAATACCATAACATTCGTGTATATATTCACCCTCAGAATCTTTTCACCTTTTATCTGATTGCTAGTCTTGGTGTTTTTCAAAACTGAACAGATTCATATATACAGTATGGGGTGGAACATGTTGACTAGGAAATGCATTTGAGTTTGTTAAGATTTACTGTCTAGATTCAGAAAACTGCCTCCCAAGTTCATCCAGATAATAATAAACATTTTGTTTGTTCTTTTTGAGATTTAACAAATTCATGATTGACTCCTATCGTTCCAATTGGCTAGTATCTTCACGGCAGTAAACTAAGTCTATATCACAAATGCATTTCTATTGTATCTGTGTACTGCCTGATTCCTGCTCTGTGGGACTGAACTCACTTTTATGATGCTGAAGAAGAGTTTCTTAATTTGTTTCCTGCTGGGCAGTTATGAACTGGAATATTCTTAAAGATACATTAAATTTTGAAAATCAATACTTTTAGTAATCAGTTTGATCATGAAATTTGTAAGAATGTGTTTCACCCTACTGTGGGTAAGAGTGCTTTAAAAAAGTGCTTACAGCATGTGTTCAGAGATACAGACATAACTCTAATACATTTTTTTTATGCTAAGCCCCGCAGGTTAAGTTGCTAGACTTGCAGATGCTGCTTTTACTGTGGTTGCTGGGTTCACTGTTTACCAGGAATGAGGATGAAGAGAGAAAACGTGTCTATATTCTGCTTGTATACACTAAATATATTTATACTCTCATGGCAAGGAATCTTAAGCATTCTATTGACAAGAGCATGGAAATCAGAGGCTAAAAACCAAGCCGTAGCAACACAGGAACAAATGAGTTCCTCCCCCCCACAACTAAATTAAAAACAGTCAGCAAAATTAGCTGAAAAAATAAAATTGACTGGAGTGTATGAATAAACATATCAAGGGAATCTAAATGACCCAGTTAACTTTTTTTCCCAAAAAAGTAAACAAATTATGAAATAAATATTCATTCACTTTCAGATAAAACTGTACATGAGTGTTTAAATAAATGCCAGCTGGGTAACTTTGGACCAGTCACAATCTCTCTGACCAACTCACCTCACAGGAAGGATAAATGGAAGGAGGAAAGATTGTTAGGTAGGAGTATTAGGTATGTTTGCAGCCTTGAGTTATTTATAAAAAATAATAAAGGTGGAAAACAAACAAACAAACAAATAAATAATGCACTTTTGCTTTTGCTGTCTACCTCGCTGCACCTTTTTGCACAATACTGTCTTTTTACTTGATTAGCATTTTTTAACATTAAAAGAGCTTCCAGAAAGGCTGATCAGACTAATAAGTAAATCTGACTTCTTAGTGATTGTGTTTAATTGAAATTAAATACCCTCACATACTACTAGACTCAGAGCAGTGGAAGCCTCTCAACTGAAACTATACAAAATCCTGGCATTTATGGAGAAGGATGCAGAAAAGAAGGGAAAGGATTTGTTGTTCCCAATATGATGTTTGCAAATTTTACCCAACAGGATAAAGAGTTTGGAAATTTCAACTGGAAAACATTTTCAGCAGAAATAGCTTACTTTTCTTTGTACCTTCTCACATTCAATCTCTTTGAAAACAGTTGAATCAGGCAACAGAGTGCCTTGCCATTCTGAGCTCCTAAGATAAAGAGCTTCAGTTTTACTTTAAAGACCAACACCACAAGAGGTAGTGCTAATGCCAACAAATCTTTGCAGCTTTTGCCTTCTGTTCTCTGTCTTTAATATAAAGTCCTTCCTGATTCATTTTTTCTCATCGCTGCCAAAAACTGACACCATCAATGATTAATTGACCAATTATAGCTTATAGTGGCCTATAATAATCCAGTTATCAGTTGTTGTGGGACATGCCTTTTCATAGACAAAAGCCAGCTTTCCAGTTAAATCTCTTGGTTGGTTTATTGTTTGAAGGAAACTGCTCCACTATTCTACTGTGAAAATAGTATACAAAGTCATGGCTGAAATTCTTGGCCACCTTCGTATATGGGTTTCCTAATTAGAACTAAACGTTCACATGTGTATGGATATTTAAATGCTCATATGTAATATTGCAAAGATAGCAAATGATATAGACATGAACATCATGTCCAAATAGACAAACTTTTGGCTAGCAAGAGGCTAGATGCTTTATATCTTTATCTATCTATCTATCTATCTATCTATCTATCTATCTATCTATCTATCTATCTATCTATCTATCTATCCATCCATCCATCCATCCATCCATCCATCCATCCATCCATCCATCCTTCCATCTCAACAAATGATTCTGGGCAGAACTAAAATAAATTAAAAACAATTATAAATATTACACAAATTAAAATACAAAGCAGTTGAGAAACATCATAACCCAAATCACTAGTAGAACCAAGAAGTGGTTTCTTGAACACATTTGGGGCACAAAACCAGGTCTTTAGGGTTTTATGAAAGGCCAGCATGGTCAGTGCCATCCTTATCTCCAGAGGGAGAATGTTCAACAAAGTAGATGCTATGGCAAAAAAGGCATGTCTTCTAGAACCCACCAACCAACGTTCTTTGGCTAAGAAGACTGAAATCAAGTTCATATTATTTCAAATTCATATTATCTGAAGCTCATATTCTAGAAGATGATAAAATAATGTTATAAATTTTATTTATTACCAAAATGCACAAAAGCAAGTTATAAATATAAACTTGACATTAATCTAAACTCAGCAGTTTAACAAGTAAAATATTTAATAAAAATTATAAAATAGACTTAAAATCCCAACTCATTGATTTGTTATTAAAAGCTTTGCTTATATAGTTATAGTTAAAAATCTGGCTGTTGCCACTGTAATCATAGTAAAAAAAATTACACACTCAGAAGTATTTCTTCCTGGTTAAAATTTTAAAATAAGCCAGATAACTTCGTGATAAAGACTTATAAAATGCACGATACAATAAAATATCCATGTTACAGAATCTTCAGTACAGGTAATCCTCAATTTACCACCACAATTAAGTCTGCATTTTTGTTGGAAGTTGTTGAGTTTGTGAATCAAATCACCACATTACCAGGCTTGATTTAATGACTGTATTTACAACAGTTGTTAAGTGAGCCACCAAGGTCGTTAAGTGACTCACATGGTCATAAAACAGATCACATGGTTGTAAGTCCAAATCCATCTTATCTAATGGGTGATTTTTGTCAAAAAAAGAGCATGTGATTGCAGGACAATGCATCAACTGTAAATGTGAGCCAGTTGAACATGTGACTACAAGGGTGGTGTGGCAGTTGTAACTTTGAGGACAAGTCATAAGTAACTTTCCTTACTTATGACTTGTGAAGGATGATAAGTTGAGGACTATTTGTAACATTACAGGGATGAAATCTTTGAGAAATGGGGACTTTTTAAAAAAAAAATCTAACATATAGCGTATTTGATGGCAACACATTTATCTGTTTTTTTAAAGACTATTCTGTATTTACTTAAATATACCATAAGTTATTCAAATATTTATGGAACTGAAAAATATATCTATAATTCCAAAGATTGCAGGTGAACATGATACTTAGCTTTGACCATTAATTTCTGTACTGAATTATCCCATTGTCTTTGGTTGGTGTAATGAATTGCTTATGGCATACCCTGGAGAATAAATAATCTGGATTAATGCCAATCTGACTAATCTTTTGAGTCTCGTCTTTAAACCACATATCTACAAAAGATTCATTTGGGATTACCTGAAGCAATCCTCCTTCTAGTTTTTGGAAGAGAACTTCCTATTAACATCTTTAGTGTCATTTTACATACAGAGACAACCCAAAATTTACTTTGAGCTTCAGTATTTAAGATTGACTCAGACCCACCTTCCACCATGAATTCCGTTAGATCAAGCATTTAGTATTTAAAAATGGCTCTTGGGGAATTTACTTTAGAGGTTACAAAAACCAGTATGTTGCAAAGAAAGTTCCTGTATGTTACAAGATATTATTATTGTCATTGTTATTATTTCAATTCTAAGATAATGCTCAATACATTTGAGTGTTTTTCTACTGAGGTACTACTAAAGTGATTTTATTGATTCATACAGCCCTAAACTGTACCAAGTACTCTTGTTGGAGTGACAGTCAAAAAAGCTATAATCTCTAGCACCTCATCTTGTACAATGCAGCTGGTATAAGTAGACATGTGGCCCACTAAGGCTTATTCTCAGATAAGGACAGCAACTTCAGTTTTGTTTCTTTCATTCATTCCTACACTTGACTAGAACAATCTTTTTTTTTCTATTTGCTTCCTTTAACAGTTTTTCTTTCAATACATCCCTTTAGTATTTACAGAATGCTAGTTTTTGGCCTATCCTATTACTTCAGAATAATTATTGCCTGACAACAAGCTTGCTCTGTTTCTCTAAGCTGTTTTCTGCTGGCCAGCTGTTAGTCTAACACCTTTTTCCTGCATAATTTTCCTTGTCAGATGACTCACATTTGGAAATCATCCCCATTTATTCTTCTCCTGGACAAACTACCTATTAATTAAAAAGTCTTCCCAGCTATTGTTTGGATTGCCTTTCTCTTTTGCTCAAGATTTCATCTTTTTTCTTATAGGCTGATTATTGAATAAAAATAGTTCTGGCAAACTCTCTGCCTTCCTGAGTATATAGTACTGGTATAAAACTTGCTTAGGAACTAACAGAACTCTTAAGTTATAGCACAAATTATGTTATCCTCCTAACTAGTTACTCCCTTCCAGTAATCATAGAGACTGATTAACATCTTTCCTTTTCACTATATGACAGTGGTTCTCAACCTGTGGGTCGGGACCCCATTTGGGGTCGATCGATCATTTCACGGGGTCGCCAAGCAAAGCTGTCCGCCATTTTTTGTCCACCATTTTTTTTGTCCACCATTTTTTTCCCTTTTCCGGCGGGTGCCTTATCTCCCTTGGGCTGGGCCAGCTGGTGGTCAGCCTGCTCTGTCTCTGCCGCTTGCCAGCTATGCCTCGGCCGGCGCAGGGGGCGGAACCACGCATGCACGGCGCTCCCGGGCAGGGAAAGTCCTCGACTTACAACCGGTTGGATAGTCCTCGACTTATGACCGGTTTAGTCCTCGACTTACAACCGGTTTAGTCCTCGACTTATGACCGGTTGGGGTCGCGGCATTAAAAAGGTTGAGAACCACTGCTATATGAGGTCTCCAAATTTACAATCTTTTTTAACTACTAATTATAATATCCTATTTGATAACTTTTGCCACATAATACACAAAAGATGTACATAAACAATGGAACACAAAGAACAGCAATCATTTACAGTATTTAGCAGGCCTGTGTCTCACATATCACCTTGATATGGCCTGATGCCTAGGAAAGAGATCTATCTTCCTAAGTATTCATTCTTAAATGTAACCTATCACTAGGTCCAAATTTTATATTTATATTTATTTATATTTGGATTTATATCCCGCCCTTCTCCCGTAGGACTCAGGGCGGCTGACAATCTA
>NW_015386540.1:1080536-1085786 GCF_001527695.2 Protobothrops mucrosquamatus
TTAATTAAAAGGAATATTTAAATATTTGTCGAATTTTAAAATATAATTAAAACCCCCCTAAAAATTACCCTAGGCCAGTCCTGCAAGCTGGAATAACCAAGTCTTGAGGGCGCGGCGAAAGGAAGGGAGATCAGGGATAACCCTGATCTCTGGGGGCAGTTCATTCCAGAGGGTGGGAGCTCCCACAGAGAAGGCCCTCAATGAATTCCATTCATTGAACATTCTCAGATATGCTTCCAGTACATTTTCTTTACTTGATGGCCATTAATTTTTTCTTTCAATTATCCTGAAACATCAAATTCCAAGCATAAATTGTTCAATTATTTAATTAGACTTTTTGCTTACAACCATTCATTTAGTAACCATTCAAAGTTACAACAGCACTGAAAAGAGTGATTTATGACTGGTCCTCACACTTATGATGTTGCAGTATCTGCACAGGCATGTGATCAAAATTCAGTGCTTGGCAAATGGCATACATTTATGATGGTGTTTAATGTCATAGAGTCGTGTTATCATCACTTGCAAGTTTCTCTGAATTGCCAGAGAATGTCCTCCATTTTCCCTGAGTATAAGACTGAGAAAATGAGGAGGCACATGCTTGTCAGCTCCAATTTGAGAGAAGGAATGCCTCATTCAGCTATGTTCTTCTGATAAAAAGTCCCATCTGCTACTAGGAATGGTGGAAAAAGTTCTTTAGCTTACATTTTAATGTATGTTCTACCTAAATTAACTCATATAAAATTTGTTTAAGGGTGGAATGCAATTACACATTATCACCCAAACCTTTAGAATGTTAAGATGCATTTTGCAACTCATAAAATGCTTATAAAATGTCCATAGTTTCCAATTTTGGCAAGGTATGTAACAGTGTTCTAGCAGAATCCTTAGCTAATCAAAGGGCCATCTACATGCTAATGAGTTGGTGTGCTGTTTACGGATAATGTTTTCCTTTAATGCACCCTCCTGAAATGACTTCTATTAATATCACCAACAATAATAGTAAGGATAAATTATCCTCCTCAGAATGCATCATCTTGTTAATTAACTTTTTTTCCCATGAGAGGTAATGAACCAAAACTACCTGCAATTAGTTGACAAAATACCTTTTAGCAGGAAGGTGTAGAGTCCCCCATAACAATTTGCACTAGGATTTTTTTTTTATTCTTCAATCAGCACCAGCAGCAGTGAGTACTAACAGTACAGGAGCCCTGCTGCCCTTTGAAACTGGTTATAACAGAATAACAGAGTTGGAAGGCACCTTGAAGGTCCTCTAGTCCAACCCCCTGCTCAGGCAGGAAACCCTATACCATTTCAGACAAATGGCTGTCCAATCTCTTCTTAAAATAGATTATATTTAAGATGAGATATAAAAATAAAAAATACTAATTGAATTGGAAAGATAGTCATATATTTCCTCACTACTATAAAAGGCCCAAAAAAATGAAGGGAAGGGTTCACATGCTTGCTAATATATTACTTTCTGGACATAAAGATTATCATTGGCATGGCTTGCTCAACATTCCACACTATTTTATACTAGCCTTGTAATTATGCTGTTCCCATAGGCAGATGCAGATGGGTGGCAAAGTGCACGTGTGACAAAAACATGTGTTATGATATCAGCATAAATATGAAAAGGCTAAATTTGCATTGTGACATCATGACACACATTTTGCCATCAATTGTTCTTACATCTGTGGCTGCTTCTTGTCTTGTTCATATTTCAATTACGAAAATAAGTGATGGTGGTTGCACCACTTCTGTTAGCCCACCAGGCTGTACTGTTATTCCTTGTGAAAATAATGCATCAGCACATCAATATCAGAAATAATTTCTTTGACATATACAGGGTTCATACTTAACCTATTATTAACCCATAATGTGTTCCTTTTGTTTTAAGCACAGCGATGATCCACTGTTTTGGTAAAAGATGATGATACATATAGGAACATAAGAAAGCTTACTTATTACCATCAGTATTAAGTATTTTCCAAAAGTGCTGGGGGCATATTACTTAGTTTAGTATTTATGTTTTACTTTTCTTTTATATGCATGAGATTCTCTTCAATCAAGACTTGCTTACTTTTAGCAAGATGGCTAAAAGTTCTAGAAAGTTTTAGAAAGTTCTCTGATCAGAGATGGATTTTCATTTAACGGGCTGTTTTTATCCAAGTGTTATTATGTCTTTATCTTAATTGCATCTGTTTCTTGGAATTTGGTATTTAATATATTGATTGCTAAGTGTTCCAAATCATAAGATACACAGACACAAACACACTATAATAGCTACTGCAGATAATGCCCATTATTATTGTACCCCAATAGGATAAAGGTTTGCTGAGAGTATAGATGCAAGTTTTGTGTATAGTTCTAGTAAATTACCCTACTATGAAGAAGCCAAGTTTCTTGTATTTTATCCAAAGAACAGAGAAACCATTTCCAAGCCAGTCAGTTCTACTATTATACAGAGGAATGACAGAAGGTCATATAAATAGAAATCAATCAATCCTCTTTGATTCTGGTATTCTCCAAATATGGTAAACTATATATGCTTGAATTATCAGCTGGCATGTCAACAACCAAGCTGGCTGGGAATTTAATGCATCTGAAAGGTTCCATGTTGGGAGAATTGTTGTTTCAAGCTAGGTTTTCCCACAATGTGGAATGGACCTCCTTTGGGGAAGTCCAAACAGAGTTCAGGAGAGGTACAAAAAACCATTTACTTACATTGTTACAATAAATCTACCTTACTCAATTTTTCATTGTATTGCTTTTATGGTTTATTTGCGTTCATTTTGGTGTTTGGATTTTGGTGGAGTTATGTCCATTTCACTGAATGGAGGCACAATGGCAAAAAGTTTAGGAACTCCTATTGTAAACTATTGTTCTCAATTATTCATATTTTAAGTGCTATGAATTACTCCACCAAGTACTTAAGGGAGAAAGCATAACAGAATGGAAAATTTAAAATTTCAGTGACCTATTTGTCCCAGCTAGACTAATGAATCCTATTTGTAATATGCTTATCACCAGTTGAGAATATTGTTTTACAACATAGGAGCCCTATATTATATGAAGCTGGTAAGAACAGGTAATCTGACATTTTTAACTAGTACACAGTTGCATTTTCTCTCTCTTTTTCTTTCTCTGAAATATTTCTCATTCTGCTATTAATTAATACTCTTTTGTTCACTTATATATTTCTTATTTTGTTAGATATTACTACTACAGTATGGTGAACCAGACTCAGGAAACTAAATTTTAGGATGTTAATGAGTTGTTAAATTATATTCCTAAAATTAGATATTTTTTTTTAAAAAAAAGGTGAGTATGGACTTCAAGGTGAGGAAAATGTGAATTTGATGTCTCCAAATAGAAGACAACAGATTGCACAGTTGTGCATCAGCTGGGTCTGAGCACAAGGCGGTAAGAGTGATGGTATGTGGGAACAATCTTGGGAAACTAGGGGAAGAAATGACACCTAGGAAATGATCAGATAAAAGGAGGAGGAGCCCACAGCTAATTATTCTAAAACTTAGAAAGCACCTGTCCTAATTTATGAGGTGGTAAAAGAGATGGTAGGATGTTTGTACTTTCCAACTTGCAAGATTCTGTTGATGTAGCCCTATGATAAAGTAGAATTAGTTCATCTTGTTATGTTTCCTGTCAGGTCGACTTGGGAGGCTGACAGAAAGCCATCAAGAACTCCTATGTGGCAGAGTCTGTAAGGACACTAAATTCATCTAACCTCACTTTCTAATCACTTTTGGATTTACTATTATTTTGAAATTAAAAGAGGTCTTCCAAACAAGTCTGAAAATCTACTTGGTGAATAAAACTTCATCCCAAAATAGAAGAAAAGGGAGAAGAAAAAATTTATTGCAGTGTAAAGAATTGAGGAACATAAAATAAATGGGAAAGCTTAAGAAATGGTTAAATGGATTAATGGGCCAGACAAATTTGGAATATTAAGACTTTTGTTAAGAGCTTTGAAAAATTGAATAAATAAAACATTTTTAAGGGAATTGTTAATCTATAAGGAAAGAGATTACTGATGGAAAGAAACTTTAGATTTTGTGAATACAGAAATGGAAACACTAAAGGGGACTACAGTTCCAGTGGAAACTTGCAAAATTATAGATAAAGATATGATGTTCAAAACATTTCAATGGAATTAGAACTGGGAGAGAAACATAACTAAACTGATAGTAATAATTTCAACATCTACCCACAATTTTTTTTGAATATTTTAATGAAGTCAAAGATGTAAAACATGTGGAAGAGAAAATCCTACATGGCATAGAAATATTGGAAAAGGGAGGAAATGGTAGATTAAAAAACAGAAATGATTTGGTAGAATGAAAATACAAATTACAAATTAATAAAAATGACCTAGACAAAAGTCATTAGATCCTTGAAAAAATCTTTGAAATGGGAGAAAGTTACAATGGCAATTAATCCGTAGGACAGCAGCCTGACGAATGAAATATTAAGGCTATTAGAGGTAAAAGGGAGAAATATAAAGTCATTCTATTTAATGGGTTAAAATTATATAAAATTCTGGAAACCCCTTAATGATTTTCTGCTGATATCTGGATAGAAATGAAGGGGATGGGGATTATGGGAAGAAGAGAATCGTGTAAGTTCCCACATAT
The DNA here is from genome assembly GCF_001527695.2 of Protobothrops mucrosquamatus. Classification (NCBI taxonomy): domain Eukaryota; kingdom Metazoa; phylum Chordata; class Lepidosauria; order Squamata; family Viperidae; genus Protobothrops; species Protobothrops mucrosquamatus. The sequence goes on from NW_015386540.1 coordinate 1,085,195, forward strand.
GGGTTGGGAAACTATTAATTTGCTTTTATTTATTGCAAGGAAAGCAGGGAGTTGCTCCTTTAAGTATTCTTTTTTCTTTCTTTTCATTTTTTAATTTTTATTTGTTCTCTTTTTTATTCTTTTCTTTATTTCTGACATTATTTTTTAGAATTACAAAATTTTTCAATAAAAGTTATTTTTAAAAATAAGGATTATGGAGGAAGTGTCTGTACTAAACTCTAATGATTGACTCAACCAAATTTGTTAGCTCTCAGCCTTTAAATTGACTTTGTCAGTTCTTAGTCTTTGAATTGGTTTTGTATCAATGGAAAAGCAAGTTCAGATGGTAGAATTTCATATTTATTTATTTATTTATTTATTTATTTTTTGGATTTATATCCCGCCCTTCTCCCCTAGGACTCAGGGCGGCTGACAATCTATTTAAAATACATACAAAACAATACAAATTTAAAATTAATTAAAAGGAATATTTAAATATTTGTCGAATTTTAAAATATAATTAAAACCCCCCTAAAAATTACCCTAGGCCAGTCCTGCAAGCTGGAATAACCAAGTCTTGAGGGCGCGGCGAAAGGAAGGGAGATCAGGGATA
>NW_015386540.1:1085877-1092038 GCF_001527695.2 Protobothrops mucrosquamatus
AACTGGTCTTCCAGCGTCAGCCGCGAATCCAGGAGGACGCCCAAGTTGCGTACCCTCTCCGAGGGGGCCAAAGTTTCGCCCCCTATAGTCAGCGATGGGCTCAGCTGACTATGCCGAGACGCCGGTAACCACAGCCACTCGGTCTTGGACGGGTTGAGCCTGAGTCTGTTCCTCCCCATCCAGACCCTCACGGCCTCCATATGGTCTCAGTTCAGTATGTTGTTTAAAATTAGTTCTAATGCTTTATTTATTTGTATAAATAAAATGTAGCTATTGTTATACTATAGCATAGAAAAGTGATGAATTATATCTGTTTTGTATTTTTAGTATTTATTTATTTTTCTTTTTGATTTGCATTACTTGGGGGATTCTCCCAAGTGTATCATTTCTAATACTTTAAAATCAAGTGTCTCATTTGTATTTTTTTTTTTAAAAAAAAAACTCACTAAAGTATTTTGGAAGTTAATAAAATGTTTTATATTACAGCGCCAAAATTCACTATGTATTCTCCCATTATACGCATGCTTTTGAAAGTCACAGAAAGGGGTTCTAAATAAAACATGGAAAAGGAAAGTGAGTAGATATTATCACATCAACAGGCAATTTAAGCACATATTCTACTTTAGTCATCAATCACTTTGTCTCTCCCTGTTGTCTAGCATGTCTTACAGACCTCCACATATAGATGTAAGCAATATAGATCTATATTGCTTACTAGCTTCCTTGTTTTTATTAAGAAATAAAAACTCTTTCAGTTAACTAATTAGATTTAATTTTATTTTAATTTTATTTGTTTAGAACTGGATTGATTGCTTTTTCCCTTATACATTTTCATTTGTAGAAAATTAAATAGTAGAAGTAAAATAATCATTACCTGGTGCTTTTTATATTTACATTTTTTGAATAGGAGCCAAAACTGAATAGATTAATGATATATGTGCCAAATCACAGTTACTGTTTTTGAGCCAGGTCTCGCCTAATCAGTACTTATACCTTTGATTTTTCCTGCCTAAATCTAAAACTTTGCTTTTCTTCACATATGGAGAATGGCCCATTGTTCAAGTTTATCAAGATCTTTTTGGATCCTGAGTTTGTCTTCTGGGGTGTTGGCTACTCCTGTCAGTTTGGTGTCATCTGCAAATTTGATGAGTTCCCCTTCAATTCCCTCAACTAAGTCATTGATGAAGATATATATTGAAGAGTACTGGACCTAGGACGGAGTCTCTGGTACACCACTGCTTACTTCTCTCCATGTGGACCTAGTACCATTGAGGACTACTCATTGAGTACGTTTTTTCAGCCAGCTACAAATCCATCTGGTGGTGATGTTGTCTATTCCACCTGTTTCTAGCTTACCAAGAAGTAGGTTGTGATCTACTTTGTCAAATGCCTTACTGAAATCTAAGTATACTATGTCAATGGCATTTCGCTCGTCTACTAATTTAGTCACTTTATCAAAGAATGAAATAAGATTGATTTGGCATATTCTGTTTTTAACAAACCCATGCTGGCTTCTAATTATAACTTTGTTTGCTTCTAGTTTTTTGCAGATCTGTTTTTTGATTATCTTTTCCAGGCTCTTCCCAGGTAGTGATGTTAGATTGATTGGTCTGTAGTTTCCTGGGTCTATTTTTTTCCCCTTTCTTGAAGATGGGAACCACATCAGCCCTTTTCCAATCCTCATGTACTTCCCCGGTGCTCCAGGAGTTTTGAAAAATATGGTGCAATGGTTCAAAATAACATCTGCTAGCTCCTTCAGACTCTGGGGTGTAATCTGTCGGGTGTCCTGATGATTTATATTCGTAAAGGTCGGATAGATGTTCTCTTACCATTTTCTTGCTTATTTTAATTTTTGTTTCTAGTTTGTCTTTTGCAGTAGGGTTTTTTTGGGGGTATGTTAATAATAATAATAATAATAATAATAATAATAATAATAATAATAATAATAATAATAATAATAAAGTTGGAAGGGACCTTGGAGGTCATCTAGTCCAACCCCCTGCTCAGGCAGGAAACCCTATACCATTTGGGACAAATGGCTGTCCAGTTTCTTCTTTAAAACTTCCAGTGTTGGAGCATTCACCGCTTCTGGAGGCAGGTTGTTCCACTGGTTAATTGTTCTGTCAGGAAGTTTCTCCTTAGTTAGTGTTGGGCTATAATTTCTTCTTGTGTGAAGACTGATGCAAAGAATGAATTAAGCAGCTCTGCTTTCTCCGTAATGTCTGTTATTTCTTTGCCATCTTCTCTCTCTAGTGGACCTGCCTACTTTTTTTGTTATTAATATGTTGAAAGAAACTTTTTTTATTGTCCTTGATTTCTGTTGCAAGTCTTCATTCATTCTGAGCCTTTGCTTTCCTGACTTCATCTTTGCATGTTCTGGCTGTCTGCTGATAACCAGCCTTAGTTATTTGTCCCTCTTTCTATTTTTTGTACTTGTCCTATTTTTTGTCATTCAGTTTGTCAGAGAGATCTTTGTGCAATCATGCTGGTTTCTTCTTGAATTTCTTGTTTTTCTTTTTCAGTGGTATTGTGCTGGAATGGGCTTTTATGATAGTATTTTTCAGAGTTTTCCACATTTTTTGAGTTGTTTTCCCCTTTAGGATTTTCATCCATGGAATCTTTCCTTCTCTGAGTTTGTTAAAATCAGCTCTTTTGAAGTTTGCATTATATTGAATTCCAGTATGATGTGGTCACTTTCATCCAAGGTTCTGGCAACTTCAACTCCCTCTATCACTTCTTCTCTATTAGTAAGAATTAGATCCAGTATAGCTTTACTTCTAATTCCCTCCTCCACCTTTTGGATGACAAGGTTGTCAGTTAGGTTGGCTAGGAATCTGTTTGATCTCCCACTTGCTGCAGAATTGGTCTCCCAGTTGATATCTGGATAGTTGAAATCTCCCATTACTACTGTAGTATGCTTCCTACAAACATTTGTTAACTGGTTGGCAAAGAGTTCATCTATTTCTTCTGATTGGTTGGGTGGCCTGTAATACACACCTATGGCAATGTCACTTTTCCCCCCTTTTATATTAACCCATATACATTCTTCAGGGTTTTTATCTTTGATCATGTGCATTTCTGTAGGTATGTAGTGTTCTCTTACATATAGTGCAACTCCCCCTCCTCTTTTTGTAGATCTATTTTTTTTGAACAATTTGTATCCTTCCATCAGTACATTCCAGTCATGGGTTTCATCCCACCAGGTTTCTGTAATGCCAACTATATCATACTCATCCCAGTGGTGGGATTCAGCTGGTTCGCACCACTTCGGCAGAATCGGTAGCTAATTTTTTGTTGCCCAGGCCCAGAATGGACTTCCGGAAGCAGCATCCACACAGAGAACTGGTTGTTCACATATTTGTTGTTCACTGCTTCTAGTTCACTCTGTTTGTTCCCCAAGCTTTGAGCACTTGTATATAAGCATTTAAGGCTTTTATGCCTGTCCATGGGTATGTTTCCTGCATCTCTTAATTGTTGTTTGAGTTTTTCTTTTTTTTTTCATCACTCCCTACCTCATTGTTTGATTTGTTTTCTTGGGTTTTATGACTGGTTTTGTGTTCTAGAGATTCTAAAGATTGGTCACCCTTCCCCCTCAATTTTAATTTAAAGCCCTCCTGATGAGTTGGGCCAGGTTTTTTCCGAGTACATTTTTTCCCTGTTTTCGTGAGGTGCAGCCCATCCCTTGCCAAGAGTCCATCATGTAGGAAATGCAGTCCATGGTTCAGGAAACAAAAATTTTCTTGACGACACCAACCCTTTAGCCAGTGGTTTATTTCTAGAATTCTTTTTCCCCTCAATGGGGGTTGACCTTTTGTTGGGAGTACTGATGAGAACACTACTTGTGCTCCTAGCTCCTTAACTTTATTGCCTAGTTGCTTATAATCTCTCAATATTGTACTCTGGTTCTTTGTTGTGTCATTCGTCCCAATGTGAAGGAGGAGGAAAGAGTAGTAATCTGTGGGCCTAATTATTTTGGTTAGGTTCTCAGCCATATCTTTGATTTTTGCTCCAGGGAGACAACATACCTCCCTGCATTGTATGTCCAGTCTGCAGATGGCTGATTCTGTTCTTTTGAGGATATAATCTCCTATTACCAACACTTGCCTTCCTTTTTTGGGGGTGTGTGTGTGCAATCTGGGGTGTTTTCTGTTTATCTCAGGTGTGTTTGTTGATGTGACTTTTTTAGGGATATTTGGTTTGTTTTTTTACTAGGTGTTCTCATCTTTTCTTTGAGGGGGAGATTGTGGGTCTGTGTATTTCCATCTAGGGGGAGAAATTGATTTCTCAGTTTTAATGGGGCTCCTTCTGGTTGGGTTAGATTGAGTGGTAGGGGTTTGTTAGATGTATGTTGCTTCTTTCTTTGATTTTTTTCTATGTGTGACGAACCTCCATTTGTCTTCCTCCAAGGGTTTATCAGTAGGGTCAAATCCTCTAGGAGTTATTTTTCATTATTTGGTTCAATTTCAGTATAACTTTCTTGCATAGGTTGGAGTTTGGCTAGAGTTGCCTCTAATCCTTTTCTGGCTTGTTTGTGCTCGTTTTTCTACTTTGTTATTTATTTAACTTTCTTACTATTATGTTAGTTTTATTTACCCTTTTCTTCCCTCTGTTTTTTTAAAGTTTTTGAGCTCCAATTCCTCCCTACCTTAAGATTTGCCTTGTTAAGATTTGTCTCTTTATTAATTCTATTCTATACTGATTTCTAATGTTCCACTCTTGTCCTTATTACTTGCCTATTTATTTATCTTTTATTTTCTGTCCTGTATTTATTTTGATTCTCTACTAGAGTCTTCTCTCCCTTCCTATTGGGACCTCAAACTTAATTGTTGCCTTCACTTCCATTATTCGCTGCTCTGGCCTCTTGTTGTCTCTGCTCTGGTAAGGCCTCCATTCAGCTTTCTAGTTGGCTCAGCTTCGTTGTCTGGTCTGCTCCCCTCAGCCGGTCATTCAGCTTTAGAGGTCAGAGCTCTCTAACTCAAAGTGCCTCTGCTGCTACTGCTGCTGCGTTTCTCTCCTTTGCTGATTCTGCTGCTGCGTTATTCCCCTCCCCAGATTTTGCTACCACCAATTTCTCACAGTCATCGGTTCCTTTTGTTGTTGCTCCAGGCCCTTTGTCCTCCACCAGATGGGCTGCCAGGTTAGTAGGAGGCAGGGGGGCTGCTGATCTCTCTGGGGAGGGAATGTTGATCAAGTCCTCCACCTGGTACAGGTCACTGGGGTGGGCTGCAGGGCTGGAAGGACTCAGGGAGAGGGCTGTGGAAGTCAGGCTGCCTCCAGTTTGCTGGGCCCTGGGTCAGGATGCCTGGCTGCTCCCTCGAGCCGGGATGTCTAGATTGGAGAATGGGTCTAGGCTATTCCTGAATATACTATGACCCACCTGTTCACTACTTCCAACAGTCTCCCTTCTTCTCAGTTGTTCAGCTGCTGGTTCGCTGCTCTCAGTTGCCTCTTTTCCAGTGTTGGGCTGTTTAGTTGGGCTCCTGAGCTGGATTTGTCCTTCTCTGCTGCTGGATGCCTCCGACTCCATGTGCAGCCATTCATTCACTGTGCTGCTGTTTGCTGGTGTTTTTCTCCTTACTGCAGTTTCTTCTTTTCCTTTATCCTTTCTATCTTCCTTATCTAACTTTCTGCTCCTTTTTCCTCCATTTCCCCCCTCTCTTTGTACTTTCCTACTTAGTTTAGTAACTTCTCTCCCTGTGATCTAATACTGCTTCCTATGCTGTCATCATCTTGCTTTTACTAGTACAGTAGACAATAATAATAATAATAATAATAATAATAATAATAATAATAATAATAATAATAATAATAATAATAATAATAATAATAATAATAATAATTTGAAAGGGACCTTGGAGGTCATCTAGTCCAACCCCCTGCTCAGGCAGGAAACCCTATACCATTTCAGACAAATGGCTGTCCAGTCTCTTCTTAAAAAACTTCCAGTGTGGGAGCATTCACCGCAGGTTGTTCCACTGGTTAATTGTTCTAACTGTCAGGAACTTTCTCCTTAGTTCTAAGTTGCTTCTCTCCTTTATTAGTTTCTATCTGTTGCTTCTTGTCCTGCCTTCCGGCGCTTTGGAGAATAGCTTGACTCCCTCTTCTTTGTGGCAGCCCCTGAGATAATGGAACACTGTTATCATGTCCCCCTCATCCTTCTG
>NW_015386540.1:1092138-1101897 GCF_001527695.2 Protobothrops mucrosquamatus
GTTCCTTATATGTTTTAGCCTCCAGTCCCCTAATCATCTTTGTTGCTCTTCTCTGTACTCTTTCTAGAGTCTCAACATCTTTTTTACATCGTGGTGACCAAAACTGGATGCAGTATTCCAAGTGTGGCCTTACCAAGGCATTGTAAAGTGGTATTAATACTTCACGTGATCTCGATTCTATCCCTCTGTTAATGCAGCCTAACACTGTGTTGGCTTTTTTGGCAGTGGCACCACACTGCTGGCTCATATCTAAGTTATTGTCCACTAGGACTCAGAGATCCCTCTCACAGTTGCTATTATTGAGCAAGGTACCCCCTATACTATACCTGTACATTTGGTTTTTCTTGCCTAAATGTAGAACTTTACTTTTTTCAGTGTTGAATTTCATTTTGTTAGATAGCGCCCAGTGTTCCAGTTTGTTCAGATCCTCCCTGTATCTTAAACCTATCTCCTGGAGTGTTGGCTATTCCTGCCAGCTTGATGTCGTCTGCAAATCTGATGAGTTCCCTGTCTATCCCTTTGTCCAAATCGTTGATGAAGATGTTGAAGAGCACTGGGCCTAGAACCGAGCCCTGAGATATCCCACTACACACTTCCCTCCATGTAGATGCAGTTCCATCGAGGACCACACATTGGGTACCGCTGGTCAGCCAGCTACAAATCCAGGGTAATTTGTGGAACTGCAACCACAGATGGATATTCAGACTGAAAAAGTAACTCTTTATACAGTATGAATTTGTACTAGAGAATTCATTAATGTGCCCTATAGGAAGGGGTTATAAAAATATATGTGGGGCAAATTATCAAATACTGCTAATCATACTGTCTATACGCATACATAAACACACCCAAACATAACACAAATAATACCCTTTCAATGATAGTTGTGGAAAACAAGGCAGGGGAAAGGAACATAAGCAGAGATTTGTTATTGGTCCTATGTTCTGTTTGTGGATTTGCCCTAAGCATCTATTTGGCCATTATAAATGATGGCTTGGATTATGTAGTCTTTTGGTCTGATCCAATAGAGCTCCAAAGCATTTAAGCTGCTAAAACAAAGAGAGATTGGGGAGAAATCAACCTGGACTATATCTTGAAATATGTATTTTTTTCTTTTAAAAAGCATTTTGGAAGTAATGACAGTTTATCACTGTAAATTGTCAAGGAGGCACTTCTTAAGTGACAGCAAAAGATACATGGGTAACTTAGCTAACACATTTTATGTATCTGTTGTTGCCCAATACATTTGCTGCATTCTCAGAAATGGTCCTTTCCCTGAAAGTTCAAACCCTAAACATTTTAAAAGATCTCTGTTAGAAGCAGCGTGCTTTGAGATATATTAGTAGATAAGCTACCGTAAATCCTTTTGACACAATGTGTCATTAGAGAACTAAACAATCCCACAAATTGGCTTTATAATGCTTTCCTTTTACAAATGATACATGGAAATTAGGAACAAAAATGATGCAAACATCTAATTCATTTGCTGTTAAATAAGGAGAATTGTTTCCAAAGAGGTACTCTCGTGAATAGTTTAGCTATTACTGCTCCAAATGTAGGAAATAGGTTCATGTTACTACAGGCTGGGGCTTTGCTGTGGAAACATGCTAGCTTCTCTCTTAATACACATCAAGCTGATTTTAATTTTGTTACGCATTCTTCTTATTAAAAATAAATAGATAGGAAACTTACACATCAAAGCACAAATCTCTAGCACCACTCTTATTTGCTACTCTTTATTTTCTGGTAAATAAGAGTAAAGTCCCAGAGGCTTTCTTAGAAGATAGGCAGGTGGGTGGGCTTTAGTTCAATATTCTATTTGAAAATGTACCCACTTGCTAAAAAAACAAAAAAAAAAACCCAAACCAAAATTATCTGAAGGCAACAGGGACTATCTTGGGGGTAGAATATAGGAATACCAAAAAGAATATTATTAGTTTGTCTTCTGGAGAATGATTGCTCAACATAGTAACTACTTAATGAACCAAATGTCTATGGAGATTGTCAATAATCCAGTTTATGGTTTCATCACCCTACTTGTTCTGCTAAATATTTTCTCTTCTAGCCCCAAAGGCAGGAAGAATTATTCCCATCTCCAAAGCCCTAAAGTGGCTTTAGACTTAAAAATCTAGTAGTGATAAATTTCAAAAGAATTGTGCATTTCTAAAGCTTTCAGAAAATTAAGTTCAAGTACTACATGAGAGAATAAATTATCTTCTTATTACTCTTGATTTTATAGATGTTTGTCACATCTTTTATTTAAAAATTAAACCAATTTCACAGTTTGAATTATAATTGAATATTTTATTTATTTATTTCTGTACTTGGACTAGGTAACTACATATACAGCCACTCATGAAATTACTTGAGCAACACAACCTTCTGTGAGCCCATTGTGTAAGAACATCTCCTTCAGGAAGATCTCTAAAATATCCCAGAACATGAGAAATGAGAAGAGATAGATCAAAATATGAAACCATAAAAGGTCTATGATCAAATGTTTGAAATATCATGTAACAGAATAAAATATTTGGTGAAATATAGAAATAAAACATGCCAATACCTATAAAGGCATGAATTGTATTTTGAATGTTTGCTTTTAATACTGAAATGGAAACATCATATGGATATATGATTTTATGATCTATATAGAAAATATTTTACAAAAATCTCTTGGAGTAAACCTATTTGCTTAGGAATTCTTTTAGACCTTCAGTCAGCTACTCTGTTTTGGCAACATTTCCACTTCTGTTTAATGTATAGCATATGAAGCCACTGGGTGAGATCATCTATACCATGGGGTGAAATATCATCAGTATGCTCATGATACTCAGGTGTATGTTTCAGCCCATGGTGAATTAAGCAAAGTTATCAATTTGCTTCCAGGTGTTGATTGTCACCTTTAATGTCTCACATGGCTTGGGGCCAGGTTATTTGGAGAACTGTCTTTCCAGAGTGGGGAGGCAGGTGTTACAGGTCCCTTCTATTAAGGAGGTCCATCTAATAGGATAAAGAATGGCCTTCTCTGTGGTGGCTCCTTTCCTGTGCAACATCATTCATGCAGAGATAAAATTGGCCTCCACTTTCATACTCTTTCAAAAGGCCCTGAAGACATGGTTTTGCTAGTGGACCTAGGGACCCTGGGATAATTGGCAGCCCATCAAGTGGCTTGATTGTTGTTGCCAAGGGGGTGAGGATTTATTGGGTTTTGTATTTGGGATTTTACTTCTCTGGGTCATCCAGAGTTGCCAAGAGTGAATTGGGTGGCCATATACAAATAAATCAAAGAAATAAAAATGTTTAATTCTGGTCAATCTGACACTTACATCAAATATTATATTGTGTTCATAGATATAAAAATCTATATGGTACTTTCTTTTACTGGTATACTGTTTAAATTTCCGAAGTCCTTTGTACAACTGCTGCTTCCATTTATGCATACAATTCATCCTTAGATTACAAACATAGCATGTACATCATGCTCAGTTTCACTATTTCTTAAAATACCATTAAAATGTTTTTTTTCTTTCCTAATTAACTACCACTCTTATTAATAATATATCTTTAATTATATACATGCTTGCCTTACTTTTTTCTGCAAAGTTTTATTAATTCAATAATACATATTTCAACATTATTTTCCCTCCTGTCTGGAAGATATTCATTTTGCATGCATTGCTTCTTTTCCTACAAATGAGAACTGATTCCCTGTTAGTGCTGCTGCTCCTCATTACTCACAACTATTCCCTGGACATCTCTTTGATTATTGCTTGTGGATCTTTTTCTGTTCATACAATGATGGGAAAAGTGGAAGAGCATATATGGTTAGGACAGTTTTTGCTTAGTAAGAGACATACAGAACATCTTAAAGTGATTGTACACTTTTTTATATATAGGGTCCTATGCCACAATCCTGTACATACATACCCTGTAAGCCCCAATCAAATTAATAAGACCAACTCCTAGACTAAACTAATCTCCTTTTTCTCCTCCAATTCAGACCTATTGACCTTATTTTGCTTGCTTGAGTTTTCTGAGGCCATTTCTTTATGCATCTTTACTCAGCAGTAATTTCTTCTATACTTACAATTTCTGTAATGTTTGTTTTCTGTAAAGAATATGTTGAATAATTCTTAGATGTTATACATGGGGGGGAGGCAGTCAATATATTCAGGATTGTACCCTTATAAGGGAACTGGAATTGCTTGCTTTGAGGCTTCTTCCAATACATTATTCTGTGCTGAATTATATTGCATTTATAACCAATCTTTTTCCAATTCTTTTCCTGGAACTCAAGGCACCATATGTGGAGATCATCCCAGATATTTAGTCTTAAGCATTCAGTACCACAACCTTATTAAAATCTTCTTGAATCATATAGTGATTTCAAGACCTTACAAATCCAATAAATCAGTAAATGCAGGGATCAGAAGGTTGACTTTAACCATTATGAGATTTATATCCAATGGATGTTACCACGGAGCTGGGTTAATGAAACCAAGCACGAAGAAATGGCTTAAATTGTAACTAATACATCTAATTATATACAACTTTTCCTTAAAGGAACTTATGGCAGCAAATGTGACATATCCTCACAGTAGCTTTATGGGATATATTGGGTGAAGCAGAATACTGTCTCACATTCATCTAAAATTATCACTGCAAAAACAAAATAAAATAAGAACTAACTATTTCCATGGAAATTTAAAGTACAGAATCTAGGATAGGAATAAATGCAGTAAAGCTTAGAAGCGCATGTATTTTCCAGATATTTATTTTGCAGGGCCTCTTTTGACCTCATTAATGAAAAGTGGCTCCATGGCTGGCATTTATTTAGTGTTTAAAAACTCATAAGTAGGCTAAATGAAATTTAGATATTATAATTCCTAAACCTCTCCTAAAAAAAGAAAGAAATCCTATCCTCTCTTGTGACATGTCCTGACCCACGTTTCTTCATCATCTTCTCTACTACCATATCAGTAGTAAGCTTACAGACTCCAATGTTAAGTGAAAACCCATTTACTTAAAGGTCGCTTACCTAGTATTTCATATTCCATGCTACATCTTAACCTTCCTTATGTGAACCAAGGTGAAAGATTTGAGGAAACTGAAAACTGACATAGGAGAGAAATGGGATTGTTAAGAGTTTCTACACTACAGACTTCCAGTTCCGGATCGCGGCATTTGTAGCCATGCGGAGAGACTGCTTTCTTCGCCGGCTGATTTATCTCTGCCGGTAGACCCTCAATCGGGTTGAAAAGCCGCCCTGGAGGGGCGGCTACCATTGAGGAGGTCCTCGTCGACCGTGGAAGGGCGGCAGCTCCTTCCGCGGTCTGACATTGCTCCTTAGGACCGACAGAGGAAAGATCGGCCAATAAAATGGCCGATCACCTTGCTGCTGTAACCAGAAGTCAGAAGAACATCTAAGCACAAAGAACCACCGTGGTTGATCCGGGTGAGATTTTTCCTTTCCTCTCTTAGTCCTTTTTTTCTTTTTTGGTTTCTTGTAAAAACATTTCTTGGAACTATTTCCCCGTTTTAAGAGACCGACGTCTCTGAGTGTGGGAAGAATAGCTGTGAGATGGAATGAAAACTGACTTTAATTGACTATCTTTGACTTTTATCTACTTTGGGGTCTGGAAAAAAATCCTATTATTGAAATTTACTACTGGATTCAGCATATATCTGAAAAATATCATTTTCTTTTTTCCTGTTTTTTCTTTTTTTGATTCTGACAATGTCATCTTTGCTGTCTGGGAAGAGTTTTTTATAGTCTACTGAGGACATCTTGTGGAGAAATTTAAAATTGCAATTGTCTTTGTTTTCTGTCTGATGATGAGATTGGCCTTGACCTTCAGATCATCATAAAGGAAAAGACAAAGAAACTCAACAGCTATTATTTGTGGGGGTGGACATTGGTTAAACATTTTTACTACAGCCTCCACCAAAAGATAATAGGCCTGGTCCTAGTTACTATTAAAATGGAGAAATCTTATTCACAATTCAATTGTAAACTCACACTGGAAAAAAAATCTATGAAGCTACTGATCAAATATGTTGCCAAATAAGAGAGAGTACTACAGAAATAAAAAACAGAAACTCTACTTTGAACTTGCAAACTGACCTTCAGACTTTATCTGAATATGTTACAGACCAAAAAACAACAGAAGAGCAATTAATCATCACTAAAGAAGATTTTATTTCATCTTACATACAACCTATTGAGATCTTTGATGATCAAAAAATGATTGTAACTAAACCATCTATAACTTCAAATCTAACAGAAGTGGACTTGCAATTACAATTGAGTAGGAACTATGACAATTTTGATAATCAACTATTAACTACAAAATTAGTTATGATCGAGTGCTTTATTCAGCAGAGTCAAATGTCGAGGCCTGAATCTTTAAAACAACAAGGGATTACTTATAAAGGACTCAGGTCTTCAAAACAGAGAAGAGGACGCTTCTTCCTGACTCAAATGTTACCACAAGGAATAAAAAGAGATCTATTTGTTGACATAGAGTCTTTGTTATGGAAACTGGCCTGGCACAAAAAGAAAGCCAGAATAAGATTTAAGAGTGTGATCTAAAATGGTATATAATGGGTTTAAGGCTTCTTAGACACGGATTGATTTAAAGTTTAAGATTGGTAAATAAGATACCAGAGATCCTGATTGAATAAAGATTAATTAATTGTGAAGTTAGTGAAAAGATGTTTGTTTTTTGTAGTAATATGTGCATGATGGATATAATAATAATTGGATTGGATTTAAATGTTATTGAATGAGTTAAAAGAGTATTATATGTCTTGATTGATTAATAGATTATAGATGTAAAATAAACTAGAAATGTGGTTTTTGGAGCAATGTTTTTGATTTTTAGGTAGGATAGCCATTTTGGTAAAGGAAAGAGAATAAGAGGGATTTTTGATAAAAGGAGAAATGATATTAATAAATGAGTTACTGATTATGTTAAGGAAAAGGGAAAGGAAAGACACCTGAAGCGTTAATAATATGGTTATTTAAGCCAAATTGGAATATGGTAATTGTAAATAGTAAAGCTTAATACAGGATTTTGATTTATATAAATGAAATGTTATTGATGATTGTTTTGATTGAGTTTTATTGAAAAATACATGAATTTGAATATATTATATTATTTGAGGGAACAGAGAGGGAGCTCTTAATGATTTAATTTGAATTACATATGTATGATTTTGCTTTTGTATAATTGATTGCCCGGTCACCACATTGTTTCTCAAGCATTTGGTTGTAAAAACAAAAACATTAATAAAATTTGTATTATATATAAAAAAGAGTTTCTACACTACAGAGGTAAGGGACAGGTCTTTTGCTCTAATCCCTCTTGGAAAATATGCATATTTTTCAAACTCAAGTTTTCAGAGAGGGAAATTTGGAAATGTTGCTCAAAATGGTGAGAACTCACTAGATTTTGTTTTTACTTGATTTTCTATAGTACGTTCACAGGAAAAAAAATCTCTGTCTACCTGGGAGAATTCAAATCTATAAGAAGAGAATGTTTTTCATACAAGGTATTTTTTTTTATAGGTGGATTACTTCCATTCTGAAATCAATGCTTCGTTCAAAAAGGAGTCTCAATAATTATTTCACCTGGTCTTCCTTTCACTTGACTGAAGTTAAGAATTCTGCTTTATAGTCAATGCTGATGAATTGAGATTCGAGATGCATTAGGTTTCTTCATTTTCTGCATCTGTTCTTTTATTTACAATTTTACTATACTCTCCATGAATACACTCTTCAGAATAGTCATAAGATTAAAGCTTCTTTTTTATTTCACACTTAGTTAATGCCATTTAGCCCCACATCACTGCATGAACTTGGCACTAATTGCATGTATGCCAACTGAGTCATAATCAAGAGGATAACTTTTCAAACTCATTAGGCTGAAAGTGCTTTGCTGGTGATATTCTACCAAACTATATATCCTTATACCAGAGAATCATTTTCAAACATTGGATGTATATGTGAATGTCTATTCAAATTGTAAAACACATAGTTCTGAAAAATGAACTTTCAGTGGTTAATCTAAAGGTATGAGATACGGATCAGGACTTATACAAACAAACAAACAAACACACACACACACACACACACACACACACACACATACATACATACATACATACATACATACATACCTATAGTGCAAAATTAGTATGGGAGCTTGCTATTGTATTGTTGTCCATTTTTAAAAAAAATGACAGATTGAGTCTACTTGCTTTTGCTTTATCAACCAACAATTCAAACTTATTTTCATGTACCATACTGGTATGCTATGTGCATTGATTTGCAAATTATTTTAGTTCTATGTCTTAAAGCTCACAATTGGAGCCAACAGAATATTAGATTTGGGAGTAAATTAACAACAGTTTGAAAGTAAATTAAGTGATATGTCATCTTAACAATAATGTTAAAAAGTAATTGAAATAGACTCTTAATGTGGAGGAATTAATATTGAATTCCACTGATTCTTATAGCACATATTTTTCACATAAATGTCCAACATTTGATAGATTTCAAGAAAGTAGTCCCTCGCTTTATTTGGGAAGGCAAGAAGGCGAGAGTCAAATTTAAGATTATTCAAGACATTAGAGAACGTGGAGGACTTAAAGTACCAAATTTGACACTTTATTATGACTCTTGTGCATTAACGTGGATGACTGACTGGATTAACTTGTCTAACAAAGGGATTTTGAATGTCGAAGGTTGGGACTTGTACTTTGGGTGGCATGCTTATCTTTTTATGCAGAAAAAAACTGATAAAACCTTCAGAAATCATATTATAAGGTCTGCATTGTTAAGAGTTTGGCAAAAGTATTTTTTTAAGTTTAATGTTAGGTTACCACTCTGGGTGATTCCGTCACATATTTTTCAAGCCATAACTAGAGGAGTGGTGATGGAGGGACTTACATATAAAGATTTGCTATACCAGAGTGGTGGTGGGAACTGGTGCCTAAAATCAATAGAAGTCTTGAAGCAAAATAACCCAATTTTTTCTTGGTTTTTGTATGGACAAATTCAAGATAGATGGCGAATTGATAAAAAGACTACTTTCGTTTTGGAAGATGGGACTTTTTTGAAGCAAATAAGAGATGGTGCCAAAGGTCATATTAAGAGGATATATAACGTTTTATTAGAATTGGACTCAGAAACTGAACTAGTTAAAGATTGTATGATTAAATGGGCTCAAAATATAGGAGAAACAATACCTATGGACACTTGGGAGTTGATCTGGGCGAGAAATGTGAAGTTTACACAAGCTCAAAATTTACGTGAAAAATTCTATAAGATGTTTTATAGATGGCACTTGGATCCCTCAACTATGTCTCGTATCTATTCGAATTATGAATCCAAATGTTGGAGGTGTGGTCACCCAGATGCAACCTTTTTTCATATGTGGTGGACTTGTAAGGTTATTAAGGCCTTTTGGGTACAATTATGGTGGAACCTACAGCAGATTTTTAAAAAAAGGATTATTTTCCTTCCACAATTGTTTCTTCTAGGTATTGTGCAAGACTTAGATGTAAAAGAAACAAATTTGATGCTTTATTGTTTATCTGCTGCCCGATTGCTAATAGCCCAAAATTGGAAGAGCCCAATTCTGCCTACGATGGGAGACTGGAGATTGAAAGTTTCGTATCTTGCTGAAATGGCAAAGATTTCGGCTTACTTGAAGAACCATTCGAATGAACAATTTTTATCAATATGGCGAAGAT
>NW_015386540.1:1102308-1116123 GCF_001527695.2 Protobothrops mucrosquamatus
CGGATCTCCTTACTTTCCGCCGCGCCCTCAAGACATGGCTTTTCCAGCAAGCGGGCCTGACCTAGGGAGGATTTTAGGTAGGGATGATTTTAAGAAAATTTTAATTGACACACAGCTTCCAATATTTGGCTTTTAATTTGGTTTTATGGGGGTTTTTTGTTTTTTGATGTATTTTGTTTGTATCTGTTTTAATATGCTGCGCACCGCCCTGAGTCCTACGGGAGAAGGGCGGTATATAAATTAAATTATTATTATTATTATTATTATTAGGTTTGGGAAGTTCTGGGTGGGGGTGGGGGTTATTGATTGGTTATTGTGTTTACTTATGGTTGTTTTTTATGATGGAAAAAATAAATAAAATTTCTTAAAAAAAAAAAAAAAAGAAAGTAGTCCCTCATCTCCTAAACTGGCAAAAATAGTTTAATTTCAGCAACATTGCCACATGGTGTCTCTTTGGACCATGACCTGGAACCAGGCCATAGAGAGAAACATTAACCAAATGAGTTGTTTTTCTATGATTATTAATGCATTGAAGGAGAGTCAATATAATTGTTATTAGACTATACTTTTTTTTTACTTTCAGGATTAAAGCTACCTTAAGCATTTAGAAGTCTAGAATCATGGAAAAGTTCATAAGATGACTTATTCAGATGTCATTCTTTTGAAATGAAATTCTATACAGAGTACAAACACCTATATTGCAGGCAATGAGTTTTCAAGCTTCAAGTAATTGCACCTGCTGCTTGTATGTACAGATGGTCTACTCACATGAGTTATATCAAAATGGACAATACTGAATTGGCTCAAAATATCTAAAGGATTGCCTACTACTACAGGTCTAGTTTATATGAATTATTGGTTAGCTTCCCTCAAATATTAGATTTCAAATTTCCTTCCTGAGACAGGATTAGGGGCAACAAGGAAATTATTATTTTCTTCTTTCTTCCAAAATCTTGTGGAAATGCTGTATTAAGATGGTCTGCCCCTGATTCTTGCCATGTTTTAGAAACAAAATGAAAATAGAGGATTTTTTTAATCAGTTTGTTGGATTTATAGTTTTGATCTCTGGGCTTAGCATTTTACATGTAAATAATTATTTCATTTTCTTTTGTTTTTAATTGTCCTTATTCAATATTTTGAGGACATTTTAGTGGAAAAGTAGGATAGAAATTGTAACATATAAAAATAATACATGCCATAATTACATTTCTTATTTTTAATATTGTAAATGAGATTTAAAAAATTAAATAGGTTATGGAAATCTTTGCAGCTTTCAGGAATAGTGTATTTATTTATAGTATCATTTACATGCCACAATATTCCTAACAAGTTGCTAATACTGCTTTTATTAGTTTTAAAGCTACCATTCACATTACTCAAGTATAAGCTTCAAAAAAGAGTTTACCTATATTTGGGCTTAGCATAATAAAATGTTAAGCAAGGAAATTGAAGATTCTGCCATCTTTATTTTCCCATAATAACTGTTTTTAATTCCACATGTAATCTTCTCCATGGGATCCTACCACTGACTACACCTATCACCTGAAAGTTTACCAAAGGGATATTAAGAAGTATTCATGTACATTTTAAATTTTTTGCAATATTATAGAGGTTGTTTGCCATAACTTTCTTTTTAGATGTTATTTTGACTTCCCTTTCTTAAGATACATCTTTGAGCTTTCCTCACAATTCCCCAAGTACTAATCAGCTGTATCCCTATTTAACATTTTCAAATCAGCTGAAATGCTGCCAATTTCAAAGTATCTATAGTTCTTAAAATCTGATTAGGTTAGACCTTAATAACTGAAAATAAGAATAATTCTGCTGATTTTTTGGAAAGAAGGAAGGAAGGAAGGAAAAACAGCAGTACTAAAATAATATATAGCCAAGTCCAATATTAAATTTAACATATCGTTCCAAAACATCCATTTGCTTATTTGAGATTCCAGTGACTGATAAATTAAATGTAAGCAATGACATTTGATGGCTAAATTTGATATCCAACCAAAGTATATTGAGTTAGTCAGGCATCTAGCTCATATAAACAATTTACCTAGAAGGATTCATCCAAATAGACATTCAGGTTAATGATGCATGTGAGAAAGAAGGAATGTGCTGGTTACTGAAATACATTCCTCCATTTGAGCTTAAAGTTGTATTAAGATTTAAATTTAAAACTATTTTGACCCATAGGAGTAATTGGCTTCAGTTCACACACTTTAATTTAGCTAGGTTGTATAGGATATTGCTGGACCAATGCAATGAAATCCATGTGGGAAAAATACAGATTTAAAAAAGGTTTTATAACGGAGCTGAATCTTAGTTTGGTACAGATAAACAGAATTCCTTTTCATTCTTCTGTCATCCAAACAAATTTAACTATGCATATAAGAATGCTTTTCTAGTAAGTAAATAATTATGAAAAAAGAATTGGGTTGATTTCACTGGAACTCCGGTATTGATTGTAATATCTGATGAAGAGTTTGAGACTGCATTGTAATATTATTTATTTATTTGTTTGTTTATTTATTAAAATTTGTTGTATCTTTATATTGCAATTCTCAACAAACACCATTTCAAAAAAAGTGGGAACAGAAGTCATATAGAAATAAAATTGGTTTTAAACTAGTATATATTCACAACATAGATTTAGCCCTGCTGTGATCCTTGCATATTTATGTAATACAAAGGAGACAGCATTACAAATATCATAGTATTTGGTATTTGGTATTATATACTTCCACTGTCAAGAAATGAAGTTTTGCTTATAGGTACATCATAAAACAAATCTATAATTACAGTTCATTATTTTACATATATAAATCTGATTAATTTATGAGTCAAAATGCATCAATTCCTAATCTGAGTTACATTTGCAAAAAGAAATTGGACCTCTGAATGCCCCAGTCATTTTTCTATACTCATTTCATTCTCATCTTAATTTCCACATTGATGTCACATAACATAATAATTGGAAAACAATTAGAATGTTGGATTATTTTTCCCCAAATTCATTTTAGTCTTTGTATTAGACTCATTCCATGGACTGCAAAATGTTACTATGAACGACCTGTGTTATCCTTCTTTAACTCTTATACATAACAAACTGTAAACAACACCAAGCCATGCTCTTTGAAATGATTTTAGGCATTTATTTATAATTAAATCAAAATCTACACCTCCTTACATATATTCATCAATTTCAGTCCATGAAATCAGAACTTCATTTAGATCAATAAAATCTAATCTAAAGACTGAAATATCTTATTAAAAAAGAAATGGACCAAACAAAAGAGAAGGTATAGTAGCATTATTTGTGCAAGAAGCAGACACATACGTATAGTTGAGGGCATATTGTAAGTATTGGAAAAAAAGAAACCATTGTGGGGATGTGCTATAGGTTTGGGGCATGATGTGGGCCCTGTTGGCCTGATTATTCTGGCTGGTGAGGTCCAAGAGAAGGGCCTTATCTGCTGTTGCACCTGCCCTGTGGAACACCTTGCCCCTCCCGGTGTGAGATCGGCCACAACCCTCCTGAGCTTAAGGATTATAACTAATTAACAAGGGCTTTGAATTATGGAACATTACTATCAGCAGAAGTCAATCCCAAGACAATACAACTTAAGAGCTTAAAGATCTGGCTCTGCCAGTTAGCTTGGGGCTAAGTGGGGGAGTATGACAGTGGAGGTGGTTGATAGATTAATAACAGATCCCTCCTCCTCCCCATCCTGCCCCCCCATTTTTAATTGGATCATAGTATTTGGATTGTGTTAACTTATATTTTTAATATATATCTTTTCTGATTGTAAGCTGCCCAGAGTTACTCTGTGGTAAGATGGGCAATAAATAAACAAACAAACAAACAAACAAACAAATAAATAGTTATCTGAGGACTTCTGGATAATAGCTTTGCATACAGGAAGATTTTATCCCTTGAATGAAGCTGGAATTAATACTTACACTCCATATTTTGTGTTTCTAACAGCCTTGGGATCATTTTGCTCAGTTAGTGAAGTGAGTTTGGGGTACTGCTGAGGGGCAAATTATGTGATATTAACATTAATATTAAAATGAGATTAATATTTACTTTTATTTACTAATAACAATATAGCTATGAACAATAAAGCCAGTCAAATACTCCCTTTGTTTTAAATAAAAAAAGTTATGTCATTAGTACTAACACACAGGTCACCATAATCAACAATAGTCACTCATTATGCATACCCAATTTAGAGAGAATTGATGGTCCTGATTAATGTTATTTTAAGTGCATCCTGGCAACACTTAGATTGTCTTGGGATTGACATCTGATGATAGTAATGTTCCATAATTCAAAGCCCTTGTTAATAAGTTTATATATTTTAATGTATTTCAATGTATTGTATGTCATCCAGAGGTGGAGAGCATAATGACAGTATAGAAATATTTTAAATGAATGAATGTTGCACATGCTCTGACAAAGCACATGCATCTTGCCTTCCTTAAATAATGTTTCAGTTTCTCCTGACTTCTTGGATTCATAATGATAGCCACAGCCATATTTCAGTAGTTTCTGGAAGAACTATTTGCAAATCTCTGATTTAAGAGTGATTGAAGGAGAAGGTGGAAAAGAAAAAGTGTCTTTCTCCCATCACCAGGGCTAGCTGTGGAGTTAGCTGCTGCAGATTGTATATTTTCATAATAGTTGAAGGAAATAAAAGCACCTGGCATCTCTTGCATAATGAAATAAACAAGCTAGTAAAGGAAACTGCTAGAACAAGATAGTTGGCTCAACATTAATATCTGTGTATAGGTTTTTTGATGACTATGAGTTGCAAATAATATATGCTGGCAAGTGGAAATCTCTTGAAAAGACTCTGGGAGGTTTGCATCCTTTTCATCTTGGTAACATGGTCAAGTAATGAAGGATGAAGGTCTTAAAGCTTCACTTAATCACAACAACTAAGAACACAACATTGTTAACATAAGTAAGTAGGTGTCAATGCTATGATTTAAGAGCTGACCAGCTGATGCAATGATGGGAATGAGTTAGCAGGGTATTTGGCTGTTATCACTTTAAGAGCCAGTGTAAAAAAGGGGAGGTTTTTCTAGTGTGTCTTCTTTTCTTTTTCCTTTCCTGCTGTATTTGCTGTTTGTTGGATTCTGCTCGTAGCACATGTATTGTATATTTTTCCTAGTGATACTTGTATAGCATTGTAGATATTGTAGATAAACCACCATTTGTTACAAACCACTGTTTGTTGTGTCTGCTCCTGGGTTGTTGCATGCGATAGGACTGTGCGTACTCTGACAGGTTATGGGCCCAGAGAGAAGAGAAACCCAATAAGAGCTTGCCCCAGAGCCAGAGGGGTTGTACTTCATAGTTTGTTTGTGTTTAATGGTTGTTAGAGGAAGCAGACAACATGGACTCCATTGGCGTAATAGGAGGAGGTTTCATAGTGTCTCAGCTGAATGAGACAAACTACCTCTCCTGGTGTGTGAAGATGGAAATATACCTGTGAAGGGAGGAGTTATGGATGATAGTTACTGATCCACCAGTAGTCCTGTATGATGGGGACTGGAGAAAGAATGAAAAAGCATTGGCCAGCATAATCCTGAGGGTAGCCAGCTGATACACGTGAGGGGTCTCCAGTCTGCTAAAGAGTGCTGGGAAGCTTTGCGCAGTGTGTACATTAGAGAGACTGCAAGCAGCAAAGTAATGCTGACAAAGAAGCTATATAAGGCCCAACTGAGACTGGGAGAGAGCATGTCTGCACATTTGCAGTCCATGAGAAAGACATTCCTAGAGCTAGAAGTAAGAGGAATGACTTTTACTGAGGCACACAAGGTGTATGTGGTGCTCAGCTCAATGGACAATTCATGGGACATTCTAGTGACTAGTTTAGAGTCTATGCAAGAGTGGGACTTAACCTTGAGTTATTTGACTGGCCAGTTGCTGGAGGAGGAACAGAAACAGCTGGAGAGGCAGCAGAGAAGGGGTGGTGACAACGCACATCCCAGGCCTAAAACTGCAACGTCCCCAGGTGCTAGCAGAGTAGCTGAGAATGTTTGCATGGTGAAACATTGCTTCACTTGTGGTTCTACAGAGCATCTTCAGAGACACTGCCCTGAAAGGAGAAACAGAGGTGCAGCAAGACAAGGCCATAGAGCTATGCAACCAACAAAATATGGTTCATTATTTTCCCTGGCAGCAATGTTGACTGAGAACACTAGTAACAGTTGGTTGTTGGACAGTGGGGCAAGTCAACATATTGTAAATGACCCAGAAACATTTTCTAGCTTGAGACCAGCTAAACAAATATTTGTTAGTTTAGCTAATGGACAATGGTCTGCTGTTAAAGGGGAAGGTAAAGTTTATGTAACTGATATTGGGGAAACATTGGACAATGTATTGTATGTACCAGATATAGATCATATTTGTTAAGTATTTCAAGTTTGGATAGTAAAGTGTATGAAATACTGTTTGCTAAATGACAATACACCATCAGGAAAGGTGGTAGGATTTGTGCACGAGGTGTTAAGCAGGATAATTTATATGTACTAGGGAAGCAAAAGAATGGTTGTGCACAAACACTTATAAACACTCCCAAGCATGATAATTGTGTACATTTACTACACAGGAGATAAGGTCATGCAAGTTTCAGAGTGCTGCAAAAGATGCCAGACCTAGCTGAGGGACTAAATATTAAGAAATGGAATACTTACTTAGATTGCACTGTTTGTAAAAAGTCAAATTCCAGGATGTATCCTGTGAGTAAGAAAAGTGCAGGGCAAACAGAGTTTTGCAGTTAGTGCACACTGATTTAATTGGCCCTATGGCACTCTCTCTAGGAGGAGCTAGGTATGCACTAGTCATAGTGGATTATTATACTAGATATGGGTTTTGCTATATGTTTAAAAAGCAAGACAGAGGTATTACAACAGTTGAGGCAATGGGTGAACTTTGCAGAGTGAAGATATGGCCATAAAGTATGCCAGCTGTAAACAGACAGGGGAACAGGGTTCATGTCTGACTATTTCCAAAGGTGGCTGAGGAACCTAGGCATAAGGCATAGATGTATGAATCTGTACTTGCCAGCAGAAAATGGAGTGGATGAAAGAAGGAATGGCATATTGCAAACCATGAAAGACTCACTGCTAGCAGATGCAGGGATGAGTAGCTTGTACTGGGGGAAGCCATGAAAACAGCCAACTATTTGATAAACAGGGTATAGAGTGTTGCCATAAATGAAACTCCATATTACCTGTTATATGGAAGGAAACCTTCATTGGCTCACCTAAGGACATTTGGCAGTTATGCCTGGGTGTATAACTGCACCAGAAGAAAGGGACAGAAAAAGGCCAAGAAACATAGGTTTGTTGGATATGAGCCAGGTTCCAAAGGTTATAGATTCACAGATGGAACAAAAAGGTATTATTTCACAGTCTGCTAGTTTTGCAGAACAGAATAATTGGAACAGGGTGCATGCTAACACTGAGGTGTTCATGACAATGTGTAGCACTAGTTCTCAGGAAGGAGAAGCTACACAAAGCCCAATGAAGGAGAATAGGACAGCAGGTCAGAAATAATAGAAATAGAAGAGGATAGACCTGAGATAAAGAGAGAGGTCACAGAATCACAAGAACAGATGATACCGAGGAGGTCTGAACGTAGCAATAAAGGTGTACCTCCTGATCAGTTCTCTTCAAGTGGGGTTAGAATGTGTAGTGTTAGGTACCAAGATATGTTGCCAAGAGATGTTGTCATTGCCTAAGGCAGAACAGGACAAATGGAAGAAAGCTATGGACAGAGAAATGGAGTCTATGAATGTGCATCAGGTTTTTACCCCCATGAGATTACCAGACGGACAAAAGGCTGTGGGGTGTAAATGGGCATATAAACACAAGGTTTTACACAACAATGAACTGCAGCACAAGGCATGGTTAGTTGCACAGGGATTTACGTAGAGAAAAAATGTTCATTATGACGAAGTGTTTGCACCAACAGTAAGAGGTGAGACAATAAGGCTAGCATTGGCTTTAGCAGCTGCAGTTATACCATATATCATTTTGATCTCACCATTGCATATTTAAATGCAGAGTTAGAAGAAGACATATATATGGCACAAGCAGTGGTGGGATTCAGCTGGTTCGCACTGGTTCGGGAGAACCGGTAGCTAAATTTACCTGAATTCGGAGAACCGGCTGGCTTCCAGAAGTCTGTTCTAGGCATTGGAGGCCTAGAGGAGGCCTCCCAGACCTAGAACAGCCCACCGGAAGTGCATGATGCCACTTCTGGAAGTCTGTTCTAGACATCGGAGGCCCAGGCCTGCATCATATATGAGAATTGGTTGTTCAGGTATTTGAATCCCACCACTGGGCACAAGCCCAAGGTTATGAAACTAAGCACCCTGGATATGTATATAAATTAAATAAAGCCATATATGGGCTGAAACAGTCAGCAAGAAACAGGAATCAGTGGTTAGATGCTGCTCTTAAAAAGTTAGGATTTAGAAGCAGCAAGGCAGATCCAAGTTTATACACTGCACAGTATAAGAGTGCAGAGTGTTTGCTGTTAGCGTATGTTGATGACCTTTGTTTTATTGCTAAGAACTGCTCCCAGGTTTACTCCTTTGCTAGGCAACTAAAAAAGAAGTTCCAATTAAAAAAACCTAGGAGAAATAAGGAATTACTTAGGTGTGGAGATAAGAAAACCACAAAAGGGAGGATATGTATTAAGCCAAACAAAGAAAATAAAACAACTGTTAGAAAAGTATGATATGCAAGGATATAACAGTGTGTTAGCTCCTATGACACCAAGCTTCCAGAATGATGTAGAAACAGAAAACGACACAAATGTGACCAAGAAATGTACCAATCAGCTATAGGTAGCTTATTGTATTTATCCCAGTGGTCAAGGCCAGATATAACCAGTGCAGTTAGCATTTTGAGTTGGCACACTTTAGCACCCAAACAACAACACTGGTTGGGGATTAAAAGAATATTAAGATATTTAAAAAGAATAATGGACGTGAAATGTTAATGCCACTTTACAATGCCTTGGTAAGGCCATACTTGTTTTGGTCACCACGATGTAAAAAAGATGTTGAGACTCTAGAAAGACTACAGAGAAGAGCAACAAAGACGATTAGGGGACTGGAGGCTAAAACATATAAGGAACGGTTGCTGGAATTGGGTATGTCTAGTTTAATGAAGAGAAGGACGAGGGGGGACATAATAGCAGTGTTCCAATATCTCAGGGGCTACCACAAAGAAGAGGGAGTCAAGCTATTCTCCAAAGCATCGGAAGGCAGGACAAGAAGCAACGAATGGAAACTAACCAAAGAGAGAAGCAACCTAGAACTAGGGAGAATTTTCCTGACAGTTAGAACAATTAATCAGTGGAACAACCTGCCTCCAGAAGTAGTGAATGCTCCAACACTGGAAGGTTTTAAGAAGAGACTGGACAGCCATTTTTCTGAAATGGTATAGGGTTTCCTGCTTGAGCAGGAGGTTGGACTAGATGACCTCCAAGGTCCCTTCCAACTTATTATTATAATTGTTGTTGTTGTTGTTGTTATTGTTGTTGTTGTTGTTGTTACTGTTACTGTTAACTGTTACTATTATTATTCTGACCTAAGATTGAGGATAAGGCCATCTGGTGACTTATCATTACAATGCTAGGTAGATAATGACTGGGCAAATGATATATATGCAGGACAGAAACTCAAACTCAGAGTTTGTGATATTGTTTGCTGGCACTGTAATTGGATGGAAATCCAGAAAACAACCTTCAGTAGCACTGTCAATTGCTGAAGCTGAATTCATAGCATTGTCCAAGGCATGTTCTGAGATAACCTGGTATGTTCAGTTGCTAAGGGATGTACATATTGATGTACAAGGAGCTGTAGCAGTATTTGAAGACAATGTTGCATGTATAAAAATGGCAAGGGGAGAACGTATCAGAAGCAGAAGTAAACATATAGTTATAAAGTATTGTAACATCAGGGAGGTTATAAAAGATAAACTGATAAAGTTACAGCATTGTTCCACTGACAACAATATAGCCAATATGTTAACTAAGCCTTTAATCGCAGGCAAGCATCAAGAGTATGTAAAAGCATTCGGGTTAACAGCTGTTCAGCTTTAAATGGGAGGAGTGTCAAGGTTATGATTTAAGAGCTGACCAGCTGATGCAATGATGAGAATAAGTCAGCAGGGTCTTTGGTTGTTGTCTCTTTAAGAGCCTGTGTAAAAAAGGGGAAGTTCTTCTAGTGCAGGGGTGTCAAACTGCCGGCCCATGGGCCGGACGTGTCATGCAGAAGCTGCGCCCACCCTATTGCCAGCAATGGCAAAACAGTCCCGATACGTCACAAGTCATGTGACTTCGTGAGTTTGACATGCTTGTTCTAGTGTGTCTTTTCTTTTTCCTTTCCTGTTGTATTTGCTGTTTGTTGGATTCTGCTCGTAGCACGTGTATGTATATTGATCCTAGTGATACTTGTATAGCATTGTAGATATTGTTGATAAACCACCATTTGTTACAAACCACTGTTTGCTGTGTCTGCTCCTGGGTTGTCGCACGTGATAGGACTGTGCACGCTCTGACAGTAGGGTTGGGAAGACTACTTGGGAAGTAGAAGATATAAACAGTATCTTAGCAAATGCTCTGGTTATGTAAGACAGGAACTGCTGACTGCCTTTCTATTTACATAGAAAAGAACAAAAAGAGAATATATGTGTAAAGATAACCCCAGGCTTCTAAAATAATGTGGAGCAACCCTCAGCTACTTTAGAGAAGAGTTTGCCTATTGCATGCCCCTAGTTAATAAATGGCAAGATTATTCAGCTGCTCAACACTAGGCTATTTATTAAATCTAAACAGAAATCACACTTCAGGTGTTTGCTCTCACACTCTATTAAAAACTTTCCTTCCAGATTTAAAAGTTACTAATTGCTATTCTGTGGGCCAAACTCTTTGATGCATCTGTGTGGAGACCTAGTGAGAAAGATTGCTATGCAAATCAGTGGTGAGATTTTTTTCTTTTTATTGTGACTCGCATGTACTATATTAAGTTCTAAGTATTATAATTATTATTGTAACTTTTATTTTGCAATTCTAGGGTGTTTAAAGCATCCTAGGATAATTTCCTTTGAAAAATTACATGTGTAAATAAATAAATTACCCATATTTTTTTTCAATCTTAATACCACTGCAATATTTAAAATGTAGATTTCTATGACTTTATTTACTATGAAAATACTTATTTATATCAAATTTTAGGTAGCCCAAATTATTCTCGAAAGCTGCATAAATTAAAATGAAAGCAAACAAGGAAATAACAAACAACAAACAAAGGAACTTTATAGAAAAAAGCAATAGTTGCCAAGGGGACAATTTATCCCCCCCCCAAGTCAAAAGGCACCCACCAAACACTGTAACAGAGAACAGGAAAGAGCCAAAAGTTTAGAACTTGCCTGAAGACAGGTAAAGTGGGAGCTGTAGAAATCTCTTATGGTAAAATGTTCAAGATGGCAGGTGGAGCAAATGAAAATTGTCCCACTATATGCCATTGCTTAGTTGATGGGATCCAAAATAAGCCAATTCTGGGTGAATATACAGGATGGAAAGATAATACAGGTGGTCTCTTAGCTAGATAGACCCTCTGCATGTGTTGGGCTTTACAAGTAATAACCAAATCTTGAACTGTAACTGGCAACCTTTGGTAACCAGAGCATCTCATGAAATGTTAAAGGGGCATTAAGGCTTGTTGTTTCAGTTGTTTCAACAATCCATAAAGTTACCAAGGCTGTGACTGTTGTTCGGCCAAGGAATAGGTGAATAAGCTGAACCTATTAAAAATTGAAATGAAGAAGCTTCTTTGATGAAAAGCAAAATGTTTTCAAGGAAAAACAAAGTCCAGTTGCCTTTTGAAAAAGCACCTTTGGGACAAACTATTAAAAAGTCTTTCTGTTTATGATTGTCATTTGCTCCTTAAGCATGAGCAGGTGAGTCCAAGATGACATTCGGCTAGTTCACCAATTCAAATGGTGAACATAAGCCTATTCCTCACCAACAGTGGAAAGGTCAAAGCATAACTTGATCTTGCTAGTAACTCAGTGTTTCTCAACCTTGACAATTTTAAGGCATGTGGACTTCAACTCCCAGAATTCCACAGCCAGCAATGCTGGCTGTGGAATTCTGGGAGTTGAAGTCCACATGCCTTAAAATTGTCAAGGTTGAGAAACACTGTGCTAGTTCCTCCACAGTGAGACGCCAATACCCTTCAGCTGAATACTGTAAACCACCGAGAGCTATACTGGAGTCAGGTGGCATCTAAATTGAACAAATAGATTCTCTGCATATTTATGATACCTAGTATAATAGTATCAAAATATATTGATAATACCTGAACTGACCCTGTCCCAATGGTTTATCTCCCCACTGGCCTATATTAGATATTAAACTGGATGAGCAAAAGAGGTTTGAGCCTTTTGGCTCCCCTGAATCAGGAGCTATAGACTTGACCTTTCCTTACCCCAACAATGCAACTGGAATTGATCTAAAGTGCTACCTGCTCTCACTTCTCATATGCAATCTAGAACAGAGGTCCCCAACCTTTTGGGCACCAGGGACCGGCTCCATGGAGAGAGGTTTTTCCATGGACCGGAGGGTGTGTGGTTTTGTGTGCTGCCTGCATCTTGCAGATGGGGTTTTGCTTGTTTGTGTGGACCGGTTGCTGGCATGCCACGGCCTGGTACTGGTCCATGGACCGGGGGTTAGGGACCCCTGGTCTAGAAGAATATAAAGATCAATGGTACTGAAAACTCTGAAGAGATTAATAAGAGCCAGGATGGATCCACCACCTAACCCTAGTTCTGTGATATGTGATTTGCGCCACATGACCAGTATCATCCCTATATTATGGCCAGACATGATACTGTACAGAAAAGGGTACAAAATTTTTGTTTAGGGCCCTCTATAGTTGCAACCAACCAGAAAGGGGAATTGGGAGACTGGATGAAAATTGCCCAGACCATTTGGGCCAGCAATGGCTTCTTGAGGATGGGGCATATCACTGTCTCCTTCAAGTATGTCAGTACTACTCCATCCCTCAATGATATAAAGTTGATATAAAATTGGACAGGCCAAAGTACATATAATGCATGTTGCAAAGATGCTATTACAAATAGTTCATTCAGTTACTATTATGGATACTTTAATTATGATGAACAGATAGCTATCACAAATTTTGTCAGATACACCTAAAGATATCTAGGTTTATCTTTTGTACCAAGTAGTTAGATATTATAGTATAAAACAAGACAAACCAAGAACCAATCAAGAATTAGCACTTCAAAAATAGCCAATCAGAAGCTAGTATGAATGAAGACTAATTGGGAATCATCACCTCCAAAATGACCAATTGGGATCTGGCACAAGCAAAAAACCAATTAGAGACCAGTCAACCTGTACCAATTGGAAACCAGCTCAGTCAAAGACCAATCAGAAATCAGGATGGCTGGCTATAAAGTTAGGAGACCAATCACTCCCCGCTCAGTTACTTGGGGACTGTGTAGCAAATCACCTTTGTCTCTGAAGGCAAGTTACCAGTAAAATATCAGGAAATCTACTATCTAAACTATGATCAACAAACCATGAAGCCCAACACTGACCAAAGGTTATATGAATCTGCCAGTGTCATTTCTAAATGCAGTTAAGGTATAAGATGGACGAGTAAGATATTTCATGGAAATATAAGAATATATTTTTCACATGGCTGAAAGAATTAAAATATTTTAAATTGAAATTCTTGCTACAAGCAACATGGAAAT
>NW_015386540.1:1116556-1131556 GCF_001527695.2 Protobothrops mucrosquamatus
AAGCAACATGGAAATCATCCCATAAATCAAGTGAATGTTTGACAATTGTTCAGGATGTTATTGTGTCAACATTTTTCAAAGAAAAAAATATGTTCTACCTCCATATTTGAAGATACCTGGAAAGATTTCATTTAGGAAATATTATACAGCAAGTCTCTGGATTAAGAATACCTCAATTTAAGCATGACCCATAGTTAAAAATGGAGCTATTATACCAAAATTTGAGTTAAATACACAATTATTCAAATTAAATACACAATGGTTCAAGTTCATTACACAGTACTACTTACACAGTATTATACACTAATACTGCTCTGGCTTACATAGAAATTCAACTTAAAGACAGACCTTGGGAAAGGAACTTGTTCTTAAATTGGAGATGACCTGTAGTCTAAATTTTGGTATTCGATAATTTGTACTGAGTACAGTATCACCTTTTTAAAGAAAAGATAAGGATTGTATTATATTTAATACATTGTATGTAGAGTACAAAATTCAATAATAATGATTATAAAATTTTTGTATGTTAATAAAGCTATTATATCTTAGGTAGTTGGCTGCTACTAAGGTAAGTGTATTTGTAGAAAATGTTCTATATAACCTCAGTATAATCACTATATGAAAGGTGTTTTTTTAATCAAACCTCTTTGTCTTGCTGACAATGAAAACCAAGGTGAGGAATTACAATTAAAATAAATTGCAACCCTTGCAATGCCACTATTGTTTGGTCCAGGGCATTTAAATGAATTTAAGTTCTTTCCATTGAGTATTCTCTAGGAAGTGCAATAAGAATAGTTATTTGGAGCTCTAACAAAGGAAGGAAGGAACTTTAATTTAGCACGAGGACTGCTAAAGTTGGTAATGATAGTTTTATGCTTCTCTGTTTCAAAGCTATTTATGTTAGACTAATTAAGAAGAAAACATCTAGAAAACATCTGCTCTGTACATTTATATTACCAAATATCCATTCACAGTGAATTTTACACATCCATACAGCATTTTCTTATATGAAGTACAGATGCAGTCAAGGTAGTTAGGATCCCTGGAAACTGGTCCAGTCTAAATTCAAACATCTTCATTAACTACCCAAGAACATTCTAATCTAAGGTATATTTTAAAGGTTATCACTTTAAATATCATGTTTTAAATGGTTGTCACCAGTTAAGCCAAATGCAGTGGGCAAGAATGTATTATTTGTCAACCAAAGTTGAGTTATAGTTAGCTTTAAATCAAATTAAAATTAGAAAAAAATGTCTTAATTTCAGTATCATTGGCCAAGTATGATTCACAATGTTGTATAAGAACTTTAAGTTTTAGAAAATTGTTTTATTACTTTAGTTGTATGCTTATTCTATTTTATATTTTGTATTTAAAGTAAGATTTAAGGGAAGGAGATTATCTTGATCTATGATCTCTCTTTGCTTTGTGAACAATTTTCTAATGAACAAGATACAAGATGATGTAGTACACACTCACTCACACACACACACACACCTGTTGCACTGTGAAAATAGATTCCATTTTGTGCCTCCTTAAAATGGATATAATGTGACATTATCTTTCTGCAGAAGGGGAAATGAAGTTGAAAGGGACACATTTCTTATGTGTCTAAATTCTTACATAATGTGTCAAAATCAGTGCTGACAAAAGTAGTATTGCACCAACAAATGAAATCTCTTTAGCTTTCTTTAGAGATGGGGTTCTAAAGCCAGCAGTCTTCAGAATACCACTTCTCCACAATGTAAATGCCACCTTTTGTGAGATGGGCACCTCAATAAATATTTTTTTTAAAAAATAATCCTATCTGAATGTATGTATTAGGGTTCTCTTGCTGCATAATTTATCAGCTCTCTTTTCTTTCAGATGTGTGGATTTCAACACCAATAATTCTCAGAAATAATAGAGTTATTTGAAGAATTCTAAGAGTAGAAGTCCATGCAACAAGAAAACACCCAGATTGGAAAAGTTTACCTTATTTCATCAGTAATCTTCTATTTAAATATTTTAAATTTAAACCCACACAAATATTTTTATATGGTAAATCTTAGAATAAACAGGTAAGAGCCATAGTTGGTTCCAGCTATGAGATCAAAGTCAGAGGATAATAAACTGACAGAATGAGATCTGCTTTGCCTCTGGCTGAAGAATTAGCCTGCATGCTTAATAATGGATCTGAGACTATTGTTGATAGAAATAGCACTTAGAACTTAGACTTATATACTGCTTCAAGGTGCTTTACAGCCCTCTCCAAGCGGTTTACAGAATCAGCATTTTGACCCTAACAATCTGGGTCCTCATTTTACTGACCTTGAAAGGATGGCAGACTGAGTCAAACTTGAGCCAGTGAGTCAGAATTAGCCTGCAATACTGCATTCTAACCACTGCGCCACCATGGCTCAGTGGTGAATCTTGGGCTGATTCAAGAACTTTCTGAGGAATCAACCATTTGCTGATCTATCAGGTTTGCTCTACACCAGGGGTTTCCAACAGGGAGGGTGCGAGACGATATTCCAGGAGGAGCAAAAACTTGGGTTTAGAAGTTTCAAAATTATAGTGTATATGCATAATTCATTATTTCAAACATTTGTAAGGGGTGTGAGAATATATCAGAAGCATTCTAGGGGTGCGGGGTATAGAAAAGGTTGGGAGCCACTGCTCTACACTATGAAAGTTTCTGGATTTTTAAATTTTTAACCTTAAATTTGTTCTTATAAAAATCTGCCTCAATGTGCATAAATCTAATATTTGTGTTCTCTCTCTGTGTGTGTGTGTACATATATACAATATAAACTGTGCATGTGTGTTTATTAATTTTTGCAAGGACATTCCCTAAATTATGCAATTTAATCACACTTTTTAAGAGGATTGAAGCATTGTATCAAAACAATTTGGAAAAGTGTGATTATTGACAAGTAGCTGTTTTTGGTTTGCATATTTGTTCACAAATTGTAAATTATGTAAGTTTACATTTAAATAGAAAGTAAATGTACTGTATTTCTGCTTCTTAGACAGAAAATCACAGATGTGTGTGTGTGTGTGTGTGTGTGTTGGGTGGGGGTGGTGCTATATTTTAGAGGTAGAGGATCCAAACATCTTGGGCTCTGTGATCTTATTTTCAATATTCACAAAATGGTTACTATGATAATCATTGCCACTCAACAGTGCTCTGTTTAACAAAAAAAACAGTTAAAGGGGGACTTTCTTTAATGACCAGTTGTTCAGCAGCTTTTCATACTTACAACAGTGCTGAACAATTGGTAGTTAAAATCAAGCCTGAGAATTCCAGCTGTTGCAGCATTGCTGCAGTCATATAATCATGATTTCCAATGTTCCCTGCCAGATTCCCACAAGCAAAGTCAATGGGGAAGATGGCTGGAAGTAGGAAGCTGTGTTCATGTGAGGTCCTGGCTTAATAATGGCAACTGGGACTGGCAGAATTATCACTGCTAAGCAGCATGGTCAACTGACATTGTTGCTTTATGATCATGCTGCTTAGTGATGGCAATTCCAATCCCAACTGTCATCACTAACCAAGGACTGCCAGTAATATCTTTATAATCTTTGTTTCTTTTTTTTTTTCTCTCCTGAACAGGTAGACATATTTCCCAAAAAGATCTGGGCTGCTATTACCCTTCATTTTTATTTTTGAATAGTGCTTTTCCAGCATATCATTTATTCTTTCATTTATTTATTTTAATCTAATTATATATGTAAAAATAAACCTTGGGCAAAGACCATCAAGGGAGAGATTTGAGTTAGGATGTTGGTTGATAAGGCCAGAGTTTAGCTGGCCGTGACATTATTTTATTGATCTGATGTGTTAGTTTTCCCCAACTTTGTTATTTAACATGATTTTTTAAATATTTTCTCAAGCTTCCAGTAAACAGAATATCAAGTTAGATAGGGTGTGCATACACACACACAAATACACACAAAGATGCATAGAAATGAAATGTAGCTTCATCTCCAGCTGCTGACAGAAGCAGAAACTTCTTTACATGGAATTTTTCTTTGGTTCTGTAAGTGCAGGCCAGCTTTTGTCAGGGACATAGTAACAATTTACATCCTAGTTAAATTCAGCTGATTCTCTATCCTACATTTTTGGAACAAGAAGACTGTGAATACTGGGCTATTTCAATTATCCATGCAACAATCATGTATAATACATTGTTACTGCCCTTAGCTCTGTACCTTCTGTACCTAAATTAATTATGCTGCAAAAAGCCAAATACTGACAATACCACAATTTTCACTTCCACAACTGGAAAGTGTGAGGGTAATACAGACAGTTTCTTCTTCTGAAATGCAATTACTTCTCAAGGACATCTATTTCTTTTTCTGGGAACTCATTGCAACTGTAATATGGGTTGTAAAAAGCTGTCCAGTTAAAAAGAATAGCTTTTCGAAGTGGAACTGAATTTCTGCTCAGTTCTGAAGCAGTTGCCATATAATTGTACTTAATGGAAACATTTAAGACACATAGACTACCACAAAGACAACACAGCCTAAACAACACTTCTACCCTGTTAAGACCAATGCTTTAAAATGTTTCTAAATCATTCAGACATCAAATCATTCTTTCATCATCATTGGTAACTAAGATTACCTTCTACCCCAGGAATATTCTATGTAATATTATCAGCAATCAGACATTCAAAAAAGAATTTTGTTCTTATATAAGTTGGTCTCCCATTATTTCATATAGTCCAGCTGTCTAGTATGAGCTTTCATTTAGAGCCATGTCGATTAGATGCCTAAATTATGTCTCTATTCCACCATCTACACTACTTGAATTTGTATTCTATATCCTGCACACTTTTGCTTTTTGGAGAACTCATTCCAATTGTGTACAGTTCCCAGAATCAGATCTAATAACATAGAGCAGAGCTCTCCAACCTTTCTGGGCTCACAGCCTGGAGGGGATAGCAGCTTCTCAATTACTGCGTGCGTGTGTGTGCACGCAAACGGGACCACACCCGCTGGTGCAGTACTAGTGGCCGTGTTCGCGCATGCGACATGTACTGGTACCATGCACATGTGCGAATGGCCGCGCACCCCCGGGGCAGCTAGCACCTGTTCACACATGTGCAAACGGGCCACACACACCACCACCCCGTGCTAGCACCTGTTTGCACATGCACAAATGGGGCATGCATACACACACCACGCTAGCATCTCCATTCATACCCGCACACATGAGCAAATGGGGCTGCATGTGTTAGCGCAAGTGGGGGGGAATGTGCACCCATGCATGCATGCCCTGGCCAGTCATTTCTGCAGCCCACTGGCCAAGAGCCCACGGCCTGTTACCAGGCCACAGCCCATAGGTTGTGGACCCCTGACATAGAGTATGCTGACATAGTGTGAGATAAAGTGGCATTGTCCACTACAGAAATTATTACTGTTCTATTAAGGCAGCTGCACCATACTTTTTATTATATTACTGATTAATTATAATAACTAGTTAATACATTTGTTAATATAGTAAACTACATGCATTTGTTGATGTAGACTTTTATTGTAATAGTTGCAGATGCATTTTCCTTTCTTTGTTTTATTCTTCTACTTGAAATGTTAACTATAATATTTCTCATTCCCAATACAGTATCGTCCACCCATAATGATCCACTATGAAAAATGTGAAAATCATTGTGTAGAAAATAATTAACATATTACTGATAGGTACAAATTGAAGCCAAAAAGACATTAGGCTATGAAATGAAAAGAAATGAAAAAATGAAGTCCTGTAATGGGAGAAGGAATAATTCTGAAAGATAGGAGGAAAAGCTGCAACCAAGATAACAGACTAATAAAACTGAGTCTGGGCCAGACATGTAACCTGAGTAAGCATTGCAGACAAGACCCTCCCTAGTTCTCTGAAGAAAAAGGATGGGGGGAGTGCATTCAGACTTGCAAGATATTGGACGTGTCAGTACCTGGAGACAGCAAAATAGAAGAGAAAGAACTGGAGAAAATCACAAATTCAAAGACCTGAAAATCGAAGTAGAATGACTGTGTCCCCCCCAAAAAAAGCAAACATAGTGCCAATAGATGTCTTGGGTTCAATTACAAAACATTTGGAGCACCACTTGAACAGCATCACATCTGTCAATTGCAAAAGGCAATTGGAACAGCTTTTATCCTATGGTGATACTTTTCACACTGTAAAACAATATTTGCCTCTTCCTGGTCCTTGGGAAGGACATGATAGGTGGTTAATAATGCCAAATCCAATCTAGGTATCTTAGACTGTGCAACAAACCATAACATTATATAATGTAATGCTATATACTATTACACTATAAACAGTTATAATGGTTTAGATTGATTATAGAAAGGTATTTGATTTATTACGTTGTTGGATTCATCAAATATTTGGAAACAACTGATATCAGAAAAAAACATTAAAATATTTATAGAAAAAATAATGGAAGTAGAAGACAGAATTGGTAATTGGAAATGAAAAATATAGGCTTGCCAATATTAGGAGAAGCATCTTCCAGGGTCATTCATTATCACCCTTATTATTTCTCAATGCTATGATACCATTTTTCAATGTTTTTGAAGAAAACTAATCTTTGCTATCAAACAGCAAAAAATGCTGTAAAATCTTACATTTGCTTTAGATGGATGATCTGGAGCTTTATGGAATTCAGAAATCAAAATCCAATCTTTGATATATATCATTAGAATTTTTAGCATATATAGCAATGGAATTTGACCTAGAGAAATGTGCTACAGTACCAATAAACCAGGGTAAAATTATGAACAGTAATGGAATTGAAATGCCAAATGACCACACCATCAGAAGCCATCAGAATGAAACTTAAAAGTACCTGGGCAATTTATAGTTGGATAACATCAAGCATGGACAAGACAAATATGGTTTGTAAAAAAAATACATCCAAAAATTGAGAATATTGCTAGAGACAAAATTAGACAGTGGAAATGCCATCAAAGACAATATCTGGACCATACCTATTATACAATACACTGCTGAATTATGAACTGAACACAAGCTGAACTTGACAGTTTGGACCAAAAAATAAGAAAATTGATGACTATTCAGTATGGGTTACATCTCCGTAGTGCAGGGGTATCAAACTTGCAATGTCACGTGACGTGTCGTGACGTATCGTGACTTTTTTTCCATTGCCGGCAATGGGGTGCATGCGGTTTCGGCATGACGCATCCAGCCTGTGGGCCAGCAGTTTGACACCCCTGCCATAGTGATATTGATAGATTATATCTGCTGCGCAGAAATGCAGGCAAAAGTTTACTTCACATCAAGCTGTCAAAGAAGAAAGACTTACATTGGCTGATTATGTAAAAGGCAATCAAGAACAAGCACAAGTTAAAAACTGGAACTTATTGAATGAACAGGAAACAAAACATGAATATCAAAATAATGCATTAAAAATGAACAGAATACTGGCAAGGAAAAGCACTATACAATCAATTTTGATAAAAGATTTAGGGGAAAATGGATAAAGATAAAAATCTGATAATGGCTTACAACATTAAAAAAAAAGATATTTGAGGCAACATCAAACAAAGTCTTCCTTTTGGCCATGTAAGAGCAAGCTGTTTGAACAAATGCAATCAAGGCCAGAATTGGGGGGATCATCAAATTGATTCAAAGTGCAGGGTTATCTTGTGTAAAGAAGCATCAGATCATATATTCAGTTCATGCCAGGACTGACAGAAAAAAGTTCCTTATTCTACAAGACCATGATTGGAACTGGAATATGAGATACCAAGAAAAATTTAAAATTATTAAAGCAGAAATAAAGTATAGTGAATTAGATGTTTTAGGAAAACCATATGAAGGCAATTATATTTACAAAGGACATTACAAAGTAATGGATGTGCTCAATTATAAATTAGTAAATGACAATCATTTCTAGTGCAATTAATGGATACCCATTCAATATAATAACTTCAAAGTTATTATAGGTATATAATAAAATCTGGAAGACATTGAGAAATTGTAAGACAAACTGGAAGTGATGCTAAATGTGATATTAAGAAAATATGTTATACTACTAATGAATGAATGGAATGTTAAAGCTGGAGAAAGATAAAACTTGGAATTACACAAAGATTTGGATTTGGTAAACAACATAAGAGACAAATGAACAGATTTTGGGGAAAAGGCTTTGTTTATTGCCAACACATGCTTCATACAACTTAAAATACAAACTCCACAGCTGGACATCACCAGATGGATAACACTGGAATCAAATCAACTCCATAATATGGGAAAGTGTAATCCAATAAGTGAGGAACCTTCCAGGGGCAGATTATGAATCAGATAATAAATTATTGGTGTCAAATATAAAGGTTAAACTTAGAAAAGTAGAAGAATGAGTGTGCTAGAAAGTTTCGCCCAACAATACACATAAAATATAAATACAAAATTAATGTAAGAAATACAATGTAAGGAACACATTGATTCAATCTGCTTATCTTATGCTAAAGAGAATCTGAGCAACAATAGGGAGAGAGAAGTGACATTGTGAAAATCAGTGTGAAAAAATATATTTCTAGAATTTCAGAACAAATCATAATGATAGCCAAAGAAAGCTGAGAGATGAAAACCTTAAAAAATAAGAAAGATCTGTAATGACTCAATGTAGACCTCCAGAATCAAACAAGAAAGTACAAAGAGAGAGAGAAAGGAAATTGAAAGCTATTTTTAAGAAAATCAGAACAATCATAAAAAATGTACAACTAAGGTACAAATACGTTTATGAAATATGTAATAGAGGCAAATGAAATTAAAGGAAAATGGAAATGTTATATTAAAACTCTTTACAAACCGAATAATAAAATGAACAAAATATATTTTCATATAGAGACTATACAACTACCCTTGAAAGTGAGGCATAATTAGTTGACGACCAGAAATCAGGCAATTTGGAGTCACGAGGTGACTTTTGGTCAGTTACTCTCTTTCAAATTCACCTCACAGGGTTGTTATGAGAAAAACAGGAATATTATGTAGACTGCCTAGCATTATATAAATGTTATAATCTAATCTAATCTTATCTAAAAATAGGACTGCATCAAGAAGATAGATAATATCCACTGATATTTTACACATGAGGCAGTTAAAATGCTAACAGTTGTGGATCAACAAATATGGAACAAGAACATGTGGCCCAGAGTTTGGAAAAGACTGGTATTATGTGCTTAAATCACAGAAAGAGGATGCAAGTGCAAGTTACTATGTGTATAAAATAGTCTATATTATGATCTATTGCTATGGAGGTGAACAATAAAATCTATCCAAAATTGACAGAACTGCCTTCCCCATTGAGTCCTTTGTGTAGATTATGCCATAAAGCAGAACATATTAAGATAACTTTTCTGAGGAACCTATATAATAAACTGAAAGTTTCTGTAAAAACTGGACGTTTGAAAGAAAAGATATCTGGAATAAAATTTGGAGATCAAAACAGTAACCACTTTGTTAGCCAAAAGTCAAAAGCACTTTTGATATACATTTATTTTAAAATGTAAATGTTTAGTGATTAAAATGAAAAGATGTAAAACACAGTTGCTATGGATCTCTTTTCTGGTCTGATTGGACTATTCAGCTATGGTATATTTCTAGTCCACTTAGAAAGCTTGGCCATAGAGATATATTTGCAAAGCTTAGAAATGGGAGGTACTATTTTATGATGGTTTAGTTCCTTCCTGAGTGGACATTTCCATTCTGAGGTCTTGGGGGAATAGCAGATGAGCTTGTATCAACTATTTTGTAAGTGCCATGAAGCTTTGTCCTTTCTCAAAAATTATTTAATACATTTAATGAAATCCCTGAGAGAGAATACATTGATTCAGGCTAAAATGTAATCTACATGTATCTAAAAGCTAACTATGTCTGTATCTTGGGCAGTGTTGGAGATTTTGGAGATGGCTCCATATGGTAGCTGGAGGATTGGAGCACACAATAAATGTGGCAATAAATCAGATGGGTTCCAGACAAACAGTAACTCTATTATCCATCATACCCTTCTAAAGAAGCAGGTCTGTTTTTTGGATAAATGTAATAAATCTAAATCTTATTCTAGAATTAATGGTGAAAGTCTTTCTGGAAAACTGAGGTTTTTACCAGAGGCTATAAAAATGAGGGCTGTTCTTCCATTTAAGGACAAGCTATGCTATGGAGATAAGTCACAATTATCTGTATCTCTTTTTGGGTGGGCTATCTTTGCTCTTTCTAATATGTGTTTGGGCAGACCAGGCAGATTTCATCAGGGAAAGCAGGTCTTTTAGATATTCAGGTCCCAAACAATTAAGAGTTGGAATGGTGATGATCAGCACCTTGAACTGAACCCAGAAACATGCTGATAACAAATGCAGCTTCCACAGCAATGGTTAATATGGCAACATTAAACCTGAGCAGTTAAACATGTGGGCTGATGCATTCTGGAGGAGCTATACTTTCTTGGTA
Source organism: Protobothrops mucrosquamatus (assembly GCF_001527695.2). Classification (NCBI taxonomy): domain Eukaryota; kingdom Metazoa; phylum Chordata; class Lepidosauria; order Squamata; family Viperidae; genus Protobothrops; species Protobothrops mucrosquamatus. The sequence goes on from NW_015386540.1 coordinate 1,127,019, forward strand.
GTCCACAAGCACATTCCCATATAGAATTGTAGCAATCCAAATGAGAGCTAACAAGGACATGAATAATCATTATCAGTTTAACCTGTTCCACAAAAGACTACAGCTGATTATAAGTCAAAGCTAAGCAAAGGCTGTGTCTAACTATGGCTTCCATCTGCTCATTTATCAGAAAGATCTCCCATCCACAAACCTGTTATCTCTAGGTTAGAACCTCTTAAAAAAATTCCAGTCTACGCATGGAAAGAGTAGACTTTTGAATTAAGAGCCTTTCTCTTTGGGTAGAGTCTACCCAAAGATTGTCATCCAGACCCTGACAATCTCCAGGAACCTGGTTGGGATGTTTGGTTCAGGCTGGAGATATCCAGCTGGATTGAGAGGAAAGCTGAGAAACATGTGGCCAGATGGAACTGATGAGGTTTTTTTTTTAAAAGTGAGATATGAAAATTTAAAGAGCAATGGGGAATCTAATAAGTACATGGATATGAGGGAAGCAAGATATGGCGAGGTATGGTGAAAGGTTGGGTTCTTTATTGTTTACTCTTAGCTTGTTTGGCATTAAAATTGATTAAAATTGTCTTACTCAGATGAATGCAGATGTTTTTTCTGAAGGCACTTGTGGAATGTCTTATGTCTTCAACCGACAATATTGTTAAAGTCTGGTTGATTTGTAAAATATACAAAATGACCCATGTAGTTAATCTTATTGTACCTAAATACCATCTTTCTTTTACCTGGAAGCTGACAGCAACGAAGCAAATAGACCAGATAATAAATAGAGAATTTCTTGTGAGAAATTATACCCTTCACAAAGTTGAAAGATGGGGCCATTTGAAACTCTATTCTGTAGCAATGTGTACAGTGAAAAGGGCTTACTTCTCTGCTCCATTGCATTTATACAGAAGAGTCTGGTGCCAGAATAGTTGGAGATTGGAAGATAAATTTTGTAATCTTTTTCAGGAAATGTTAATTGGATTTACTACTATTTTGTAATATACAGGCCACAGAGAGAGAATTTTGGCTACTGCTAGTCAGGTTTTCAGTTTTCAGATTATGAAGATGTGGACAGGATGTATAGAAAGTGAAAGTCCCACTGTCTTGACTATACTTATTTGTGGATGATTATATTATCCAGGTTGGAACTGGTTCCATGGTCAAAAACTCCTTGAATGTCAGATGTATTCTTGCCTACCTAAAAGACTCATTTAGAAAACTTGAAAGTGCTTCCTCAACCTAAAAATTTCCTCTTTTAGGACAATATCAAATATTCAATTCTCAGGTAAATTGGTAGAGAAAATGTTTGTCTCTCAAGTCTAAATGAATCTGAGGTTCCATCAGGTATGGCCTATGCGATAAACTCAGTAAAGGATGACTTAATCTGAAAATATATGAACCTGCTCATTCTCGTAGGTCTCCTGATGGCTTTCAAAATATAATATTGTTAAATCTAGCATAATATAAACACTATATTCCACCATCCAGTGATTTTAACATTTGGGAGCATTGCCTTACAGTACTTCTACTGTTCAGCACCCTATGTATTTACTTTACTTATTTATTTATTTCTTTTCTTCCTTATGCTTATGTGCCACTCCAATGCAGCAGGTCATCACTGACCTATGTTTCCACGAGGCTCTATTTTGTTATCTTTATTGTTTAACATCTCCATAAAACCATTATGGGAGTTATTTTGGACCTCTAGATGATGCCAGTAGCATGACAGTTACATCCAGTTCTACTGCTCCCTGCCTTCTGAATCCACAAACAGTATCTTTGAATATTGCCTAATCTTAATAAGGGGATGGATGAGGAATAACAGGTATAATTAAATCCAGACAAGATGGAAATGTTATGGGTAAGTGTAAGCAGGACTCTGAGACTGAGGTAAAACTTTTTCTAAATGAGTCGTATTTTCCCAGGAAGAGCAGGTTTGCCAGTGTTCTTTGTGCACTTTGATCCCACTGGATTTGCAAAGAATATATTCACAAAATTGCTGTAGAATTGGCAGTGATTGTCCACATCACTCTTAGAATCCATATGACAACTGCTATGCACTCACATTGGCCTACTAATGAAAGGTAGTCAGGTTTGAGGAAAAGATGGCAGCCAGAACAAGATAGAGGAATCATATAAAACTGTTACTAAAAGATCTGCACTGACTACCAAATTATCACCAGGCTTGATTTAAGGTGCTCCTGTTTATTTATTTGGTTTGATTTTAGTACTACCTCCCTCAAGAACATAATATAGCAACATAAATTAAACATACACACAAAAACTTAAAGAAATAATACAGTGGCAATATAGACAATGTCAAAGAAACAAAAAACAATATAAATCACCTCTAATGAGGACAGGGGGTGTCACATGCATTCTACAAGGCCAGGTCTTTCAAGCTTTCCTGAATGCTATCAGGATGGGAGCTTTCTGGATCTCAGGGAGGACCTTATTCCACATGGAAGGTGCTGCCACAGAGAAGGCACACTTTCTGGGTCCCAAAATCACTATATATTTATAAACTTTACATCTTTATAATTATGTTTTACCTTGTATCTTTTGCAGATAGCTCACTGAAAGATGCAAACTTAAAATAAAGCAGAACAAGAAGGAAACTACAGCTATAAAATATTAACAGAAGGGTAAGAACTATCTTTCAAAATTACTTTTTGTTTTTTTTAAATATATATTTTCTTTTGTTCTATGAAATTGAAACTAATATGGAAGAATGAAGAAGCATACCTAAGTTGAACAAAAACAGCAGCAGCAAAACAGCATCGAGTAAAAGATAATAATTGCTTTAGTAATATATCATGCTATTTTTAGTTATGAATAAATCTTTGGGAAGATTCCCAAAAATGCATGATACCTATTATTACCCATTATTTATCCCCCCATTTCTAATGTTTAGAAATATACATTTTGTTTCAATCTCCTTTAATAATTATGGTCACTGTTGATCTCCATGAATTAATTAAACTATTTCTAATCAACACTTCTGTACATGCAAATGATGTAAAGGAGTACTCTTACTATACTGGTATGTAATTTATAGTTCATCTCCAAGTACTAATATAAAATGCACTCAGACCCACTGATTTGATAATACATGAAAACCTCCGTACTCGTTCTATTAGAAGGAGAAATTTCCTTTATGAAATATGTATAACTATGTATTGGTACTAGAAAATCTATTCAGTGGTAAAACTGCACTAAAACATGATGGGAAAGACTAGGATATAAGATTTCATATATCAGCCATTTCCTCCAATCTTTGAATGTTTCTTGGTAAAACACCTATATTGTTAATGTAGTAGTGCTGCATATTTAAATGACAACTGCATATATCACTGGGAAAATAGCATCCTCCAATGGAGGCACTCATTTTGTCCCTGCAATAAGCTGTTACTCTGCCTGCCCTTAAGATCTGGATAACCTTTTGGAACAGATTTCAGAGATGCACCGAGACTGCAGGGTAGAGGAAATGTCTGTCTTGTATGTATAAGTTCATTTATGTTATTGCATGTAGCCCATTAAAGCAGGGCTTTTCAACCAGTGGTACGGGTACCACCTGTGGTACATTGGCACCTGGCAGGTGGTACGCAACCATCCTAGAAAAGTGGTAGCAGGGGAGGGGAATGAACTGAACTGGTGGTAGCACCGCACAAGCCTGAGCAAGAGATGGCTGGAGCTGCAGGGCTGTCAGGGCTGAGCAGAAGCTGAGCCACCCCAACGATGCCGCGGAAGTGATGTCCCGGTGCCTGGAGGCCGTGCGAGTCTGAATGGGGAGGAACAGGCTTCGACTCAACCCGTCCAAGACCGAGTGGCTGTGGTTTCCGGCGTCACATCATAGCCAGTTGGTTCCATCTCTGGCTATCGGGGGCGAGTCATTAGCTCCCGCGGAGAGGGCCCGCAACCTGGGCGTCCTCCTGGATGTTCGGCTGTCTTTAGACGATCATGTGACAGCCGTGGCCAGGGGGGCTTTTCATCAGGTTCGCCTGATATGCCAGTTGCGCCCCTTTCTGGATCGTGACGCTCTACGCACGGTCACTCAAGCCCTCATTGTTTCCCGCCTAGACTATTGCAACGCTCTCTACATGGGACTCCCCTTGAGGTGCACCCGGAGGCTCCAGCTAGTTCAGAATGCGGCCGCGCGGGGGATCCTGGGGGCCTCTAGATACTCCCATGTAACACCTCTCCTGCGCAAGCTGCACTGGCTGCCTGTGGCCTTCCGGGTGCGCTTCAAGGTGTTAGTAACAACCTTTAAAGCGCTCCATGGCAATGGACCTAGGTATTTGCAAGACCGCCTCCTACCAAACACCTCCCTTCAACCAGTCTGCTCCCACAGAGAGGGCCTCCTTAGGGTGCTGTCGGCCAGACAATGCTTGCTGGCGACCCCCAGGGGGAGAGCCTTCTCTGTGGCAGCTCCTGCCCTCTGGAATGACCTACCCCCTGACCTACGTACAGTTGCGGACCTGCGCCTTTTTCGGCGAGCCCTGAAGGCTCATCTATTCCGTGCGGCCGGCCTGGCGTAGTTTGATTAT
>NW_015386540.1:1136556-1139381 GCF_001527695.2 Protobothrops mucrosquamatus
TGTATTTTAGGTATTTATTCCATCTTTATAATCAGTTTTCGATTTCTTAAAATATAGTTGAGAGACCCAGTAGATAAAAAGAAAAATAAAGAAACATTCAGCTTTGTTTTAGCAATATAAAAAAGGAGCTTCTGGAAAATTACAAGTATGAAATAATAGCCTGGGAAAGAATGGATTATCCAGGTGTCTAATCTTCTTAATAAAAATGATCTACTCTTCCCAGTCCACCTGCCTCTCACACATAAACAACTTTAAGCATCTGGCTGTGCTTGCATAATTGTTCAGAGCAATCCTGGTTAAAAATTACTTTCTAGGTGTGCCTGTGCTCATGTATAAAAAGAATTATACATCTCTATATAACATGGTGAACCTTAGGGTTCAGAGGTCTGTTAAACACTCAGCTGCATGTTACTCTAACTGCAAGATCACTAAACACTTAGCTGTAGCAGAAGCAAAGTCAGTTATTGCTGTAACCATTGTACTGTTACCTGACGCAGATTCCTGGTTACTTTCACATCATGCCAGGCATTGTCATTAAATTTCCCATTCACAGGTTCCACCAGTGCTTCAAAGGCCCCTGAGCCCAAATTAATAACTAAGGAGACAGCTCCATTTTTCAGGGCAAGGTTGACATAATCAGCTGATTTCCCAGTGTGAAGCATTAGTCCATTCCTCTGTAGAGTTTTAAAGGACAGAGTTATTTCATCACTGCTGCTTTGAATAGGATTCTGTGAGAGGTCATAGCAGAAATACTCTGATCCTTTGAATGTTGCAATGTATTCTTCTTTTCCTAAATAAACAAGAAAAGAGAAAATATTTGTAATTAGTTGATTCTTGCACATATAAGAATGAAAACACAATAATCACATAAATTAAACATTTTTTTCCTAATGCAAGAATCGTAAGGATTCTTGTATTCAGTAAGGTTATTCCTTACTGAAATAAAAATTAACAATTACTTAATTCTGTTTTGTTGAGGACCCTTGGTTGAAGAAAACTGGTATATAGGTTTTAAAATAAATTAAGAATTCTTCAGCAAAGGCTGCAGCCCAATTTATTTCATATTTGGTAAAACTGCAATGTTACTGTTATTACTATATATTGTCATTATTGCTATACATTTATGTATTGTAAAGACATTTTGAAGCACTGTGCATCTTTAAATTAAGGAATAAATAATTTAAATACAAACAAATTATAGACTTAAACATTTGGATGAAATGAGAGATCTCAAATGGTTATTAAAAACAAGTAATAGGTGGAAGAAAGGATAACAAAGATTGTATGGCACAACATACAGAGCATCCATGCATGGCTTGGCACATCACTTATCTGAAAGTCCATCTGAAAATAAAATATCTCTAGATAAAAGTTCTCTGTCCCATATATACGGACACAAAAAAGGAGGGAGGAGGGCGGCAACACACATGTAGGTAAAGGAGGTAAGGAAGAATTAACTCAGTTTGCAGATGAGGCCAGGATTGGCCGGCCGGGACCTGTCACGAGATCTAGGAGCTGTGCGCAGACATGACTGTATTTATAAGCAAGCTCTCCCAGCATCCTAATTATACCCTGACGATGATGGCAGTTTTAGGCCATCGAAAGCTTGGTTTTATTTATTAAAACTGTATTGTTTTATACTTCCTGGTGATCACTTTGTTGTCTTTTAAATATATATATATATAATTAATAATGTCAGTAAAAATGTGATTCCTGGGTATATCCATATCATACGATAAATCAATCACGACCACCAGGAAAATTCAAACTAGAAAAAAATTAATAAATACTGAGCTTTCATCGGAAACTTCTGACATCGTCAGGGCTTAAGGCTAGATAATGGGAACAACTTATATAGAATTAACCAGCATTAGCATCCGGCTCTTGGACCTCGTCATTGGTCCCAGCTGATTGAGGTGTACTCTGGATGTATCCTTGACATCAGTATCAAACCCTTTCCTGTTCCTCTTTCTTATGCATGTAATACCACTCATCCCCTCGCCACCAATTTTTGGGCTACTCTGGGTCCTCTCCCCCCCTTTTTGGGTGATCACCGTCTCCGTGTTCTCCTCACCCTCCTCCACATTACTCTCTTCCCTAAGAACTCTCATACGTGGTCCACTCGCTCTTCCCCCTCTTCCCCCTCCTCCACTGTGCGTCTCGCTCGAGCTCCAATCGACTCCTCCCGCCCTACTAGATCGCAAGTCGGGCGCTACTCCTCGCTGTACCTCCTCCATCCTTCCCTCTCCCCTCGTGTGAGTGGCATTGGTGTGTATGTCATCCCCCCAATCCATCTTTCTCCAACCTCTCTCTTGAGACTCCCCGTACCCGTGTCACCCGGGTTATCCCCCCCTTTGGTCTGCCGTAGGTGCTCACGGTTTCCGTTAGGTACTAGATCTCTGCACTCGCCTCCCATCAAAGGGGACATGTAGGGATGTTAAAGCTTTCTGGATTAAGATTTGGTGGAATATTCAACAGATTTTTAAGAAAAAGATAAAATTTACACCGCAGTTATTTCTATTGGGTATTATGGATAATTTGGATCTGGAAGAAATGAAACTGATGTTGTATTGTATAACAGCAGCAAGGACATTAGTTGCTCAAAATTGGAAAAAAAAGATATTATCAACTATGGATGATTGGAGACAGAAAGTATCATATTTTGCAGAGATGGCAAAAATATCCGCGTACCTGAAGGATCATTTTCAGGAAAAATTTATCTCAACATGGAGAAGATGGATAGATTATATTCAGAGAAAGTATGAACTGAAAAATTATTATGTTGCTTTTGATTAAAAACTTAGAAAAAATTAGGTATATTATAT
>NW_015386540.1:1139994-1147104 GCF_001527695.2 Protobothrops mucrosquamatus
GCCATGAACACAGAGCTGGACCGCAGACTCGGAGCCAAAACTGAACACTTTAACAACAGAATAATCAGAGAAGCCATCGAGATAGAAAAACGCCCACACAGCATGAATAAACAAGATGATACCTCCCACCTACCAGCCATTTGGAAACCCGCCCTTATTGGCAAACGAGTCCCTAACACAAAGAATGACACCAGACCCACACTCACGAAAACCACACAGGATGTCACCACCACACATCCATGCAAAAAGCAAACCCAAACCCACACAGATGATGAGGCACGACCACAAACTATAGGTCCAAACACACACACACACACACACACACACACACATATATATATATATATGTAGGTCTTATATATATATGAAGCTTAAGAGAAGTTGGGGAAATCCTCATGGCTCTCTGGGGATGAAATGATCAAATACATCATCATAGTGACTCTACTTTAGATTTATCGGACCCTAGATCCCAGAGATATAGATAGCAGCTTGTCAGAGTGGATGGTACCATGCCATTTATCAGCATTGTAATTGTTAGGTGCAAACAATCAGATCCACACATGATTTCAATTAGTTATTGCTCATGCCTATACCACAGGAATCTTCAGACTGGCTGAGCCAGACTAATTAAGGTTCAACAGGATTCAAAGAGGGGATGGACCTTGCCTTCTTATACCTATGTAGAGATTCCAGACTAATTTCTTACTAGACTCCTCTTCCTAGCTTGGACAGTCTGTCCTCCAACAGTAATAATCATTGTGGAGTCATCCATGTTTTGGATCAAGCTCTAGCAGCTGGCTAGCAGTGGATGTGACAGGAGTATCTAATAAGCTTTTTATCCGAACTATTGTCAAAATATCTTCTATTTGACTCCCTTGGGTGAGTTGGCAAGCAGAGCTCTCTCTCTCTTTTGTGTGTGTGCGCGCTTGTGTGTGTGTGTAGGCAAGGAGTTTATAATTTTATAGAGGAAAGTTGATATGTCCATTGCAGGATAGAAATTAGAAAATTGCTCCTGTTTATAAAATATTGTTCTACTATTCATTGTCCATTTACTGAAAGACTATCATTAATGTTGAGATATGAATATATCTATTTCTTTTAACATTAATTTTCTTCATGTATATATTTTTCTAGTAATCTATTGCAAGAAAAAAGCAACAATTAGGACTGCACTAATTCTAAGCTGCAAAATATTGAAGCCAAATCCTGACTGAGATTTTTTTTCATTATTTAGTAAAAGAGGATAAAATGAGATGAACTGAAGTAGCCAAAAATTCTCCAACGAACCACTATAATCTACACACATATATAAAATCTGGCAAAAATAATAATAATAGACAGGATTTGTAAAGTTTGTCTTTAGAAACTATGACAGCAAATCAGCAGACAAAATGAGGGCTAATATGACTACTTTGACAAGAGATGAAATAAATTTATGACAGATAAAGTGGTTAATATTAATTCTGATAGTTACATAATTTGAGCTTCAAAAATAACTATGACTCTAAAAATTAGAAAACATGAGCAATAGATACTATTATACTCATACCATGCTTGTGTATTTTTCATAGATATCTGACAACTCAATGTGGGAAAAATGTAAGACTGAACAGATAGGGCTTCAAAAGTTTTGAACAGAGTTTTTTGATTAATGTCATCATTTGGATTTCAATTTTGAATAATAATGTCTTTGAGAAGACATTTTACAGTTTATTTAGACACATTGAATGCACTTGCTCATTTTAATCCTGTACGGATTGGACTGATTTTTTTTCTTCACTGGTAATAAACTCAAATTATGTTCTATGGTCATTCTACCTATAAATAAAAATATCATTTGTATGAGATTACATTCTCTCATTTAGCAATAAAGAATATTTTTCTACCAATGTTAATTGGACTTATAATGAATTTCTAAAATTTTCAGCTATTGTTCATTTTAAGTTAGCACAAAACTCTCTCTCTCATATAATGAAGGATTTGTTTTGCTGTAACATATCACATTATTGGGGAATGCAGCTGACTTCTGTCACAGGCTCTTGAAATCCATCTTAAAATTAATAGAAGATTGCAGAAATGATGATGTGTGGGTATTAAAAACAGACTTCCTATATTGGGAGTTTGTTTTATAAAAAATAGGAGAAAATGGAGGAATATCTCCTCAAACCATGGTCCCATCTTTATTATGAATAGGAGACTATTGCTGTTTTTTATTCTTTGCTAATACTTTTATAAAATTATTTTAACATGCTGTTAGCATCCAGTGTGTCATTCCTAAAAGGACAAGGAGTGTCATGACAGCAGTGTTCCACTATCTCAGGGGCTGCCACAAAGAAGAGGGGTCAACCTATTTTCCAAAGCACCTGAAGGCAGGACAAGAAGCAGTGGAAGGACAATCAAGGGAGATCCAACTTAGAAATAAGGAAAAACATCCTCACAGTTACAACAATTAATCAGTGGAATGATTTGCCTCCAGAAATTATGGGTGCTCCATCACTGAAGGTTTTTAAGAAGAGATTGGGCAACCATTTGTCTGAAATGGTATAACTCTGTCATTCTGAATTCTTATTCCTTAGGTTTACATTGCTTCTTCTGGATCAGTATCTCAGTGGATTATGCACTCATAGAATATGTCTTTGGTAATAGATTTCCATTTCCTTAAAGTATTAAAATAAGGTTTTATGTGTTGAAATGCCACAGTGTATTATTAAAAAAACCTGCCATCTTGTTCATTAATAGTCAGCTCATGGAATACAACAAAGTCATCCTTCCTTTCACTTAATCTATTATCTTTCTGTACTACTGTTAAACTTGGCTTTTGCAAAGTGCACCTTAAACCAAGGAGTGACTAACTTTTATTATTCTTAATGTTTTCTTCTGTACATGAAGAAAGCATGTGCATGATGCATGTTTTGCATATTTTTTGCATGTGGAAATACAGACCTCTGGGTAGCTGATGCATCTATCTTATCATTGAATTTAGTTCTAAAATATATACTGTCTATCTCAAGGTGAATGAAGCTGTAATGTGAAATACAATAGCAGTAGCAATAGGTGCTGTTCTATGAATCAAATAGGCCAACTACTTTTATTTATGACAAGCCTAGTAAATGAGAAGCACAACTACTGTGAGATGAAATAATTAAAAAAATATTTATGGTATAGCGACCATTCATTCTACTCTCTGTTTTTTAATGATCACTATAGAGATATTTGTTAGACATCAGAGAAAACTAGGAAAAACTTCCAAACTATTTCAGTTGTCTCCTTTTGGGGCTGGTGATACCACAGGAATTTTAAAAGCATGTTAAATATAGTCTACCGCCTAAGTTTAATTAAATGCTACCTAACATTAATGAAATGTAATGTAACATTAACATTCCCTTCTACAGAAAGAGATCCCTGTTTTGTTTTGTTTTCCCTAAACAAGAAGGTTGCTGCTGTTCCTTGTTTTTATTTTCTAAGCTGAGAAAACTCGATAAGGAGATTTGGAGGTCAGAAGCATTCCTGAAAATAAAGATGATGTCAGAGGTTGGTGTTTTGCTTCATAATATGCCCCCCCCCCCTCTGTTTCATATGAAAAGGTTAAATGGAGCAGAGTCACTTGTTGAAATGGGCAGCCATAAAAATTGAATAAAGCAAGCAACCAAGCCTATTGGATAACAAGGTAGAAATCTGTAAGGATATTGGCATCCCCATCGGACCAAGTTCTATAGAACTAAAAAGAAAGAACAGATATTCTAGTAATTTCACAGCACTGTATTTAATATAGCCATTTCAAGTCACATCATGAGTTTAGACAGTTGTTAAATGAGCAATTGTGAGACAGCTGGCAAATGACGTTATATTTGCTATTTCTATTTCAGTCATAAAGCAGCTTGAATCATATATGTTCCTTTCAATGAACTAGATTTTATTGCTTTTTGTTGCCTGGAAGAAATCTTTCCCCGACTTCAGTTACAAAACTGTGGTGATGAGTTTGTGCATCTGCAGGAGTCCCTTGACAGCTTCCCACCAACCAATTCTTGAAAATATTTTTGGGGAGGATAATGACAGGAGAATATAGTACATGAATGCAGGACACAAAATAACAAGCCAGGAAGTATTTACTTAGTTTTATTTATAATTGTTTTATATTGTTACTGTCATTGTCTATTGTAAACTGTTCTGAATCTTGTTAGATTAAGTGACAGTAAGCAGGGCAATCAAAGAACCACGAAGACCACCAACAAAAACACTGACAGGGCAAGCCCCTACAATATAAAAGGAGATAAAAAAACCACTCCCTACCAGCACTAATGAAGTTATCTTTTTGGATAATGAAACATCTGCAAGAAAACAACCAAACTCAGAAAGCACCAAGGACCCCTCATTTCAACTATGAGCTATAAATATTCTCCTCTATCAGTAAGTGACATATGAACTGTAATCAATCAATCAATCAATCAATCAATCATTCAATCAAATAAAAATCAATTCAAAACTGAACTGCATTAGGTCCTATGGTCTCAAGTTCTTGGAAGTTTTTTTGATGGAACCGCATCTACATGGAGGGAAGTGTGTAGTGGGGTGCCCCAGGGCTCTGTTCTGGGCCCAGTGCTCTTCAACATCTTCATCAATGATCTGGATGAGGGGATAGATGGGGAACTCATCAAATTTGCAGACGACACTAAGCTGGCAGGAATACCCAATACTCCAGAAGACAGGCTTAGGATACAGGAGGATCTGGACAGACTTGAACACTGGGCGCTATCTAACAAAATGAAATTAAATGGTGAAAAAAGTAAGGTTCTACATTTAGGCAAGAAAAACCAAATGTACAGGTATAATATTGGGGGGTACCTTGCTCAATAGTAGTAACTGTGAGAGGGATCTTGGAATCCTAGTGGACAATCATTTAAATATGAGCCAGCAGTGTGCTGCAGCTGCCAAAAAAGCCAACACAGTGCTAGGCTGCATTAACAGAGGGATAGAATCAAGATCACGTGAAGTATTAATACCACTTTACAATGCCTTGGTAAGGCCACACATGGAATACTGCATCCAGTTTTGGTCACCACGATGTAAAAAAGATGTTGAGACTCTAGAAAGAGTACAGAGAAGAGCAACAAAGATGATTAGGGGACTGGAGGCTAAAAAAAATAAGGAACGGTTGCTGGAATTGGGTATGTCTAGTTTAACAAAGAGAAGGACGATGGGGGACATGATAGCAGTGTTCCAATATTTCAGGGGCTGCCACAAAGAAGAGGGAGTCAAGCTATTTTCCAAAGCGCCTGAAGGCAGGACAAGGAGCAACGGGTGGAAGCTAACCAAAGAGAGAAACAACCTAGAACTAAGGAGAAACTTCCTGACAGTTAGAACAATTAACCACTGGAACAACCTGCCTCCAGAAGCGGTGAATGTGCCAACACTGGAAGTTTTAAAGAAAAAACCGGACAGCCATTTGTCCGAAATGGTATAGGGTTTCCTGCCTGAGCAGGGGGTTGGACTAGATGACCTCCAAGGTCCCTTCCAATTTTATCATCATCATTATTATTATATTTTCTACATTAAAATAGTTATTATTCTCATATTGTTAGCATGAGAATGCAAAAAAAAAAAACACAACCCTCTAGGACCAAGGTCTACAATTATTTACTTATGCCACCACAGATGTTTAATGACCTTTCCACTGTTGAAAACCTTTGTACAACCTGATCCATGATTTTCTTTCTCAGACCTACTTTAATTTCCCAACAAACAAGAGAACATATTTTTAATCAATGGTACTTAAATTTCTTGCAAGAAATAAAACTTACTTTTTCAATGTAATGAAAAGCTCAGAATCACTTTTCATAGTGAGATGGGGAGCATATAAATTTCAGAAATAAAATAAAGATAATTCATGTTTTTTATACTGTCACCAAATCTCATCTAAAGAAAATTTAAATGTTCTTTTTATATAAAGAGGTTGGGACTGTTTTCCTGTTGTGATTTTAACAAGTTGCAGGAATGCACAAGGAAATGGTGAGAAAAATAAGATTCTACATTTAGGCAAGAAAAATCTAAGTGTACAGAGTTAGTATAGGTGGTACCTGCTTAATAGTAGTAACTGTGAGAGGGATATCAGAGTCCTAGTGGACCCAGTTGTAAAGTGTCTTAATACAAAGCTCTCTCACACATGCACAAAAAATATTTTTCCATTTCTCTCCTTGACAGAGGAAGCCATTTTAGAGTCCAAATTAAGGACATTACTTATTTGTATTCATGTTTTTTTAACCAAAATTTGTTTCTGTGGACTGAGTTTATACATTGGAATGATTGGGCAGGATTCCTTTCAAAATTCTCAAATCAGTCTGCATACTGTTCTTTTTTTAAAATTAGTTCTACAAAAGTTATGAGCAAGATACTGAATATCTGGCAGCTTATCAGAGTTCAATAAACAGGGCTGGTTGCTAGGCAAAAATGGTGGCTCACAATACATTATAGATTCCATATATGTTAATGCATATCGGAAACATTGCTCATTCATTAATTTATTTTCCATTGCTTTTTCTACTATGGAAAATATCCCCCAAAGTTGTATTTGGCCCCCTAGTTAGTTTGGGAATTTCAAGAAACTTAAATGTACTTTGTGAAACATAGCCTGGTCCTGAAACCCTTTCATGCCCTAATATCTGTAACAAACTTTGCTTAATAGCAAAATGAATATATGCATATGCTGATATCATAGAAATGACATGACTATGTGCTTGCATGAGTTCTGATACAAGTATCTAAATCAAGGCATTTGCATCATGACATCATCACCAATTTGTCATTTGTCCCTTGTCATCCCCACAGACACACATAATTCCATGTTAATATTTTACAATAGACAAAGTTCTGTCTCCTTTGCAATATGAAGTGACCTACAAGGAGGCACTTTGTCAAAGTCTTCTGACACCTGGAATCAGCTCTGAAATTAGATATTTTCAGTGGTAGGTGAGAATCTGTTAGCCTTATCAGATAGATCAGACTGATACTCACTCATTCAGTCATTTCCATTAATTAGGTATGCATTAGGTATGTATTATAAAAATAACAATAAACCGATGAGGTGGCATCTACATATCAAAATATGGCAGAGAT
>NW_015386540.1:1147857-1153808 GCF_001527695.2 Protobothrops mucrosquamatus
AAAATATGGCAGAGATATAAAGACTTGACTAGTTGAAGGTGCTTAGAAATCAGAAGTTACCAAGTGGTTAATGAATTTGGACATATCTCCTGGAGGATGATCTCCATATCCATTACACCAAAGTAAGGCCTGCAGTTTACTTATCCTGTAATAAAAGGATGGCATTTGGTTCATATCCACTTTTTCAGATTTCCTCCCCCCAGCAGATAAATCCTTTGAACCAAGTCCCATGAAAAGGATTGTGTTTCTACATTATATCATACCACGATGTTATCATCTGGTGTTGGATACACCTTTAATGTGTGTAACTCTAACTGAAATGTTTTTTTTTACTAACTGATATTTAAGAGTAGCATCTGTAACATTAGAGTGTATTATACAGTGTGTGAAGCTTGCTATCTAATCTTTCTTTGCCTTTGAGCTATAGCCACACAGAGTAGAGATAAATATATTTTACATTGGTAACTTGAGCAGAAGAGAGATACTCCATAGAGGATTCCTGCAGTATTACCAGATAGTGCAGAGGTGTCAAACTTGCAGTGTCACATGACATGTTGCGATGTATTGCAACTTTTTTGCCATTGCCAGCAATGGGGTGGGCGCGGTTTCGCTATGATGCATCCGGACCATGGGCCAGCAATTTGACACCCCTGAGATAGTGACTTCATTAGGAAAAACTTTAAAAATAATTTTAAAAAATGCATTTGAGATCTGTCCAGATTGATATGGATCCCATTATCCTGCACCAATGTGGCTAATGGTTAATAACTAAAATTCTTGAGACCTAGGAAAAAATTTTAGAAGTTTCTAAATCCTAAATAAATTAAATGTTCTCAATACAGAGAGAGAGAGAGAGAGAGAGAGAGAGAAATTCAATCCGCAACTGCCAAATAGAACAATGCATAGATACCTAGGAGAAGACCATTTTCTCTCCAACACCTGTGCAAAACCACCTAGTTTAGATTCCTAGTTCATAAACCTGTGAAACTAGGATTTTTTCACTTTGCCTCATGTTTGATTGTCCTACTATACTCTACACACATTCCTACTTATCAACATTCAGGGAGCTAAAGTAGACGGGATGTGAAGAACTCCTTCCCAGCATTTGAGACTCCCTCAAGCTACCTATTATCAGAGGTAGGCTGGTAAGGTTCCACATCATTCACCAGATCAGTCAAAATGATCCTATAAGATGCAGTAATTAAACTGTCTGTGTTGACCAAGGGAAAGCAAATTGCCAGAGAACAACATATTGAAACAAAATTTAGACATTGATTAAACCTATCATTAACCTATCATCAATAAGAAACACTCCCCTTTCTAGTTAGAGCAACCAAAAGTGATTAACTAGACCCAATATATTGACACAATGGCAGCAAACAAAGCTGATAAGATTGGTATATTGATTTTAACCATAATCATTCCCTTCCTTTCCTCATTTTAGCTCCTACACTGAGTCTATGTGAATCCTGTCTTCTTCTTATAAGGAAAAAGTAGGGGTGGCATTATAAGATAATCCAGAAATGATTTATAGTATATATTAGTCCATGCTATTATTTTTAAAATGTCTATGTGAATCCTGTCTATGTGAATCCTGTCTTCTTCTTATAAGGAAAAGTAGGGATGGCATTATAAGATAATCCAGAAATGATTTATAGTATATATTAGTCCATGCTATTATTTTTAAAATGTTTATTTTGCATCCCATTATTTCCAGAAATAGCTGGATTACATTGCCCTGTATGTTTTAACCCCTTGAGAGACAAAGTAGAATGAAACTGAATTCAGGTAGGCCATAATGCAGTTATTGTATTTGTTTTGATAGATTATACCAAAATAGATCTTGTAGGTTGTGAATTATGTTTTATGGCTCATTCTTGCATAGGAACTCACCCTATTATGATTTATTTGACAACCATAAAGTTAAACAAATCATGCCTTAGTATGACAATGATTTGTCCAAGATCATCTATCAGGGCTGAGATCTGAACTATGATTCCCCAGGCTATGCATTGTACACTGTATGCTACAGATTGGTTACATACGAAACTTTAAACTATGGCACTTTGTTTAATATACATTTGATTAAATCAGTGAGACAAGTGAAAGAATCTTAAAAAAACATGATAAAACAAAATATAAGGAATGTTGAACAAAACATACACCCATAGGGAAGGAACAAGGAATATACAGATAAATAAATAAAAGCCTGTGTTGCTTTGAAATGTTAGCCCCAGACTTCAAAAGTAAAAATATTCTGTCTGAAGTGATTTCTTTTTGCAGATGAAATAATCTAGAGATTTATGCAATCAATTACCAGTTTCAGAGATAGAGAAGCTTTATTCTTTCTCAACATTTTCCTTGAGTTTAATATTCCAAAGTAATAACCCATTTAAATAACCAATTAATCTTTATTTTTTATCAAACTATATTTGAAGTTTTCTAAATACAAATAGTAAAACACTATTTGAAAGTTCCCCTTGCTGCGTTTTATTCCTTAAACCACCTGTGATTATATGTCAATAGCTCTTCCTAGCTAGTTCATTACAATGAGTGTTTTGACAATGGCGTCAATTATTCAGATAAGTGCTGGCCTTCACATCTCTGGATGCATTCAAGTAGAGGTTTAACAACCATCAGTTGGGAATGGTTTATAACAATAACAATAATAAAGTTGGAAGGGAACTTGGAGGTCATCAAGTCCAACCCCCTGCTCAGGCAGGTAACTCTATACCATTTCAGACAAATGGCTGTCCAGTCTCTTCTTAAAAATTTCCAGTGTTGGAGCATTCACCACTTCTGGAGGCAGGTTGTTCCACTGGTTAATTGTTCTAACTGTCAGGAAGTTGCTCCTTAGTTCTAGGTTGCTTCTTTCCTTGATCAGTTTCCATCCGTTGCTTCTTGTCATGCATTCAGGCACTTTGGAAAATAGCTTGATTCCCTCTTCTTTGTGGCAGCCCCTTGGATATTGGAACACTGCTATCATGTCCCCCCTCGTCCTTCTCTTTGTTAAACTAGACATACCCAATTCCAGCAACCGTTCCTTATATGTTTTAGCCTCCAGTCCCCTAATCATCTTTGTTGCTCTTCTCTGTACTATTTCTAGAGTCTCAACATCTTTTTTATATTATGGTGACCAAAACTGGATGCAGTATTCCATGTGTGGTCTTACCAAAGCATTGTAAAGTGGAATTAATACTTCACGTGATCTTGATTTTATCCCTCTGTTAATGCAGCCTAGCACTGTGTTGGCTTTTTTGGCAGGTGCAGCACACTGCTGGCTCATATTTAAGTGATTGTCCACTAGGACTCTGAGATCCCTCTCACAGTTACTACTATTGAGCAAGGTACCCCCAATACTCTACCTGTACATTTGGTTTTCTTGCCTAAATGTAGAACCTTACTTTTTTCACCATTTAATTTCATTTTGTTAAATAGCGCCCAGTGTTCAAGTCTGTCCTGTATCTTAAGCTTGTCTTCTGGAGAGTTGGCTATTCCTGCCAGCTTGGTGTCGTCTGCAAATTTGATGGGTTCCCCATCTATCCCCTCATCCAAATCATTGATGAAGATGTTGAAGAGCACTGGGCCCAGAACAGAGCCCTGGGGCACCCCACTACACACTTCCCTCCATGTAGATGTAGTTCCATTGAAGACTACACACTGAGTACGGCCGGTCAGCCAGCTACAAATCCACCTTGTGGTGATGCTGTCTAACCCACATTTTTCTATCTTATCAAGTAGTAGGTTGTGATCTACTTTATCAAATGCCTTACTGAAGTCCAAATAAATTATATCCACAGCATTCCTCTGATCCACTAATTTTGTCACTTAGTCAAAGAATGCAATAAGATTTGTCTGGCATGATCTGTTTTTAACAAACCCATGTTGGCTGTTGCCTCTAGGTGTTCGCTGATTCGTTGTTTGATTATCTTTTCCAGAATCTTCCCAGGTCAGGCTGATAAGTCTGTATTTTCCTGGATCCACCTTTTTTCTTGTTTTGAAGATGGGAACTACATCACCTCTTTTCCAGTCCTCTGGTAGTTCCCAGGTATTCCAGGATCTTTGAAAAATATAGTTCAGTGGTTCTGAGATCACATTATTGTGCCTTTTTAATGATGGTTCTAATGTTAGGTGTCCATTTCAATCCTGGGTGATTATAGAAACTTGAAGGGTTCTACTACTGATACTGTGCTGTTGAATATAATAATATATTATAATATATTGTTCTAAATTTTTATCTCAACTATGTTGCTAATGCAAGATCCCAGATGAACTCTGAATATGATATTCCTTGGCCATCTTCCTCAACACATTCTTGAAAAAAACAATTTTAAAACACTTTTTCTCTCTCCCACCTCAGCAATAAAAAAAATCCAAAGAAACTAGAAGTGGGAAGTCAGAAAGTAGTTATGTTTGATTTGATTTGCTTACAAATATATGTCAGGGCTTCAATGCCCAATTCTCAGGGATCCCCACAGACTAATTCTGCCTCTAAGATAGAAAAATATAAATTTCACAGTTGTTGCTTATTTGTTCCTGTTCCTTTCAGGGAAGAGGTGTTACAACTTTATCATGATAATAAAACTGTTGAACACTGGGGAAGGTTCAAAATATTGGATCTTGTGCTCAGAGAGTTGTGGTAATGGAAAGTAGGAATAGAAATCAAAGACTATGTTTCATCCTATCATGTCTATTGCCAGCCTAGGTTGTCATAACTAAACAGACAATTTTGGTCTTCTCCTTCCTTTCTCTCTCAGTCCATTTGGCAGATTCCAATGGGTTATATTACTGATCTTCCAGCAGTACAAGCTTATGTACTATGGCTATTCCTGCTTCCCACCTCCTGTCCTACCTTTCTGAGTTCCTGTTTTCACTGTTCCTCAAACCCCTGACTTCTCCGGGAGATATATGAATAGCTAGATTTGACTATGGCTACACACAAACTTGCAAGAATATTCAGAAAATATCATTCACTCCTGACAAAGAGGATCTTGACCTTGTCCACCTTGAAATGGTTTGGAAAACCTGTTTAAATATAAAATTATATAATTTGGAATATTTTCCTGGGCAACCCGCCCTCCCCCCCCCCATTTTAACCCAATCTATACACTACTGAAACTCCTGTGGGATTAAAAGTTACAATTTTTTAAAAAAAGTTTATGACATAAAAATTGTCATGAAACGGATTATGACACTACAAAATGTCATAATATATTTCCTATGCTAGTGTTTGACTGTGTTTAACATGGGCTATTTCCAAGGTAGATACATATATGAATGTATCTTAAGTATTCCAATAAGTCAGTATATTAGATGCTTTGCCATGGTCGAAGTCATTGAAGAATCAGGTAAGGAAATATCTCTGAAAAAATGGCACAACTTGTCACCGATTGTCTAGTATCAGCTAAAATTAGAGAAAATTCATTGAAGTTGATATACTGGCAGTATTTAATACCTAGGAGTTTGAAATTAATAAAACCAGGAAAAACAGTAAATGTTGCTGAGAATATAACAGAACTTGAATATATTTACATATATGCTGGTTTTCTGTGAAAATTCAAAATTTGGGAGAAATGTTTTCACCAATATTAGTGTCAGCTCTTTGAGTTAGGCCAGGTCAGGAAATAGACTCCACAAGAAATATTGGCTTTCTGTATAGAATACAATAACAGAATCTTGAAAGGTTGAAGGTATTTTCATTTTGGTTGTTATATCAAAGAGATAGCAAATATTCAATTTCTCTTACACCAAAGAGACACCAAATATTCTCCTCTTCCTTTCTTAGGTTTAATTCTTGTTTTGCTTACTGTGATTACCTTATTCCTTTAAAGTTAGTGTGATGGATGTGTACAATAGAAAAAAATTAAAATATTATACCTAGCTTAGCATTTGAAGAAGATAATGAAAAATTGCTGCACAAAAATTGGCATTTTTTCATTAGTGCCTGTTGG
>NW_015386540.1:1154096-1177223 GCF_001527695.2 Protobothrops mucrosquamatus
AATGACAAAATAGCCTTTGAAATCACAATGGAAGCTCTGCCATTAACATACTTGCAGGTGATGTCACAATACAAGTACAAAAGTTGAAAAGTTTGAATTGTGATATGTTTTATAATTTGTCCCCTATAGGTATCTATGCATGATAGGAACATATATAAAAAAATAATATCTGGAAGCTTCAGAAATCCAGATGGGACAGCCCAATAAAACTTCTTACATACAATAAATTCAACACAATAGATAAAACTTTAAGAAATAAAAGTATGTGAAAAAATGTACAGAAATATATTTCTTGAAAGTCCTAGGATATTTTTTTAAATGCTGATGCCTACAAGCTGATAATATAGATAAGAGATGTGCTACTCTTGGGAAACTTTTTTATTGATTGGTGGCCAGAACAATGAAGGTGTTTTCCCTGCATTTCAAACCCCAACATGTTTGTCAATAGTATGAAAGGATTTCTGAGAATAATCTCAGATAATGACAAGATACAGAAACATTTCTCATAACACAGGAGTGGAGGTGAAGAAGTCACTGCATGATTTGTGATTTCTTGTAGAGCTGAGATTGATAGGAAATGTTTCAACTAATCCTCCCATAGATTCTGAAAGTTCTTTATATATGCATCTCAGAAGAAAGTAATGCAAACCACTTTCAAATTGCTGACCATGAAATCACTAGAAGTTAAACTCAATTCAAAGGAGCCTTTATTTTTTAAAATAGTTTGAATGACATGGGTAGTTAGTTAATCAGAATTATTTAGTTTAACCCCAGTTAAAATTGAGTTTATTTGGAGCTAATGCCAATCTCTTCAAGTTTAATTGTCTAGAATTGTTAGCTAGAAACCAATTACTCATGGCCCAGGTAAGCATTGGGATGCTTAAGGGTCTTTGGGATTCTTTCACTAATTGCATTGGTCTTCCTGTTAGCTTCTCTTTCTCTATTCCTTAATCTCTGTCAGGCATGCATGTATATATGTAAGTATATGTATGTGTACCTCTCTGTGTTTAAACTTTCGCTTTGTCCATTAGAAACAGCAGTCAGTATTGGTAGCTTTGATTTCAAGGGCTTAAAGACTACCACAGAGGTGATCAAAATGCAGACACCATGGAAGGTGCATGGTATTCTGTTTCTTTTATTTTCTAAGAGAAATGTGGTGTACTTCAGTCTTTCCCTACAGCAAAAAATAATAGCAATCTGCTCTAGCTCACATCTCAAATAAAGTACTTCTAATAGCTAATAGCTTCCCCTTTTCTTTGCTCTCTGCCTCAGAGCTCCATAGTAATTACTCATCAGTTGTTTAGACATATAGCCCTAGAGGCTTGGACTTGCAACATTAAGGAAATGCTTACTACAATGACTGCAGTAACAAAACCAGTTTGCATTCACAAATAGTATGACCAAAAATAAAACAACAACAACCCCCCCATATATTACAAAACCAAAAAAGTTTTAGCAACTGCTACACTTTCTCTTTTGTTTTTCTAGTATTCTCTTCTCCTCTTATATTTGAAAGAAAAGATTACATAGCTTAGTAAACTTATTAAAGTTTAAAATAATAATTACTATTCTATTAACTGAATACATTTCTTAATTTCTAGGATTGGTCTATTTCTTTAAATGCTATGCTAGGTCATATTGCATTTTCATTTTGGTTTCATATGTTATTCAAACTCAACCATTTTTAAACCATGATTTATGCATTATCATATTATGAAAAAATGATCATTGTGAATTATTCAGTTAAACAACTGAACTCTGCCTTTATCTCAGCATTATTTTCTATTTTACTTTTTGCCATCAAGTTACAAGAAATGTCTCACCTTTTCATTTATCCGTGTTAGCTTAAAGGCAAGTATTAGCAAAGGGGAAAAAAACAGCATTTGAATCTCTCCAAAAGGAAAACAACCTTTGCTAACACTCCAAAGATTGTTTCAGTTTAAAAAATGTTTTTTGGTGTAATGGAACTCCAGCTGTCTTTCAGTGACCAGATTAGAAAAAGTCTTCCAAGTAAAGGGAACTATGGCAAAATATCCCATATTTTTTAAAATTAGTGATTCTTATGCATGCCTTATTTCTACAATAGAATAGAATAGAATAGAATAGAATAGAATAGAATAGAATAGAATAGAAAGGGACCTTGGAGATCTTCTAGTCTAGCCTCTTGCAGGAGAACCTATACCATTTCAGACAAGTGACTGTCTAGTTTCTTCTTAAAATTCTCCAGTGATGGAGTGCCCATGATTTCTGGAGGCAAGCTGTTCCATTGGTTAATTGTCCTCACTGTTAGGAAGTTTCTCCTTAATTCCAGGTTGCTTCTCTCTTTGATCAGTTTCCAACCATTGTTTCTTGTCCTGCCCTCTGGTGCTTTAGAGAATAATTTGACCCCGTCTTCTTTGTGGCAGCCTCTCAAATACTGGAATACTGCTACCCTGTCACCCCTATTTCTTCTTTTCTTTGCATTAGCCAAACCCAAGTCCTGCAACCGTTCTTCATATGTTTTAGTCTCCAGGCCTTTGATCATCTTAGTTGCTATTCTCTGAATTTTTTCCAAGGTCTCAACATCTTTTTTGTAGTATGGTGACCAAAATTGGTTGCAGTATTCCAAGTGTGGTCTTACTAGGGTTTTATAAAGCAGTACTAATACTTCGCCTGATCTTGATTCTATGTCTCTGTTTATATAACCCAGGATTGTATTAGCTTTTTTGGCTGTTGCTGCACACTGCTGGCTCATATGCAAGTGATCATCCACTAGGACTCCAAGGTTACTGCTTTTGAGCCCGGTCTCGCCTAATCTGTACTTATACCTTTGATTTTTCCTGCCTAAATATACAACTTTGTTTTTCTCATATATCATGGCATTCAGCAAAACAACCTAGAACTCAATTTTCATGCAAAACAGTCCATAATTTAATCTTGTTCACTTTATCATATGCATTGTCTAAATCAAATTACCTACAGTAAACTTTCCCATAAATATACATAGTTCAATGATTTGTTCAAGAGCAAAAGACTGCTTTGCAAATTTAAAACTGTCCAGTTTAATGCTGCACTACACTTCCCATTTTCTTTTTGTTTGTATTTATGATAGCTCTCTGATGTTCACTCAAATATCACAGTCATTTGTGGAATTTAAAAGATATTTAAAACTCTCTGAACTTGTGCAGAAAAAGGAAACTAATATGCATTGCCAGTTAATAAGAAATTTGCCAATAGCCATTTCAATTGTTTCCCAAGACCACATCTTTCTGCAGGTGTTTTGCCTTACCTTTGAATATATTTCCTTACTTTATCTCTTCAAAGCTGGTGATCAGCTTCATAAAGTTCCTTCAAAATGAGGTGGGTGGTAAACAAACAAACGAACAAACAAATAAATGCCACTTAATCTTTTATGAATGAACATTTGGCTGAAGCTGTGCAGAAGACACTAATTTGTTCTGCCCACCAAACTGTGCCCCCAGTTTGGCTCAATATTTGCATAACCATAACATCATAGTGATGCCAACAAAACTGACTGACTGCAGACAAGAGGAATAGTCAGTGGTGGGATTCAGCCAGTTCGCACCACTTCAGCAGAACTGGTAGCTAATTTTTTGTTGCCCAGGCCCAGAATGGACTTCCAGAAGCGTCATCCACATAGAGAACCAGTTGTTCACATATTTGAATCCCACCACTGGGAACAGTGCTACTAGCTTTTCTAGAAGGAACCTTTGAGGCATGACAAATTGGGAAAAGACCTAATTTGAAAAAAGGTTTGCCTTTCTTGGCTCCTTGTGTACAATAATTCTAGCAGCCACAAGGAATAAAAACTCTATTAAAATGATACAAGAATGATCTTTCCAAATTAATATTGGAATTCTTTCCATTGGCAATTCTAATTGATGTGTCTTGGAAAATGTAGCAAAGGGATGTCCTCATAAAGTAACATTACTAGAGTCATGAACTCTTTCTGGGCCATTCCTTTCATTAGTCAGAACAGTAGGTTATGCTTTTTAATGATTCACTGACCCTTTGTTAATAAGAAACTGATAAAAGATCCAATCTGGGTCAGTCACTAGGACCAGAGGTTTTCTGATAAAAATTCCATGACCAATGAAGTTTAAGTAACTTTTTTGTTCAGACCAGTGGAAAAAACATTAATGCAACTCAGTCATCTGGCCCAATTCTCCCACTCACTTTTCCACAGAGGGTGGGCCAAATTTGGCAAGATCATAGAACATTGTGATACAAGCCTCATCCCTTTTGAATACGTGTTTGATATCCATGTACATACAAAAGAAGTGGGCTTGCATTGCAAAATTTTATTCTTAAGTCCTGCTTATAAACAATGTTGTTTGTCCACCAGTCTCCACAGAAAGAAGTACAAACAATAGCTATACTTTTGGCTCAAAGTAGGCATCTACTTTGAGGAGAAAGATCTTACTCAGTCTCTTTTTTCTACCAATAGCTACTCAAGGCAAAAAAATGTGGAAAGCTTTTTCCCCCTCTTCACTTATGAGTCTTTTGTTTAGCTCACAGAGAAACTTCTTTCAATCATTTGAAGCAAAATTCCTCTCTCATACAGGACTTAAGGCAGTTGATCAGCCTTCAAATGGTCAGAGACTGCCAGATCCTCCACTGTATTCAATTCAATTACAGTCTCAAGGAGATAGCTGCTCCTTAGAGGAGTTGAAACAATCAATCAGAATAGAGCAGGAAGAGACCTTGGAGGACTTCCAGTCCAACCCCCTGCTCAAGCAGGACATCCTATACCTTTTCAGATAGATGGCTGTCCGGTCTTTTCTTAAAAACCTCCAGTGATGAAGCACCCACAACTTCTGGAGGCAGGTTGTTCCACTGGTTAATTGTTCTAACTGTCAGGAAGCTTCTCCTTAGTTCTAGGTTGCTTCTCTCCTTGATTAGTTTTCATTCATTGTTTCTTGTCTCGCCTTCTGGTGCTTTGGAAAATAAAGCAGCCCCTCATATAGGACATTCCTAGTCCTTTTCTCTAGACTGGCCATATCCAATTTCTGCAACAGTTCTTCATAGGTTTTTGTCTCCAAGCCCTTAATCATATTAGTTGTTTTTTTCATTTTTTCCAAAGTCTTAATATATTTTTTCTAATGTGGTGACCAAAACTGGATGCAGTGTTTCAAGTGCGGTCTTACTAAGGATTTATAAAGTAATTTTCATTCTATGCCTCTGTTTATACAACCAAGGATTGAATTATCTTTTTTGGCTCCTGCTGCACACTGCTGGCTCATAGTCAAGTGACTGTCCCCAAGTCTCCAAGGTCCCTCTCACAGCTACTCTTTTTGAGCAGTTTTTGCCTAATCTGTACTTGTATCTTTGGTTTTTCCTGCCTAAATGTAAAACTTTGCTTTTCTCCACATTAAAATTCATTTTGTTGGATAAGGCCCATTGTTCAAGTGTGTCAAGATCTTTTTGGATCCTGAGCTTGCCTTCTGGGGTGTTGGCTATTCCTGCCAGTTTAGTGTCATCTGCAAATTTGATGAGTTCCCCTTCTATTCCCTTATCTAAGTCATTTATTAAGATATTAAAGAGTACTGGGCCTAAGACAGAGCCTTGTGGTACCCCACTGCTTACTTCCATCCATGTGGATGTAGTGCCATTGAGGACTACTCATTCTATTTGGTTTGTCAGCCAGTTTTAAAAATAACATCTGGTGTAATGCTGTCTATTCCACATTTTTTTCTAGTTTACCAAGAAGTAGATTGTGGTCTACTTTGTCAAATGTATTGCTGAAGTCTAACTATACTATGTCCACAGCATTTTGCTGGTCTACTAATTTAGTCATTTTATCAAAGAATGAAATAAGATTGGTTTGGCATGATCTGTTTTTAACAAACACATGCTGGCTACTAGTTATAACTTTATTTGTTTCTAGATATTCACAGATCTGTTTTTTGATTATTTTTTTCCAATGTCTTCCCAGCTATTGATGTTAGGCTGATGGGTCTATAGTTTCCTGGGTGTGTGTTTTTTCTTCCTTTTTTGAAGATGGGAACCACATCAGCTCTTTTCCAATCCTCTGGTGGTTTCCCAGTGCTCCAGGATTTTTTAAAGATATGGTACAATGGTTCTGAGATAACATCTGCCAGTTCCTTCAGAAGTCTGGGATGTAATCCAGTGATTTATATTCATCAAGGTCAGACAAGTATTCTCTTACCATTTTCTTGCTTATTTTAATTTTTATTTCTAGTCTGTCTTTTACAATTATGTTTTTGGTAGGTTGGGCTATAGTTTCTTTTTGTGTGAAGACCGATTCTAAGAATGAGTTTAAACCACTCTTTCTCTCTACTGCCCATTGCTTCCTTGCCATCTTCTCTCTTTAGTGGACCAACTGTTTCCTTCACTTTTTTCAGTTTATCAAAGAGATCTTTGTGCAACCATGCTGGTTTCTTCTTGGATTTTTTTTTTCAGTGTTGGAATGGGCTTTTATGACCATATTTTTCAGTGTTTCCGATGATTTTTGAATTGTTTTCCCCCTTAAGATTTTTATCCATGAAATTTTTCTTAGGCTCTTTCTGAGTTTGTTAAAATCAGCTCTTTAAAAGTTTAAGACACGGGCTGGATTATATTCTATTGCTTGTGTTTGATTTCTTGGACTGCCTGGATCCTCAGCCTTGCTGAATTCAGTTTTACAGCAAGGAAGAATCAGTTTGTTTCTGCTGATCAGAGGATCAAAAATGCAGACCTTTAGCCCTATCTACTACTTTTTTTTTCAAATTGGTTTTCTTTTCCAATTGGTTCAAATTGGTTTGAATCTCTAGTAATAAAGGATTTCATTTCCTTGAAAGACAAGGAAATGCCATTTCAAAGCATCAAAGGTAGCCTCAAAAAGAACATTGTATTTGTCTTGTTCTTGAATGAGCTGTCTATGTTCTCTCTATGTTAGAACAAATTCTTGGCTCATACCATCTCTCACTTCTTGGATTATGTCATAGCAGCATGCTCATATAGTTGGAGAATGGGCCCAAGTTTGGAACTGTCAGTTTTAGGAATGTTGAGGGCAATAGTAGTTTGCCACAATAATGCTAAACCACAGGCAAAGAAGGTAAGGCATACATATTTAAGGAAAGACTTGAGAGATCAGAAGGAGACATTTAGAAAGCAAACACTGACTTCTTTATTTCTCTGCTCAACTACTGCCAAGAAAGGGCAAGTGAAGGTTGTCTCATGGCATTGTCAGCTTTATAGACTTGAGATATGTAAATATATTTGTGTGTCCTGATGTTGTAATAGATGTGAAAATAGGCTAAATAACAGCACACAATTTTGGAAATAATTTTGAACTTGATTTAGAAGGAAGCAGCTTCAGCAGCCTTGCAGTGAGTCTTCATTTCAAGTCTAATTGAGAATATATTTTCATGCTTTGCTGCAGTGGCATCATGGAATGTTGCTGATTCTTCCATGCCTGTAGAGATTTAATTACTTCCATATAATCATTTCTCAGGCTGGACTTTTATTCTTAAAGTTGTCCTTGTTTTTATTTAACAACAGCAACACTTGAAGAGTGAATACCAACTTTTCAACCCCTATGTCATTAAGCTATATAGATGGAGTGCACAAAGGAGTGGTATAAGTCAAGAAGAATCAATGGAGATTGCAGGAGTATGTGAGACCCCTTCCTCCATCCCTTCTACCCTTCCTTCCTTCTCTCCCTCTCTGTCATTCTATCATTATGTTCCACACTTCCTTCCCTTCCCAGCAGTCAGGTAAATGGTTGCTGCTGGATGAGGAGGGAGCAAGGGATTGTGAGACTGGCTGGGAAAATGTCAAGGAACATTGAAAATGAAGATGATGGGACCACAGCAGCAGCACAGAAGCAACCAGTAGCACTGAAACAACATAACTTCCTCAAATCCCATTCTTCTGGGAGTCATTGATCCTGGATTTTGAACACATTCTGTAAGTTAGCCCATTTGAGGTACCTTGGTTAAAAAATGGTTGCCTTATGATGCATCATTTTACCCTTCTTGTGATAATGAAAACTTCAGTAGTATATAAATTGAGATTAATTATGGGTGCTATTGGTAGCATCACTTTAAGACTATACTATATTAGAAGCAACAAGGAAATATTAAACTCATAACCCCTTTGCTGCAGAAAATTGAGTCAGGCCCAGGATTTTTTAACAATTCTGTTATTAGATGCTTTTGGGTTCTTGCTTTCAAATTATTTTAATATTGTTTACTGCCCAGAGGTGATATACACATCAAACTTTTAAACTGCTCATCTCCTTCAAAGAGAGGCTCTGGGTGTTGTCATTTTAGTTGGCACTTGACTTTGGAGCCCATGTTATGAAACTCAAAAGGTCAGACAGACTTTTGTAGCCACATATGATAGCCCTGAAATTATAACAGGATCTTTTTATTCTATCCTGGACTTGGGAATACAAGCCTCTATTGCAAATATATTTTGTTACAGTTTAGATATGGCCAGACTGCCTAGAGCTGGAGTTTATTTTTAATTTTTTTTGCCATCTTCTGGAAATCTATCTTCCTTCTTTTCTCCCCAAACCCACTCTAATCTTTAGCTTATGTTGCAGAAGCAGAAAACATAAAAACTTAACATGGAAACCTCTAAGTGGTCTTATGTTATAAAATGTAACTTAGTATACTGGCATTTGAAAATGTGTCCCCTCAAATAAGCACCAATCCCCCTTTTGTCCCCTGTCATCACCTCCCCCCACCCCTCCCTCTATTCCCTTCAAGAGGCAGACATTGATTTCTGAAGTCTTCTTCCAAATGATAGGCTTTTCAGTTGCTATGGAAACTGGGAAGCTCAGCAGCACACTTCAGGGTGCATACAATAAAGTGTCAATAGAAGTATAAGAAGGGCAACAGGAACCTCTTTAATTGGAATTGTAACAGTACATATAACTCAATAATACTTTGATTCAATGCCAATTCCTAGCCAACATTCATTCAGAAGATTTTGTAAAATATAACTTGTTCAGAAGGTTCAGAACAGCCTGGCTTATTAACTTAACATAAAGTTGATATTTTAAAGATTGCACATACAGTGGTGCTTTACAAATTTGTGGACCTTTTTGAATTTTCAACCGTTTGTTCATTTATTTATTTTTTTTAAAAATGATCCATAGCCACTTACTTGTATGTGGCAAAAGTATGTGAACCTCTCTTATTATCAGTTCATTTGAAGGGAAAATTAGAATCAGGTATTTCGATCTTGAATTCCCACCTGTTGCTGCTATATTTCCTATATTTGTAGTATGATGATGAGGGCTATGGGAACTACAGACTGAAATTGATCTTAGTCCATGTTGTGATATTTTTAAAAAAGTTTTCTCTTATCTTTTCTGTTGGGGAAAAAATGGCAGGAAGTATTAATAGAATGTTGTCAAAGGGACGAATTGTCGAGCCCCGTGGGCCCGACATTCACGGGCGGGGACGTGCACGCCGAACCGCCACCTCTCCTTCGCCCTCCTAACCAGCCGGAACCACCGCCAAACCTCCCAGCTGACGGACGCAGGAGTTTGGTGCTGCGGCGGCCTCCTGGCCACTCGCTTCCTCGGCTGGAGCCGTTACCGAGGCTTGCAGGCTCGCCGGCGGCCGGGAGCGCGTCCGCGGACATCGGGGACGGCGCCTGCAGTCCGGCGCCTCGGAGGCTCATCGAGGGGAGTCCCCGCGGCGGGAGCGCGTTCATGGACATTGGGGACGGTGCCAGCGGTCCAGCGCCTCGGCGGCTCGACAAGGGGAGTCCCCGAGGGGGCTTGAGGAGGGGGCTCCCCGCAGGTCATGGTGCGGGACACGGAGTGGCGCAGTGCTGCAGGAGGCGGCAGAACAGGAGGAGGAGTTAACTGCTTCCTGGCAAGCCGGACTCTGGAAGCCTGCCTGTGAGCCAGCCAGAACGTGGAAAGGAGGCAACGTCCCGGTTGGCTACTTTTGAACTCCGCATATCGGATGGTGGCTTGTGGGCTGGGGGGTGGGGCTTGCACGCAAAGAAGCTATGTAAAGCGCTGGGAGCAGTTCACTCCCAGCACTAACTTTTTCTTGCACGGATTAAACAGCCGTTTGTCAACCGTACCTGCTTGCTGGCTCTTTCCTGGGCACCGAGGAGGACGTCTTGACACTAATGC
The DNA here is from genome assembly GCF_001527695.2 of Protobothrops mucrosquamatus. Taxonomy (NCBI): domain Eukaryota; kingdom Metazoa; phylum Chordata; class Lepidosauria; order Squamata; family Viperidae; genus Protobothrops; species Protobothrops mucrosquamatus. Next base: position 1,164,202 of record NW_015386540.1, read on the forward strand.
AGTTGACAATTTATTTGGATCTGATCAGTTCAACAGAGTCTCAGTGTTTCAATTAGTAGTGTTACATGAGCCTTGATCCTAGAGCCATCACTATGCTATGTAACCTTTAGGACCATTTGACCAATGTATAACTGTTCTTTAGCTATAAAGTGATACAGAGTTAAGTATAGTTTACACCAACAATTCTAGTGAGGATAAATATCTAAGGTTAAGATTTCATATAAAGTTTTTTTAGTACATGGGTGTCAAACTCAATCATTTCATATGACTTATTGTGACGTGGAAGGACGTTTTTTGTCTTTGCGGAGCTGGGTGAGCATAGTCTGTGCATGATGCATCTGGCCCATGGGCCACCAGTTTGACACCCCTGTTCTATTGTGGGAAGTCACCCCCCCCCCCGAGGAGGAAATATTAAGGGCAGGAAAAAATATATTTCCTCAGGATCCTGAAGAGGCAGGAAAGCATGCCCAGTTTTCTTAATAGCCCCAAGTCTGCCTCCCCCAAGCAGAAACCAGCTCTATAGAAATGCAGATGCAGACCATTCAGGAAAGTTGGAGCTAGATTAAGACCTAAAATCTGCATACCTCACCCAAAGACCTAAAATCTGCATACCTCACCCAAACTCTAAGAGTCATTAGCCCAGCCCCAGGGAAACATAATAGGATTAAACCACAGATACCAAGGGCCAGAAAAGCATACTCAGACTCAGTTCAAAGTTCATGCCACAGGAACAGGAAACAACTCAAAACAAAAGGCTTCAGGGGGTATAAAAACCCCACTCTACATGTGTTCTCTTTCTTTTCTGCCAGAGCCATCTTCCTGTCTGGCTCTCCTCTCCAATAAACTATAACCTTCTCCCCAAAGCAGTTGCCATGTTTATTCCCAGCTTGGATGTACCCGGATGAAGACTTTTCTTCCAACACTAGTATAAAGAAAAGCTGAAGAACCTTACTGTCCTTACTGTTGTAATATGTCTCCTATTAAAAATAGTAGTTCTCTCCCTTGGGGGGGGACAGAAATGAGCTCTTGGTTTTCTATAACTGCAGCAACATTAAGATTTATGATATTAATTAACTATATGAGAAGATATAATATTTTCATAAAATGTTACTGACATTCCCAAAGGAGTCTGATATTATAACTTCTGCAAAAAAAATTACTAATTAATCCAATGTATATGCCATGTTATACATACTTTCTACTGAATGAAGAAAAAAAAATCCTTTTCTAAGGTTAACGGCATTATTTCAAATCCAACAATTAGCAAGTGCAACCTGTCCTTTCTCATCAAAGAGATAAACCTGGTCTCAATTACTTAGTGAAACAGAACTTTCCTATTCTAATATGCTTTCATGTAAGTCTTTTGTAGAAAGCAGATGATTTTCTAGAACTTCTGTGTTGTTACTTTAGCTCCCTTCTAAATAAATCTATGCAATCAAACTCAAATCTAGGAGCAGATTTTGCCTTAACAACCATGTATGGAATCCTATTCCTGCTATTAAAAATTACTCAAGATAAGATGCTCAGGTGCTTTCTGAATTTTTTTAATGCTTTCGTGGGCAGCTTTTTGTCAACTGCCAGGAGTCATTGTAGAATCAACAGTATGCAAATACTTTAAATAAGAATGATTGTCTGGGAAGGAGCAGAAGACAAACTGTGATTGAATGGAGTAGGTAAGATCCACAGAGGAAGAATGGTGGACATTTAAAGAACAAAGAACAACATACGGAACTGTATAGACCTGCTAGAAAGAATAGAAAGGTAGAGTTAAATACAACAAATGGTGAGGATGTAAATTAGATTGAGCTGTATTTCCTTTTCTTATCTCCTGTTGTACTTTATTTGGGCTCTTATGCACTTTATATCCCAAAGAGTGTATCTCCGATTATTATACAGACAATTCTATTAAAGTGGCCATATTTTCTGTGATATCATGTATAGAAATTGAAGTAGGACAATATTAGCAGAAGCTTAAGAGTAAAAGGTCAAAAATATTTGCATGCAAAAATTATATTGCAAAAAATATGAATGTTTGAAGTTTTATGCTTGTGCTTTTTGAGATCTATGAAATCCAAGTACTATGCCTATTATCTAAATGATGTATTGCCTCTCATTCTTTTGATTCTATATGGAATGCCATAGAAAGCAAGTCAACTGACTTTAACTGTAGCTACTGAATAGCAAATAGGTGTATTAGTATTAAAAAGTATCATTCTTGAAATGTTTAGATGGCATTATGAGAACTGTAAAAGATAAACAGTTGCTGCTTCTTTAAATTGTCTTTTCATTGAAAACTAGAGAGAAAGGTCTGATAATGACCATATTTAGTAAGTGAGAAAATACATTTGAGAAAAAAAGTATTTTTACAATTTCCAGGAACCTATGGGAATTCAGAAGCTTTTGAGTAATCAGGACTCAAGATCCATTACTAGTACTGACAGAAAAATATCCTTGCAATTGGCAGACACTAAGTGGCTTCTGCAGACCTGCCCCCTGTCTTGAAATGAAAATGATGCTTGATGTATTGCTGGTTCAGATTTGAGCCATGTTACAGTAAGTGAAGAAAACTCAAAGAATGTATGTTCTGTTTTTCATGTCTCGACAAACTCTGAGTGCTTTGGACTCAGTTTGCCTTCTGCTCTATTTCAATGATCCTGCTCTAAGCAATCATCAGATTGCATTATGTGAGTTCAAGGGTTTAATAATATATTCCCTTTACAGTGTCATAATCCTGTAACACTTTAGAGATTCCCAAGTGGCAAATCCTTGAACAAACTGACATTTCTCAGTATAACTCCACAAAGGCAGATGAAATGAAGGGTTCATGGACAGAATATCTGACCCTTAATAATGGCCAATTTACACCATTTTCTAAATTACAGTATTTTATTGAATTTTGCTTTAAAGTGTAATGTCAAATTCTGAAATGCTATAATGCAGCTGTCATTACAGTATAGAAGAATACTGTTCAGAAAACACTCCGATCAGAGTGATTGGTAAGGTGACCTGAGGCTTCTTCTAGACATTTTTGTTTAGTATTCCAATGTGGTGTTGAAGTTAAGCTTTTGGACTAAGACTGTTGAGACCCAGGTTCAAATCCATCTTCAAACATGAAAACTCACTGGCTCACTTTCAGCTAGTTATTATTTCTCAGTCTCTCTTAATAACTGACTTATTCAAGGTATTTTGAATCTTGCTGTACAGAACACAGAAATTAAAGAACACATCACATTTTGAATGCAGTAAGACAAATTACCCAGCATCTCTAAGATAAAAATAATCTTCTCTAAAATCTAGAAAATAGCTCTAAAAGAACGATCCAATGTTTGTTTAAAATAGCCTGTCATCCTATTTAGGGTTTCAAGGAAATGTACAGCATTTTTTACCATAACCTTATCACAGAAATAGTATATCAACTCCCTCCTAACATATTAAAAATACACCTCATTAAAATATCTGATTGAATTAAAACATTTCATTTGATAACAGAGCATCACAAAATAATTCCAAGTCTAGGTTATTTGGAAAAGAGAATTCAGTAAATTGGACATTAGTGCAAACAAGCTGTTTTCTTTGTTGGTTTCCCCGTTTGTACATTATTAAAACCTATGAAGAATTAATAAATCACTATTGTTATTAAAATGCACTTGTTGAATAGCATACTTCTGGCAAAGGACACAGAAGGAGAAAAGACCTATTAGATCTGAAGACATGAACACACCGATTTGGGAGAAATGCTTAATTAGATTCATGAGAGTTGATTCATTTGCCCAGCTAAATGGCAACAGTAAGTCAAACTTGGCAGATTTCAAAAGCTAAGCAGGGTCCTACCTGGCAAGTATTTGAATAAAAGATTCACAAGAAATCTCCATGGCTACTATGCCATTCTCATTATTCAGTGGATACTGAAGACAGAATGAATCTGAATCTTTAGAAGTGCAATTTGGAAAGAAATATATATTATGCTCTGTTGTCTTCATTAAAAATGTATCTGGTTTCCAAATGCCCCATCCCACATAAGCCATCCTACATGGGTAAAGCCAATTTCCATGTGGAAATTTTTTATATCTGCCTTTCAATTTAGTTCCTGATGACATAGGTCTCCTGTACTTTTGAAATTACAATATGAATTCAATATCTTGATACACTGGAATTAATTACCTGATTATCAAAATAATATATATTTATATCTCTATATCTATAATTGTATCTATACCTGTATTTGTATCTATATATCTACAGTATGTCTATATGTCTATGGCTTAGCTCTCTCTTCTCCTAATCATCTTATATTTAATTAGAGCTTCTTGTAAATATGCACATTGATTCTGTTTTGCATATAATATAACCTCTCTAATTAATAATAAATATTTGCTAAAACTAAGGAAGCCAAGCCATCTAGTCCTGCTTTAGACATGAAGTCCAACCCACCTCACAGAGTTGTTGTTATGGGGAAAATAGAAGTAGGAAGGAGTAGGAAGGAGTATTATGCATGTATGTTTGTCACTTTGAGTTATTTATAAAAATGATAAAGATAGGAGAAAAATAAATAAAACAATTTAAATGAAAATAATTTAAATAGTAATCCACGTTGCAGCTTTTACTATGATTATACCTTGTTCTGGACACAGAATCGCATTTGGGGCAATTGGAAGATATTTTTCTTACATTTTGATTGCAAGTACTCCATAGTTGCAATAGTTTTTAAGTATGAAGCTCAGCACCATAAAGAAGCAGCATTTGAGCACAAGCTTTAGGGTTTCTGAACAGCCTTGTGGGCCCAAAGTTAATTTCTCAGCATCCTGCAACAGATAATCTGAGTCTGTCCTAGTGTCTCCAGTGTGCTGGAGGCAAGGTGCTTAGGTTTGTGTTGGTTGTTTTAGTTTTTAATCTTTTGGAAGTCAATATTCTGGTCAGAGTCAGATATGATTGAATAAGCCAGGGGCGATAAAACTCTAATATTGTAATTTCTCATATTTTGGATAACCTAAAACTAGCATGTAGCCTTTAATGATGAGTAATAAAAGGAATTTAAGACAAAATATAGGATTTTACTGGTTTTCAGGATCTGATGTTTTAAATGCACATTTTATATTTGGAAATAGCCAAATATAATAACTCTGTCATGATTTTAGAAGACAGAGTGAGAACATTTAAGAACTTTCCTACCATGTGTAAATGATCCTCCTGTTCAGTCCCATTTAGTTCAGACTTAATACAAAACAGAGTGAGCTAACTGCCTTAAACAACGGAATTTTGAAACCATGGAAGACAAGATATTGCATATCAATATACTTTTTTTTGCTTTTACTGCCAAAGAAAGTTAATGTATGCCTTTGTGATTTTTTGCATTATATACTATAATACTTTGGTTGTATGATGGTTTTTTGTGATGGGAAGAGAAAAGATACAGTTTATTTTTTTTCAGGTAGCAAAATATTGAACACTATCCCTTGGTCATACTAGGAACAACATAAACTATCCCTTATTTTCTCTCCATACTAAATTTTTAGATATTTTCAATGAAAAAATATTATGATTTTTTTGTAGATAGTAGTGCAGTTCAAGTCATCAGGTGCATTGCTAAGTTCAAATAAACATATACTTTGATCCATAGGCAAATGTTTGTATTAAGATATGCAAAATTTTTGAAGTTTAGCAAAATGTACTTTGCTTTTTGGATTCCTATTGAGCTTGATAAAGAAACGGTTTGCTCTGGGGATTAGAGTGAAGTACTTGCAGTATGTTTACTTTTTTATAATGGAAAATTCTGTATATGCAGCAAAGAGGCAAATGTGCAAATTGAGAATAAAAAAGCAAATATGAATGATGCTAGCAAAAGTGATTCACATTTTGAAAATCTGCATTGCCAGCCATTTGGAGTCTGATTTTTTTTAGGGCACATTATATAGTAATCTTACTATGGCAGAATGACTAAGCCTCAATCATGTAGGCTGCTGACATCAGAATGCTTACTCAGAAGTGGCTTCATTGACTCAAATATGGATATATTAATGTATTAGCATTGAACTGTCATGTAAAGCTATCTGCATTTCTCTGTTTGGAAGGAAAAAAATATTCAAGAGACAAGATGTCAAAGGATAAGAGAGGATCCTGTAGTGTCAGCCACAATCCTGCAGCCATTTTAACACAGTGTGTACTGTACATATTTAAGTGAATGCTACTTTACCTTTTTTTTCTAAAACAGCTTACTGTGCAGCTAGAAAGATGATTGAGATACTAAAATCTCTAACCATGTAAGGCACTCATAATCAGTTAGCTGGTTCTTTGGATTTGGATTACAATTTTGCAATTTTAGTAATTTTCCTCTAGGAGACTACAAGAGTTGTGTTCCAATTCTTCAGATTATGTTCATGATAAGAACCAGCCTTAAAGACTATTTGACCACTACTCAGTCTTATATAAAATATTGAAATGGTTCTCCTGTTTTTTTCCTCTACATACTACAAAAATGTTATGTTAGAGGAAATGGGGTATTAGGAGACCTGTGCAGGCCTCTCAGCCCTTCCCCAGATATCGATTTTGCTAGTCGAGGATGAGTAGAAGCCGTGCAGATGAGTCCATTGTTTCTGCATACAGTCCTCCTGAGTGTGAACACATTACTGCAAGCATGATGATGTTACTGAAGCTCCACCCATTTTGCATATATGTGAATATCACATACATTTAAAAGAGGGATTTTGATCAGCAAAACACACCATCTTGCAGATTTTGCAATTTCCCCTCCTCTGAGACATCCCTGCTCACTGCCAAATCCAGTGGGGGAGGTCCCGCATGCTTGGTGTTATATTACTAAATGATAGGAAACGAAGCAATGTGGTACTGTATATGCAGTACAATGCAATGAGCCATGTGCAGATCTGTACATTGGGGAAACAAAATAACTTCATAAACATATGGCATAACATAGGAGAGCAAACCCATCAGGACAAGATTCAGCAGTCCATTTGCATTTAAAAGACAAAGGCCACTCTTTTGAAAACAGCAAAGTCCACATTTTGGATAGAGAGGACTGCTGGTTTGAAAGTGGGGTCAAAGAGGACATCTATGTCAAAACTGAGCAGCCCTTTCTCAACAGAGGGCTGCTCAACATTATCTATCGCCAGTCTACAATACAGTCCTTTCAATAGTTCCAAGAAGGCTCCACACACATTTGCATTGCTCAGGTAACCCTGAAGATGCAGATAAGTCTCCAGGTAGCACTAACGACTCACTAAAAGAATGCAAATGACCAGCTGTCTTCAAGGAGTATAAATCCTACCATTCCCCACCATCCAGTCAGAGCTAAAGAAGCTTCTTGGATGAGAAGCAAAATGTCTTAAAAAAAAAATAAAGTCCAGTTGCCTCATGGAAAAGCATCTTTGGGATAACTATGACCAGGATGATTGAGAATCTCCATATATAAATTAGTCAAGGTTAATACTGGTGATTGGAAATAAAACTCTAACTTATTTTATTATTTTATTATTTATTTATTTATTTAATTTTTATGCCATCCATCCCACTGATACAGTGGCTCTACCTTAAGTATGACTATGTCTGAATCCTACCCTATATTCACAGACCTTATTTTTAGAACCATACTATAGAATGAGCAAAAAGAGCATATTTTTCTTTTAAGAAAAGCTAAATTCCATTTAAAAAATACCAAGTATTTAGTAGACTATCACGTCCCACACTAAGTAAGTATTTTTAACAACTGGAAATCACTGGAAACCAGAGGCATCTCCTTCCCTGAGAGGAAAGAGAAAATGGATACCTCAAAAAGAATACTGAGTTAATAAGTGTTTGAAAAGAGACAAAATGCAGAAAAACAAAGGAATCAAAGAGAATGAAAAATAAGAAAAAAGAAGCAGAAAAGAAAAGGTCAAACATGGTAATTAAAGTACAAAAGTTCAACTGGATAATTTTTTCCCTCATTAACTTTGTAGCATGGAATTACCTCATCTCTTAAATATCACAGCTTGCCCATTATTATCTCTTTCCCTCTCCATGAAAAAGAATGTTCAGCTTCAAGTAGGGACATCAGATAATTTTTCCCTTGGACTCTCCAGTGATGAGTTTTGCTTTAATCCCCTGAATTGACCTTCTTTCTATTCACTAGACTTTGTAAATTCATATTTTCTTCTTTAAGATTACTCTCACTAAATTCAGTGAAACCTACAGTATATTTGACTGGGTGCATCTAGGAATGATCTACAAACTATGCAAAATGAAAGGTATTTAGCAGTTATTAAATTCTGAGAATTATACAGTTTATTTTACTATAATATTGTACTAGGATAAGATAAAATGTTGTACATTAATTCATAAATAAATTGTAGAAGTCTAAGCATCAGACTTACACCCAGAAAATATACACAAAACTAAAAAGTCCATATGGATTGGTACAGTGATGGGATTCAAATATGTGAACAACTGCTTCTCTGTGTGGATGCCACTTCCAGAAGTCCATTCTGGGCCTGGGCAACAAAAAATTAGCTACCGGTTCTGCCGAACTGGTGCAAACTGGTTGAATCCCACCACTGGATTGGTACTATTAAAAGAGGTGAGAATATAATTTGTATGTGGTCTAGTGGTTAAATTATTGTTTAAAGGCCTGGGTAACCCAATTTCAAATCCATTTTCAGCTGTAGAAGCTTACTACCTATCTTCGGATCAAACACAGCCTCAGACCAATGTACTTCAGAAGGGTATTGTGGAAAGAAAATGGAGGATTATTATATAACTGCACACCTGGAGGAAAAAGGGAGTATAGGAATAATAAATGCTGTAATAAATGCTATCATTTATAATAGAAGGTGTTGAAGCCATAGGAACCTTGGGAGGAAGTGATCATGCAATATTGGAATTCAACATTATGGAAGCACAAGCACTAGAACACAGTCAAACTAGAGTCTTGGACTTTAAGAGAGCTAATTGCAATAAATTTAGAGAGGGTTTGGGAAGGATTCCATGGATGAGAATCCTCCAGGGGAAAACAACTCAAGATGCTTGAGAAATTTAGAAAAGTGAGATAATAAAAGCCCAGTCTAGCACAATACCAACAAAGATGAAAAATAACAGCTCTCAAAAGAAACCAGCATGGCTGCATAAAGAACTCTCTGATCAATTGAAAGATAAAAAGGACAAGTACAGAAAGTGAAAAGAGGGACACATAACTAAGTCAGAATATCAGCAAATAGCCCGAGCCTGCAAAGATGAAGTGAGGAAAGCTAAGGCTCAAAATGAACTAAGGCTTGCGACCAAAATCAAAAATAACAAAAAAGCTTCTTTCAACATGTAAAAAACAAGAAAAAAGTGAAGGGAATGATTGGTCCATTAGTGGGTGAAAGTGGCAAGAAGGTGACAAGCAACAAGGAGAAAGCAGAACTATTTAACTCGTTTTTCGCATCTGTCTTTACACAAAGGGAAAAAGCAGACCAACCTATCAAAAATAGTGCCATAAAAAACAGAATAGAAACACAAGTTAAGATAGGCAAGAAAATGGTAAGTGAGCACCTGTCCAGCCTAGATGAGTTCAAATCACCAGGACCTGAGGGATTACATCCCAAGGTTCTCAAGGAACTGGCAGATGTGATCTCAGAACAATTGAACTATATTTTTCAAAGAACCTGGAGCACTGGGGAACTACCAGAGGACTGGAAAAGAGCTGATGTAGTTCCCATCTTCAAAAGAGGGAAAAAATGGATCCAGGTAATTACAGACCTATCAGCCTGACCTCAATACCTGGGAAGATTCTGGAAAAGATAATCAAATAACGAATCAGCAAAAACCTACAGGCAAACCAAGTCATTACTAAAAGCCAACATGGGTTTGTCAAAAACAGATCATGCAATACAAACCTTATTGCATTCTTTGACCAAGTGACAAAATTAGTGGACCAGAGGAATGCTGTGGATATAATTTACTTGGACTTCAGTAAGGCATTTGACAAAGTAGATCACAACCTACTACTCGATAAAATAGAAAAATGTGGGTTAGACAGCATTATCACCAGATGGATTTGTAGCTGGCTGACCGGCCATACTTAGTGTGTGGTCCTCAATGGAACCACATCTACATGGAGGGAAGTGTGTAGTGGGGTGCCCCAGGGCTCTGTTCTGGGCCCAGTGCTCTTCAACATCTTCATCAATGATTTGGACGAGGGGATAGATGGGGAAGTCATCAAATTTGCAAACGACACCAAGCTGGCAGGAATAGGCAACACTCCAGAAGACAGGCTTAGGATACAGGAGGATCTGGACAGACTTGAACACTGGGCGCTATGTAAAAAAGTAAGGTTCTACATTTGGGCAAGAAAAACCAAATGTACAGGTATAGTATTGGGGGTACCTTGCTCAATAGTAGTAACTGTGAGAGGGATCTCGGAGTCCTAGTAGACAATCATTTAAATATGAGCCAGCAGTGTGCTGCAGCTGCCAAAAAGCCAACACAGTGCTAGGCTGCATTAACAGAGGGATAGAATCAAGATCACACGAAGTGTTAATACCACTTTAAAATGCCTTGGTAAGGCCACACTTGGAATACTGCATCCAGTTTTGGTCACCACGATGTAAAAAAGATGTTGAGACTCTAGAAAGAGTACAGAGAAGAGCAACAAAGATGATTAGGGGATTGGAATTTAAAACATATAAGGAACTGGAATTGGGTATATCTAGTTTAATGAAGAGAAGGACGAGGGGGGACATGATAGCAGTGTTCCAATATCTCAGAGAAGAGGGATTCAAGCTATTTTCCAAAGCACCTGAAGGCAGGACAAGAAGCAATGGATGGAAACTAATCAAGGAGAGAAGCAACCTAGAACTAAGGAGAAACTTCCTGACAGTTACAACCAGTGGAACAACCTGCCTCCAGAAGCGGTGAATGCTCCAACACTGGAAGTTTTAAAGAAGAAACTGGACAGCCATTTGTCCGAAATGGTATAGGGTTACCTGCCTGACTTGATGACCTCCAAGGTCCCTTCCAACTTTATTATTATTATTATTATTATTATTATTATTATTATTATTATTATTATTATTATTAATTATTATTATTATTATTATTATTATTACTACTACTACTACTACTACTACTACTACTACTACTACTACTACTATTATTATTATTATTCAACTTCTACATTATTTTCAGTATCAACTACATTATTTTCAGTATGCCAAAATAACACAATGTATCATTTATTTTTGAGGGGGTTGCAAATATAAGCTGTTTTTGTGCCTTTTAGTGCTCTTCCAACCTTACAAATTTCATCAAGCCCAATTTACATCTTATGAGACAGTACCTGGAGATTTCCTGATATTTTAAAAAGTTATTAGAATCTTTTTAATACCAAGGTGTAAAACCTGAATGTCTTCAGAGCTTCTTCAAAAGTTTGTTTATCAAATTTATGTAATGCCCATTTCACAAAAGTGACAAAAGGAAAACAACAAACAATTATTGTTGAAATGTAATGTTAAATGGGAAGAAAAAATCAGTTCTTAAATATATGAGGAATAATCATATATATTTAATTTAATGTAGTTTTAATACAATGGAAGATAATTCTAATTTAATGTTTGGATTTATCTTGTTCAGTGTCAGGCCACTAAAAGATTGAGCATGGTTCTCTGTCTCAAAAAGCAGCTACCACCAAAGTAACTAAAGAAATGGATCTAGGCACACAACAAATCTCATCTAAATATTGTTATGCAAGGAGCCATAGTACATAATACCAGCTTTACTGAAATGTCATATAAAAGAATTAAATCATGCATTTTTTTCTAATCAGCCTGCTCTTCCACAGTTGCTTTTCTTTGTTCTATCCTTCTAGACAATGTCCTATTCTGACTTGATTCAGATATTGCAGACTAACAGTATTCTGATATTTAGGTCATTGTGCTGTAAGCATATATTTTCAATTGCAACCCTGTGCATATCTGTTTAAAAGTAATACCCAACAAGTAAAATGGGATGTACTTCTACTTATGTTCCCCAAAGTGTTGTCTATGTTTTCTAAACCCAGTACAAAATACTAATTAGCATTGCAATGCTCTCACAGGGACTAATGTTATATTTACTATATCAGTAATCTTTCTATGAAAAATAATTTTACATTAAAAATTCATTCTCCCAAGAAAGTAGAAGAAAACTAAAGGGCTTGATATACTGGCTATTGTGTTGATGTTTTTTAATCTCATTTAAATCAGTAATCTGAGCCTTTGCTCTGGAGTGTTAAGATAATTGAGCAGACGTTAAAATATATGTACACAAAGAAAACTAGTCCAAAGAACCAATGTCTTAAGGACAGAAGATCATTGAGGGACAATGTTCTTTCAACTCTCTTTGATTAGTTTTAGAATTTGCACAATAGGTAATATTTTAGAGAAGTGTAAACCAACATACTTTCAATTTGGGGGAAGTTTCTCTGTGGACTGTAAATCTAGGCCAAATAGAATTTTTCCTATAGGAAAAAGAAAACTGTTTCCAAGTCCATAGGTAAAGAGATTTTACAACTAGAAAATTAGACAGTTTGTTGGCATGCACATAAAACAGAAATGATATACAAATTATAAAACTAGATGGTTTGTTATCATAATCACAGTTTATCATATATGTGTGTGTGTGTATGTGTGTTCGTAGATTTTCATGGGTACAGGTATGCAGCTCTTGGCATATTCGGGTCTTTTCCCGTGTAAGATTGAGAGTATCTTGGCGACGTTTCGACGAGGTCCCACTCGTCATCTTCAGGCTGAGGTCTTCGGCTTCATGCTTGTGCGAGCAGCTCCGATCACACTTTGCTCACACAAACACGAAGCCGAAGACCCCAGCCTGAAGATGACGAGTGGGACCTCGTCGAAACGTCGCAAAGATACTCTCAATCTTACATGGGAAAAGACCCGAATACGCCAAGACCTGCATACACACAAACACACACACACACACACATATATGTGAAAACAAATATATATATATATATATATATATATATATATATATATATATATATATATATATAT
>NW_015386540.1:1178825-1184527 GCF_001527695.2 Protobothrops mucrosquamatus
CGGGCGCAGAGACAGGCAGCTATATAGGCAAGCTCCCTAATCACCTAGCATTCCAACTCTGATGACGTTGGTAGTCTGGCTGACGAAAGCTCAGTAACTCTTTTACTTACAAGCTTGTTTATATTAAACGGTTTTGTTTATTTTTATCCTGGTGTTCGTTTTTTCTATATTTTTATTTATATATACATATACATATATATACTTAAGATATGGGAAAAACCCTGTTTACAGACAATCCCTTTAGATAAAACTAGATATTAGATCTTAGGAATCTAGTATTTTCAATATTATATAGCAACTTGATTGCCATCATAGTCTCCTTCTTCTTCATAAGTGGAACATTTCACCAGAATTTAAGCACGAACCCCTCTCTTTAAGGATACATAAGGAGCTTATTACAAGATATTACAAGTTTTCCTTAAGAAAAAACAACCCTACAAGAAGTTGCCATCTCTTAACACTCTTTGAAACCCTTCTTCTAATTTACCAGTAGTTTTCTATACTGAAACAGCTGCTCACAAGTGACAATAACCTGCGTAATTGAGACATAAATATTAATATGCAACTACACACTAATAATATCCGTAACACTAGGGGGGCATGCACCTGTTCATACTCCAATGTAATATGTATACTATTGCTTAAGTTGCCACAAGACTCAGCAATTTTGCTGAAACAAACAAAATAACACCTGCTTCTCTGGTAATGAAACTCTTAGACTATACAGTAGAAATGTAGAGTATATCAGACATCCATTTACAAGAGAGATGCAAAGTAAATTTGACTTAGCAAGTGTTTCTGGAAAATTAGCATTTGAAAAATGTAAGTATTTTTTTTATTTTCTCTTTTTTATTATATAAAAGATCATTGCATCTAAAGAACCATTTGTATTTGAAGTATATAAAATGTGTGTCTAGATATAATTTAACCCATATCTGAGAAGTAACAAAGAACATTCAAGCATAAAGAAAAAAATATCAAATACATCTGGCATGTTAGTATAGAATACAAAATATGCAGCGGATATATTCCATTAAGCTTCAGTTTTGTAATTCCAGTAGCTAAAGGCATATTTACTGATTATAGAACAGTGTTTCTCAACTTCAGCAACTTTAGGATATATGGATTTTAACTCCCACCCTTCTGGAGTGTAGAATTCAGAGTTGAAATCTGCATATTTTATAATTGCTGAGGTTAAAAAATATTGTCATAAAATGAGCATGCATATATGTACCCAGCAGATATCAATATCTGATAACATCATATTAAGATGAAATATGGTTTGATTTCAATTTAAGGAAGGAGTAATGGTGACTCTGGAACTGAAGGCTTGCATTTACTTTTTTCACTGGCAAAGCAGAACTTTTAAAACCCATTCTCCTTTGTCTGGGCAAGTCCATAGCAGGCGTGTCCAAATAAATAAACAGCAAGTTCAGAGTCTTGAAATATAGCTAGACAGATCTGTTGAAACCACCCAGCAATTGCAGCAACCTATTCCTTGATTTGTTCTTAAATTTATTCATGGAGATGGTTGCAGAAATTTTACATTTTAGAGGATCATCGTACTAGAGAATCTGAGAACATTTGCTTTAAGACATTTAAGGCAATTGCGGTTTGTAAACAATAAATTTAGTTAGAATAAGGTGTGATTCAGTCAATAGTGACTTGTTCAGAAAACAATGTTTCAGTCCAGTCAATTGTTGTGTGCTAACAATTACAGCATAGAGTGCCAACGTGCTTTGCCATGTTTAGTGTGTGTGTGTGTATGTGTGTGTGCGCATACTTTAGTATCACTTTAAAATGGGTTCTACAGTTTAATATATTCTAGGGCAAGTAATGTACCTATTCAGCCTTTCAAGATACATTTAGAAATCCAAGCTAATAGCCATGGATTTCCAAGGAAAACAAATAGAAAATGCAAAGAATGGCAGAATAAGGGTGTGATGAGACACATTAAACTGCATATTGCCTTTTCATCTCTTCAAACATTTAAGTAAGTGCAAATTGTGCAAACTACAAATTCTGCTTCTTCACTGTTTTATAAATAGGCTTAAGTAATGACAAAATTGAATCGTTATCCTTGCAAGATTTTCTTTTAAGTGGAAAAAGTAGACCTTGATGAAAAAAGATTGCCTTTACTATCTCAACAGAAATGAGTTTTTGAGTTAAAGACAAGAGTGTACTGAGGGCAAAAGAAGTAAAATGAGAGAGAGGAGAGATGGAGAGGAAGAGGAGAGTAGGTTAAAAGAAGTTAAATTAGTCAGCTGAACTGAAGAGTAGCATTGCCGCAAGAAAATTTTGTGGTGATTCTATGTCTATGTAATGATATAATAAAAATGCTATACTAAACAAACAATAAATGGTAATATATATGCATACAACAAATAAACTAATTTTATTCAGTTATAATATTAAATTTGACAAAAAACTAAGAATCCCCCCAAAGAAGTGACAGTTAAAATTTATTAATTCATGTAGTTCACCCAAGCATATCACAAAAATATTTAATTATTAAATTAGTTATTAAAATATATTTAATAATCAGTTTGGTCTAGTGGTTAAAACATTAGCACTAGCACTTAGACTTATATACCACTTCATAGTGCTTTACAGCTCTCTCTAAGTGGTTTTACAGAATCAACACATTGCCCCTAACAATCTGGGTCCTCATTTTACCCACCTCGGAAGGATGGAAGGCTGAGTCAAACTTGAGCCGGTGAGGATTATATCACTGACAGTCAGCAGAATTAGCCTGCGATACTGCATTCTAAGCACATGGTTCAAATTATTAGATATGTTGAACACCTTGAGTTATTTATAAAATTTATAAACATGGGAAATAAATATTTTATATTATACATAAAATTGTTCTTGGAAAATATTAAGTACAATCTATACTAAAGGGAAACCTAACATATCATTTTTATTAGAGTAGAAAAAAAAACCCTCAGCCTTTTCAAAAATTGATAGGTTACACATTTTTTGAATCCAATCTTTGATTTATGAAGCAATAATTTTTTTTCAGGATTCAGTATAATCCTCTTGACTAACAGAAATACATAAAAAACATTTGAAAAATTCTATAAAGGATGATATTCAATTAAATTCCACATATATATCCATAATATAAATTGTTGTGTTTGCTACTTAGTATAACTGAAAACATTATTATCATTTGTGAAATACGTATTAAAATACTATTTACCTTTAACTGAGAATGCTTAAAATGAAATATTAATTGAAACATTCTGAGATCACAATAACATTAATTCTTCTCAGCATTACTTCTTTAGATGTTTCCATGATAATTAAAATATATGAAATAGATGTTTTCTTCTTCCCAGCAGAGTTGGACCAATGAAGTTGATGTCCTTGGGCAAAAATCTCCCAATCTGTCCTGATACTTAAATGTGGAATACTTAGTGGTCTTTGAGCTTGGTTATCTTGCTTGCAGACATTTCATTAACTGACTAAGTAACATCATCAGTGCTGATGATGATATTACCTAATTGGGTAATGAAATGTCTGCAAGCAAACAAGCTCAGAGAGCACTGAGGACTCCACAGTTCAACTCTAAGCTTCAATTATCTACTACTGGCAATACTAAAATACATATTCTCTCAACAGCTGCATACCTGCACATATACAGTATATTGGCAATGTAGAAGAAATATATAGTGGGATGCCATATTTTTTAACTTACATGAACAAGTTAAATAATGTATTGTGTTTCCTGCTTTATCTATTTGTACTTGGATGGCCCCTAATATAGAAAACTGACACAAATCTATGTAAATGAATCTTCTACCTAGTGTATCTTTCTAATAGCACACCTGCAAAGGCCCAAGCATATTTAGATAAGAATATCCAAGGACAAACTTATTGATAAAAGTAAGTGAAATTTAAAATATAAATAACAGATTATGACTTTGGGATCTTGTATGTACACTATTTGGAAAATGTATGCTCCATTGGACTTTCTGGAGATGCCCTCCATTGCCTTGCAGGAGGTTTTGGTAGCAGAATATACATGAATTTAAGTAATATTTCCTTTACGCTTTCCTCTGTTTTAAATCTTGCAGCAAATAAATATTTGTTGCATTTCCTGCACTCCCTCTGGATCTTAATAGAACCACTTGGTGCTGCTGATCACCATTGTAATAACATATAAAAATATAGCTATGTTTAAAAAGTAGCTGAAGACATTTATTTATTTTGCACATATAGCTAAGGATTGTTATTGTTAGACCATTATTAGATCATCATAAAATTACCACAGTCCTTCACTGGAACAATTTTTAATTTATTATTTCAGTCTCTGATTAAAGGGTCAAAGACAATCAAATAACATAACTAAGTCAGAATATCAGTAAATAGCCCGAGCCTGCAAAGATGAAGTGAGGAAAGCTAAAGCTCATAATGAATTAAGGCTTGCGACCAAAGTCAAAAACAACAAAAAAGCTTTTCAACATGTAAAAAAACAAGAAAAAAGTGAAGGAAATGATTGGCCCATTAGTGGGTGAAAGTGGCAAGAAGGTGACAAGCAATAGGGAAAAAGCAGAACTATTTAACTTGTTTTTTGCATCTGTCTTTACACAAAGGGAAAAAACAGACCAACCTATCAAAAATAGTGCCATAAAAAACAGAATAGAAACATAAGTTAAGATAGGCAAGAAAATGGTAAGTGAGCACCTGTCCAGCCTAGATGAGTTCAAATCACCAGGACCAGATGGATTACACCCCAAGGTTCTCAAGGAACTGGCAGATGTGATCTCAGAACCACTGAACTATATTTTTCAAAGATCCTGGAGCACTGGGGAACTACCAGAGGACTGGAAAAGAGCTGATGTAGTTCTCATTTTCAAAAAAGGGAAAAAATGGATGCAGGAAATTACAGACGTATCAGCCTGACCTCAATACCTGGGAAGATTCTGGAAAAGATAATCAAACAACAAATCAGCGAATACCTACAGGCAAACCAAGTCATTACTAAAAGCCAACATGGCTTTGTCAAAAACAGATCATGCCAGACAAATCTTATTGCATTCTTTGACCAAGTGACAAAATTAGTGGATCAGAGGAATGTTGTGCATATAATTTACTTGGACTTCAGTAAGGCTTGTGATAAAGTAGATCACAACCTACTACTTGATAACATAGAAAAATGTGGGTTAGACAGCATTACCACCAGATGGATTTGTAGCTGGCTGACCGGCCATACTCAGCATGTGGTCCTTAATGGAACTGCATCTACATGGAGGGAATTGTGTAGTGGGATGTCCCAGGGCTCTGTTCATGGCCAGTGCTCTTCAACATCTTCATCAATGATTTGGATGAGGGGATAGATGGGGAACTCATCAAATTTGCAGACCAAGCTGCCAGGAATAGGCAACACTCCAGAAGACAGGCTTAGGATACAGGAGGATCTGGACAGACTTGAACACTGGGCGCTATCTAACAAAATGAAATTCAGTGGTGAAAAAAGTAGGCAAGAAAAACCAAATGTACAGGTTTACAGGTTTAGTATAGGGGGTACCTTGCTCAATAGTAGTAACTGTGAGAGGGATCTCGGAGTCCTAGTGGACAATCACTTAAATATGAGCCAGTAGTGTGCTGCAGCTGCCAAAAAAGCGAACACAGTGCTGGGCTGCATTAACAGAGGGATAGAATCAAGATCACGTGAAGTATTAATACCACTTTAA
>NW_015386540.1:1184627-1228875 GCF_001527695.2 Protobothrops mucrosquamatus
ACACTTGGAATACTGCATCCAGTTTTGGTCACCACGATGTAAAAAAGATGTTGAGACTCTAGAAAGAGTACAGAGAAGAGCAACAAAGATGATTAGGGGACTGGAGGCTAAAACATATAAGGAACAGTTGCTGGAATTGGGTATGTCTAGTTTAACGAAGAGAAGGACGAGGGGGGACATGATAGCAGTGTTCCAATATATCAGGGCTTGCCACAAAGAAGAGGGAGTCAAGCTATTCTCCAAGGCGCCTGAAGGCAGGACAAGAAGCAATGGATGGAAACTGATCAAGGAGAGAAGCAACCTAGAACTAAGGAGAAACTTCCTGACAGTTAGAACAATTAACCAGTGGAACAACCTGCCTCCAGAAGCGGTGAATGCTCCAACACTGGAAGTTTTTAAGAAGAGACTGGACAGCCATTTATCCAAAATGGTATAGGGTTTCTCGCCTGAGGAGGGGGTTGGACTAGATAACCTCCAAGGTCCCTTCCAACTTTATTATTATTATTATTATTATTATTATTATTATTATTATTATTATTATTATTAGTAGTAGTAGTAGTAGTAGTAGTAGTATTAAATCTGCAAAATGGCAACCGATATACAAAAAACAACAGATGAAATATTAACATCTTATGTACTAGATCACATATCCATACATAAAGAATTAATAAAGTACATAAGAAATTAATAAAATATGCCTTGATAGAAAGCCTAAAGTGCTAGGACAAGAAGTCTAAATTGGCAACATGACATTGCATCAAAAGAGAAATTTGAAAAAAGCTAAAACAACTGTCACAGCAATGCTTTGGATCCAAATGAGACAGCAAAGAGTGAAGGTAGGAAGATCAGCCAACCAACTGGTGCACTGGTCTAGTTTAGAATATTTGGTTATAATTAGGAATGAACCAATTAGTTTGTTTTCTGAAGCAATTTAAAACTGTGCAGGAGAAATGATCTTATTTACTGTATTGGTCAGAGTTATATTTCATATTATTTGGAGGGTGCATAATATTGATTAGGACTGAGAAATTTAGCAGAATTAATGCAGAAAAAAAAAAGGATATTTGCTTACTGCTGATGTAATCAATTTGTTCTTGATTTTCATCACTCAATCAATCCAAAAGGAAGTAATCACAGCAAGCATTACTCATTCCCTTGCAATATTTTCTTTTATCCAATACACTGTCTAAATGTTTCATTCACAGTATATATAACAATCACAACTTCATACATTTTAAGAGCTTAAGAGCTACAGTAGAGACTCTTTCACCAATTCCCATATTCCATATTAGAAAGAAGCAAGTTCTGCTCCAATTTCCCAGCCAGTTGAAGATAACTTGAAACGTATCAGGAACAGGGGCTGGGTCCACCCATCTGTATATCAGCCAACATTCATTCCCTATAATCTTTACATTACATTTTAAAGTTTTGTCTAGCAATCCTGAGCTGAAGCACAAAGAACATCACATAGCTGTTGAATTTAAAGTAAAATATGGATTTATTTATTTCCAAGGCAAAGGCTCTCACTGCGGAAATGGCATTGGGTAAGAAGAGTTTATTACAATTTCCTCTTTAAGAAATGTGAATGCATTTGAAATCAACAGTATTCATCTATCCATCACTGGTCCTTTTTTCCTCCCCCTGAGTACAAAAAATATAACTATATTTTTGCTAGGTTATGTTATGGCTTTAATATGCTGCTTACTGCCCAATCACAAATGCATTTAAGTTTGGCATATTCCAGTGGTGGCGAACCTACGGCATGCGTGCCAGAGGTGGCACTCAGAGCCCTCTCTGTTGGCACACGCGCCACTGCCGCCAGCAGCAGGTCCATCAGACTGCCACCGCCGCTCGGAGCAGGAGCCCTACCCAGCACAAAGGAAGCGAAGTAGCCAACTAACAAGCTCGAGTAGAGGTGGTAGAGCAGAGGTCACCAACCATTGTTGATTGGTGGACTGGGAGAAAAGGGAGGGAGAAGCATTTTACATGCGTGCATGTGCGCACAGGTCCGTGAGCGTGCACGTACTGCAAATGGGGTGGGGCTAGTGCCTGCGTGATACTCACTAGCCCTGCCCCATTCTGGCGTGGTGTAGTGCTTTGTATCTGCACCCCGTGGTGCAGCGGCGGCCATTTTTGCAACACAGCATGGTGGCCCATTTTTGCGCCTCTGGGTTTTGCGTGCCAGAGGCAGCACTCAGAGGCGCCTCCCTGCCCCCCTCTGAGGGCACCACAATGCTGATGCGGCCCTGGCACTTTGTGATAAATAAGTGGATTTTGGGTTGCGGTTTGGGCACTCGGTCTCTGAAAGGTTCGCCATCACTGGCATATTCTATACATAGTTTGAAAATTAAACTGAAAAACCACCAAGAAAAAAACAACCAAAAAGATCCTTCTCCATTACCTTGTATATATATTCTATGTACATATATATTACAAATGTTCCTGAATGTCTTGGCTTGTATCTTAGGTTTTATAGGATTTAGACATTTGCCTTTAAAAAATGCCTAGGGTCTGGTATATGTCAAGTAATTTATATTATATCTGGATGCTATTTGGTAAAAATCAGATAAATGGGTAACTCTAATAACTCCCTTAGTTGATATCTTTATACTGCCATGTAGTTATATTTTACAAGATTATAACATTTCCATTCCAATTTTTCAGCATTAAAAATAATCTGAAGTATACAATAAGTCTCACTATTTACCAACTACCTTGATTTTTAGTTTGATTTTTATTATATAAAATACAAAATACTTAGTTTTAAAGATGCATATATTGAGGTCATATCTATGCATTTTAATGGTGTGTATATACAATATTCCAGGGATATAACATTTTAAAACAACTCATTTTAGTGCAAGCATTGTATATTTTTGTAGTTATTGCAACATCTTGTAATTATGACAGCAACTGCTGAATCATACATTTAATATATTGAGAACATTGTGTTCTTTGTCAAAGGGTCCTTATTATAGACTCCAGGATAAATGGTAATTTAAACCTCTTTATAGCAGTTTGAGACATAGTACTTTTTCAGTCCTTCATTTTGTTGTGTTATGCACTCCTCTCGAACACCTCTCGTCTTATTGGGTGCTGCAATCTCTCCTGATACTTGTTCAAAACACTCTGGAGTATATGGCAGATTGTGAAGATGATACAAGTTAAAATGTGGTCTAACTTGTATTATCAGAGAGTTATATTACCAATTGAGTGTAATGTTGGAGGAATATGAAAATAAATTAAAGTTTTGCATAGAAGTGAGAGATTCCAGGTTCTAATCTTTTCCTATCAATCATACTATGTCTCAGAATAACTTATTTCTCAAGTTATTCTGGAGTTGAAATGGGGTGACAGAAGGGAGGGGAAATCAATATATCCTGGACTAACCTAGTCCTTAGAGGAAAAATGGAATAAAAATATAAATATGTCCTTTTGATTGGAGAGTATATTGGCAGTTTTTTGTATGCTTTGTTCCACAGTTGCTATTTAATTTAATTGTTGTACATTCTTGTGCCACAATACAATTCTACAATATTATATATAAATGACAGAATTATTTCCTCTTTTATTCTGTGCTGATTCAGTTTTATATTTTCAAAGTTTCTTTTCTCCTTACATTTCTTACTCTTTACAATCTATGAAGTGCATTTTCCTTTCTTATTGCCTTTATATGTAACTCTGCTGTTTATTATTCTCAAACAATTTAAAATTCCAATCAATGTATTCACAGTTACCTAATGCAATGAATGAAATCCAACTACATAACATTACTTTGTTCTTGTTGATTTATGAATTCAGTGTATTTAGTTAACTCCAGAATCATTGGAGTTATAAATAATATTCAGAGATATTATTTAATATTCAAATTTCCAACTCTGACTATTTTTAAACCATAAGTGATTGCCAATAGTTCATCCTCAGCATTATTTTTGTCTTTATAATTGAGGGATTTATTTATTTATTTTGCATGAAAACAATTGAAAGACCACTACTGCTACACCAATGATTGCTTCACCAATCACACAATATTGCCTGAACACTGATTCAAGAATTGCCTTGAATCAGTGTTCAGGCAATATTCTCCGCCCTTGTTGACATATCTGAAAAGAACTGAAAAATGTGCATGACTCTGACGTCATGATATCATGAAATGGATTAAGATATACGATATATTAATAGATATCTTAAATGATATCTTAAAAGATATGATTTCAATTGATATGATATGATATGATTATATGCCATGGTGGTTAGAATGCAGTATTGCAGGCTAATTCTGCTAACTGCCAGGGGTTTGATCTTCACCACCTCAAGGATTACTCAGCCTTCTATCCTTCTGAGGTTGGTAAAATGAGGACCCAGATTGTTGGGGACAATATGCTGACTGTAAACTGCTTAGAGAGGGCTGTAAAGTACTGAAGTGGTATATAAGTCAAAGTGCTATTGCTATTGCTAAATGCTGCCTTGGAAAATAGAATGACAAGGCAATTAATAGCTTTTCCTAAGGTAAAGTCCTATTTCAAACAAATCTGGACTGCATCTGTACTATTGTTTTAAAGCAAGCAAAAAAAAACCCCACAAAACAATTCAAACAAAGTTATGAATCTTCTCCAATTGTCTCACTAATATGTGAAATATTGAAATCACTTAACATTTCATTACTTTCATCTACAAGCATTTTCTCAGGAACATTCATCTGTGCAATGCTCCACAGCCATGAATGAATGAATATTTTTATTACGGTCACTGACCAGAATTGCAAACAAAAACACATTAAGCCATACCTTTCAATTTACATAAGTGTCAGCTTCATAGTGCACTGTATTATTGGTATGGGGGCTCAGTTTCATGCACAACATAGGCTTAATCTTGATATATGGCATTTGAAATTTACCAAGGCACTATTACTTATTTTTAAAAAAGGTATTGATTTTTACAGTTACATTCCAGATTATTTGCTAATGGTATTTGCCAAATTATTTTCTGTGGTAACATTTTTATTTATATCACTTTAGATACCTGTATTCATTCTCTGTTTACAAACAAACTTCTGACATTTTTCACCTTCTCCCATTCAAGCAGACAAATCTAAGACTATTTTATTATTTAAATTTCACGAACAAATTCAATTTGCAAGGCTCAGTTATAGATCAACAACTGAAGAAAAATAATTCACTGAACTCTGCCATGCAGTTTAAATGAACTGCCTGGTATACACAAGACAGTGTAATTATTATGTATTTTAAAGTCAAAGGCTGGGAATTTTTTGTTCTAGAAATGCTCAAAGGTCACAAAATTTGGCAGGGTAAAGAAATATCTGGAAAATTTATCCAGGCGTGGATTATTCCCATCCTTCCACAATTTTGATACCATGTAGATATTTTACTCTTCAGTTACCTAATTTCCACCAGCTCATAGAATTTATTTCAATTTTCATTTTGCATAAATTGAATATAATTAATTCTTTAATCAAACTACATTTTAAATATACTCAGAATAGTCTTATAAAGGTTATTTTAAATAATTTTGTTTCTGATTTTGTTTCTTTATAATTTAAAATAATTGAAAATATTTTAAATGTTCTTGCACATTTCCAGGCTTTCTCCTGAATGGCAGATCAGGCAGAAAAAAATTGGGTAGAGCTCATCGTGTAACTACCTACCAGAAGGAACATCCAAGGCTGGCATGGGCTCTTGGTTGTTTTCTGGCTGCAGTAGTAGGAAAACAACTGATTCAAGAGCATGTGTTATTCCCAATGCTTCATCAGTTGTGAACCCCAAAATGGCAGGATGATTGCCCATTGGAAAATTGACATAAGCAGGTGCAGCAATTTTTCTAAGGCACACTGGAAATAGAAATGAGGGAGGGGTTGTCAGCTGCCAATTAGAAGTCCAGCTTCCCAGGCTCATGATAATTCACTGCTTTGTGTTTTGATCAGGAGTTCAGGGTTTCTTTTTCAAATAACCGGTTCCATGGCCTTGAAAACCCATGTTGTAGACTTTTTGATTGAAGATGTTGGGCATTTATCCATTATCTGTTAAAAATTCATGAATTTTATTAGGGAACAGTCACTGGTCTCCCCATAGAAAAATTGTAATTTTTAAAAAAAAGTAAAGGAATTTATATATATAATTTTGGGGATATTTATGTGTAAAAATAAAAGCCATTAAATGCATCCCTCCTCCCCCAAATCTTTGACACATAGAATGTTTTATTTGGCCAAGTGTGATTAGATACACAAAGAACTTGCCTCTGGTGCAGAAGCTTTCAGTGTACATGCAAAACAACAGAGTGATAATAAACATAATACCAATATCAATAAGAAAATGGTATAGTGTCCACAAATATTATCTTATTCAGATATTTCTGTGTCTACAAGATGCACTAAAGCTATTTGTGCTTGATTGATTATTTAAGTTTTTTGAAAAATTGGTGACCAGAAACAGATAAAAGGGCAAATCTTAGTACTAGCATCTTGCATTATTTAACTATGTATTCTTATCTTCTTGGGATCCAGTAAAATTCTAAGGGATTACAGAACGCGGATAGCTGAAAGCCAATGCTTGGTTCTGAAGCATTGTCTGCTGATTGGGGAAAAAGGTTTTTAAGAGGGACAGATTTCATGGCCACTATCTATTAGGAATAGAGGTGGAAGAAGGCCACATACATGGGTGAGGAGGGAATTAAAGTGGCAAGAATAAGTGACAAAGCCTAACACGTTAAGAATAGAAACCAAACAAACAAATCTAAGACAAAGGCCCTTCCAATTCTATTGTAAGACAAGAACTCCAGTGGAGATGCCCATAAAGAGTAATGAGAGGTACTAGCCACATCAGTACAGATGATTGAAGATAGAGGAAAAAAAGCAGACAAAACTCTGTATTTATTTCTTTGCTATGTGTGGGGCTCTGCATATTCATGAATGAACCTGAAGAAAAGATAAAAATGAATAATGGGTAATGAATAGCAGATGCTGTGTAGTGATAGAGTGTGATAATAGCTCTCTTTTTCTGTGTGTGAATGCAGGTACATGCATATCCAGAATGACAGAATTATGACTTTGATTTTGGTGTTCTCTCTATATTTCTGCACTGTATTGGGAAAGTTACATATCATTTAGTTTTATTGATTTTATCTGTCTGTGAAATTAGTGTTTGCTACTAATTGAACTTATGATGGTGGTATCTGTTCTGTTTGCAAGTCAAAGGCATTGAGACGAAGCAGGAGTAACAAAAACAAGTCTTCTTTATTCAATTTCACCAACAGAACAGCTAACAAAATGGCGCAGGGCCTTTTTATACTCCCCTTGCAGGGACAGCATCAGCCAATCAATGCAAGACTAATTTCCCGCCTTGCGCATGCGCACAAGGCTGGAGACAGCCTGTCTGGTCCCGGGCAACCACGTGGTCTGCCCTGGCCTTCTGCAGCTTCCTGAGCCTGCTGAGTCATTCATCAGGCCCAGGACATAACAGTATCCATTACATATTTCAAAATGCAAAATGTGCCTTTCACCAAAAAATATTAGAGGACATAAGTATGGTTTTGAAAAATCTTTAAGAGCAGAAATACAGTCGACCTTTAAAAGGAATGACCTTTGAGAGAAATGTAGATGCTTAGATGAGAAAGAAAAAGTTGATTTCAAGATATACTTTGAAATTTTAGCCAATTACTATGGAAGGTAGATGAGTATATAAAGATACTTGGATGGTTGCAGGTTTTTTGGGTGTTATTGTTACAGGCTAAAGATGTAGTCAAAGATATAGATTGTTTCCAATGAAGCATGTACAGTAAATGGAGTCAATATTTCTGCAAATAAAAAATAAAGTAATATTTAAAATAATAACAATAATTTAAAATGCACTGACTCTATTGCATGAAAAAAATATCTTAGCTTTCACAATTTTACCCCCCCCCCCTGGTGGCACAGTGGATAGAATGCAGTACCGCAGGCTACTTCTGCTGACTCCCAGCTGCCAGCAGTTTGGCAGTTCAAGTCTCACCGGCTCAAGGTTGACTTAGCTTCCATCCTTGCGAGATTGGTAAAATGAGGACCCAGATTGTAGGGGGCAATATGCTGACCCTGTGAAATGGTTAGAGAAGGCTGTAAAGCACTGTAAAGCAGTATATAAGTCTAAGTACTATTGCTATTGCAGTGATGTAGATTATTTCAAAAAGAAAAGATTGGGGGAGGGAGAGATCAATAGCTGCTTGTTGGTACATCAGTTACAATATGATAGTACACTACCATTCACTTGTTTCACTTGAAAACCTATACTTCTGCAGATCTGGGACATAATGGAAAGAGAACAGACCTGCCCCATCTTCCATCTTTACCAACACCCATAGTTACTTAAAACAAAGAACAAGAGAAAAACAGTTCCCCTTTCTATTCCCATTTAAACTTCCATCAGAGAAAAAAATAAGTCAGTTCTATAAAGATAAGATATGAATAGCACAGATCATGTTTCAGATTTTCTGTAACCAACTACTTCCTTAGAAACAAGGAAGATCAAGGAAGCACTGGAAATAATAAAGCAACAAATAACAGCTATAGCCAGGAAAATCAGCAGATACAAAGCTCGAATTGCAAATTATAGGCAGAACCTTCCATTTCAATCCAATCAGAAACATTTCTACCAATCCATCAA
This sequence comes from Protobothrops mucrosquamatus, assembly GCF_001527695.2. Taxonomy (NCBI): domain Eukaryota; kingdom Metazoa; phylum Chordata; class Lepidosauria; order Squamata; family Viperidae; genus Protobothrops; species Protobothrops mucrosquamatus. The sequence goes on from NW_015386540.1 coordinate 1,193,279, forward strand.
TGGAGAAACTGCAATGAATCAGTCAGTACCTGACAAGGAAGAAACAGTGCAGTTCTGGAAGCAGATATGGGATAACCCAAAGAAATACAACCTTCTCTTCGTTAAACTAGACATACCCAATTCCAGCAACCGTTCCTTATATGTTTTGGCCTCCAGTCCCCTAATAAATCTTTGTTGCTCTTCTTAGCACTCTTTCTAGAGTCTCAACATCTTTTTTACATCGTGGTGACCAAAACTGGCAATATTCCAAGTGTGGCCTTATCAAGGCATTTTAAAGTGGTATTAACACTTCATGTAATCTTGATTCTATCTCTCTGTTAATGCAACCTAGCATTATGTTGGTTTTTTTTTTTTTTGCAGCTGCAGCACCCTGCTGGCTCACATTTAAGTGATTGTACACTAGGACTCCAAGATCCCTCTCACAGTTGCTACTATTGAGCAAGGTACCACCTATACTATACCTGTACATTTGGTTTTTCTTGCCTAAATATAGAACCTTACTTTTTTCATCATTGCACTTCATTTTGTTAGATAGCGCCCAATGTTCAAGTCTGTCAAGATTCTTTTGTATCTTCTATACTTCTATAGAAGTATTATTATAACTAGAAAGATAAGATTTGTAACTAGAATATTAGATTTTCGTATGAGAAGGAAAACAGGAAAATGCTAAGAAGTTTGCATAAGGGAAACTTTGGTTACCCAAATATAACTTACTTTGGAATTATAAACAATAGAGACATTTTGAACACTGATGGCAAATTAAAATTTAAAAAAATGAAAACAGGATACTGATTGAACATATGGATATTAAATGCAAATGCAATTAAGTAATGATTTGGTTAGAAAAGATATCTTAAATTGACATTATTAATATTATCAGAAAAATGTAACAAAGATGTTGATACTCAATTATATATTTACTCAGGGATTTTTTTTGTCATAGAACGCACTGGAACAGTGTTCTGGCATCTTTTTTCAAAGGATTTTCCAGAATTGCATTATTTTCCTATTGTTTCCTTTCCTATCCTCGTTTGTTTTTGAAACGCCCTGCTGGTGGTACGGTGCGAGCGGGGTCCCCTCCAGCACTGTCTGCCTCCTCTAGGAGGAGCCATGAGGTGCCGGAGCACCACAGCCAGAGAGTGGCTTGATTGGATGGGTCAGACCATGTGGTGTGGAAGCCAATGGTGGCGGTGGGAGACACATAAACTTGGAAGCCATCTTTCATGAGAGGATGAGTGAGTCTTTTGCCTTCCCTTATAGAAGGTGGGGTGCGAGTTTAAAAAGAGGCAAAGTGAGAGGAAAGAAAGACAGCTGACATGGAAGCTTGCCCGACAGTGAAACTTTGCTGTTTTGGTTCCTTGGGTAGTTCAAAGGCTGGGATGTCTACGAAAATCTCTTTTTAGTCTTTTATACTTTATATTCAAACTGCAGAGGGGAAGAATAAGAATATAGCCAATGTCTTGTGATTTGGAGGTATTATTAATAATATATATTAATTATGTATTGGTCAGATGTAAAGGTAGACCTACAGTATGAAGTTTAATCAGATCTATTTATTAAATTGGGTATAACTTAAAGGTAAATTAAAAGTAATCTGTTGATTGACAAAGTTTCAACTTTAATTTGTTTCAAGTCAATATCCATATTAAACTCCAAATGTAAATTTTTCCACCTTGTTTGACAACTTCTTAAAAATAATTCAATCTTTTGCAAGCAACCAAATTTTGTTTTATTAGGCCAATTTCATTCCACATAGAAAGCTGACATTTCCACTCATTAAACTAAATGGATATGCCAGTGGTAAATGTCCCAAAAGATTAATAAAATGCCTTCTTTAATTTAAAGCCATACAGTGCATAGTAACATTAATAGTATTAACTTACCTTGAACAAAATCCTAGTCTTTTAGATACACAAAAAATTGAAGGGGTTTTTCTCCAACTACAAAGGTAAACCTTGTAGGGTAGGCAAGGCGGGTTGTATGATGTGTGTGAGTTCTTGCACCTTTTTTATATATAATAAAGCACTGTATTACTAATAACAATAAGAATTGTATTTGCCTAATGTGGGAAAACAGATACTATCAAAAGAAGAGAGGAAACATGATAGTATAATATTAGATCTAGACTGAAGAAGTTAATATAGACCACTAAATTACTAATGGACCCACACATTGTTTATTAAATATTTGACTGTAAAATTAAAAAATAATAAAATATTTATATATTTAAAAAATCCTTCTGTATCTTAAGCCTATCTTCTGGAGTGTTGGCTATTCCTGACAGCTTGGTGTCATCTGCAAATTTGGTGAGTTCCTCATCTATCCCCTCATCCAAATCATTGATGAAGAGCACTGGGCCCAGAACAGAGCCCTGGGGCACCCCACTACACACTTCCCTCCATGTAGATGCAGTTCCATTGAGGACCACATGCTAAGTATGGCCGATCAGCCAGTTACGAATCCATCTGGTGGTGATGGGTAGGTTACATAAGGTTAGGGTCATTTGGAGGTGAACTGCTGGTGGGTGGGGGATGGGTCAAGGGTGAGTTATTAGTGAGAAGTGTAATTAATTTTATATTTGGTAGATTATGGTAGATTAAATTCTAAATTTCTTCTTCTATATACTCTAATTTGCAATATTTATAAAATCTGCACCGATTTAGAAACCATACTGTAAATGTTTATATTTGCCTTGCTGTATAATGAACTGTATACACAGAAACCATACAATTTTTTATTTGGTTAAATTTGTATTTGGACAATACCTAGATATAAAATGGTTCTTCTGGTTCGAAGTATTCAATACCTCAGTCAATTTCCAAATCACTTGAAAAATGCATTGCATTGGTTCCATTGAAAAAGATTTCAGATCATTTTGACTGAAAAGATTTTGCTCTTTGAAATGCAAGATACTGCTTTATATGGTTCCATGTTAACTCACATACTTTTCAATACCTATATCAAATCAATGAAGCATGTGACAGGTTTAATCAGCTTTGCTTGATATGCCTATTTCTTTCCTTTATGGGAAAAATGACCTTAAAACAATTGATCATGCACTGGAAATTATCAGGGGTCATGACTATAATAGAAGAGATTGTCTTTGTGTCTAGTCCAGAAAGTTCAATTAGTACAAAACTCAGTAACCTGGAAGCACTCAAGTTTTATTGCTAGAATTGGCTGCCAATTTATTTCCATACAAAATGAAAAATAATTAATCCTTGATAGGTCCGGTGTGAATTTTTACAGAAAGATGCATACAATAAAACATGCTAGAAAAATATTTTTGTTGGAGTTGCATGAAAAGTTGTAAACAGATCCAGTTGCTTTAATGAATTATAGACAGATAATGTGTTCATCTATCCATGTGTTCTTAAACATCTCCTTACAATCGGTTCTGATACATGGAACAAGTCTAGGAAGCAAACATTTTGTAATCTTTATATAGCCAAATTACCTCTTATGTTTTCTCTTCTAGTTTAAAAGGAGAGTCGGGATCCTTTGCAATGTATCCATGCTTGCTCCCATACTCTTTAGTTTAGTAATCTAATGTTAAGGCAAAAACATGACTTAAAATTATTTGATTTAAATTGTTGCTATTCAACTCAGTATGATATAGGTTTATAGTGGAATGGCAACATATGGAGATTTTCAATGTGCTGTTATTTATTACCTTACTTGAGCTGAGACCTTCAGGCACATTCAATTTAATCATGCAAAATCAGCACTTCCACTCAAATTAAAATTACAGTAGTCTTCTAGGGAAATTGTTATGTGTTGTACTCTTTAATATTATGCAGCCAAATCATATTACAGTTTTAAAACAGAGTTCCTCATAACTAGATCAATGCTGGGCTGAGACCCTTGACTTATTTCTATATTTTATTTCTGTTAATATTCTGAAAATACTGTGATGGTGTGGGGAGCAATCTAATGATTGCCAGTGATAAGAAACTGCCCTTTCTATTGGGCACTGAAAGGGATGGAATCACCAGAGATGAAGCTATTTGTGCTATTCAAACTAATTGCATAAGTAATTATTTTCATGTAAAACCCCAAGAAACTTAGAAGGCACCCCACAGGGGATCAATAGTACCAAGTACCTACTGACATTTCTTAAATGTGGCACATCAGTGGTTTTTAAAATAACCATTTGGCTGATACCTTTGTTTAGCTAATGCTTTTGAACATGAAAATATATTCTTTTAATACCACTACGTCCCTCATAAAATGAGACTCCATTCTTCCCTTTCCCCCTGTACTAACTGATTTGTTAGTCAGTAAAATTATAAATGATCAGCTAACATTCAGTAGTTGGTCAATGGCTCTAATAATGTTTTTTTATAATAGTAAAGGAAAATACAGGTATGTATTCATGCTTCATTAATATAATAAATAAGCCAAAGTTACCAGATTAGCACTATGCTAATTCTTTAATTGCTTTTAAAATGCTTTGAGGAAGTTCCAATGATCCATCAAGCATTTTTAAACATAAACATAGATACACCTAGCTGCTTAATAGTGAAATGCTTTAATTCACTTAATGGCAGTCTATCTAAAACAAATGAGCTGTGGTGAATTGCTCTTTCTGCCATGAGTATCCAACCATTTTAAATATGTTCCCATTAAAAGAGCTTCTATCATTCATTTAGTGAAGTCTCAAGATACGAAAAGCTAAGACGTTATGACATAATAGTACCAAAATCTTGATAATAAATTTGCCCAACCAGTAGAGATTAATGCAATTGTGAAATACCCATACTACAGCCTTTAGATGTATTTTTGACAATAATTTACTATGCCTAAGCCAAATTGTCTCTCTAATGACAGTGGAAATGTGGCATGGAAAGTTCGTCCCTGCTTAGCTTTTTCTACCCACTTATCTTGTCCCCCCCCCTCTCTCTCTTGAAGAGTGTCACTTTTATAGTGACATCTTACAAAAAAAACAACAACAGTAGAACCAAACTGCAGGAAAAATACTACTGCTATGTGTTTCATTGTGATTTCCTTCACATTAGTAGAAGACTCCCAATTATCCACTCTGCAAATGGAAGGCAAAACTGGATATTTTAACACTAAGGAAAACAGCTGTAAGCCTGGATTTTATCTGACCCTCCTTTTGTGCCTGGATTGTATTATAGCAGGGGTGTCAAATTGCCAGCCTGTGGGCTGGTTGCATCATACGAGGCTATGCCCACCCCAGCTCTGGCAATGCGAAAAAAGTTGTGATACATCATGACACATCACATGACACAGCGAGTTTGACACCCATGTATTATAGAAAGCAAAATAAGCATTCATGAGAACCTAGGAACAAAAATATGGAGAGAGAATCAGGAGGAACAGCACGATCAGATTCAAGTTGGTTCAGAATAATCCAAGTTATATTCTGATTATTTTATTTCACCCAGTTTGAAAACAACGGATAACACATTAATTATCTTTTAAGTCCATGTCATCTTTGTGATAATATATTTATCTTTGGATTTATATCTATGTGGGTCTGATATATAAACATGTAGTTCTTGTTTAATGACTGCAGTTGGTTCTGTGAAATGGCTACATGAACCATGTGACTTAGAGAGGGTATGTTTTGTTTTTCTTATCAACAGTTGTTAAGTCTGGGGTGTTATGTGACACAGTGATAGTGAATCACCTTGAAATATTTTTCTCTTGATGTTGTCTCTGAATTCTGAGGTCCACACAGCACTTTACCTTCTTCATTTTCTATTACTTTCTCTATTTTGTTGTCCCACCAGTTCTTTCTTGCTGATCTTCCAATGCACCATTGTTACTATTTTATCATGCCTTTATTTGTAATCAGTCTAAAATCCCCACAACCACTTCAAGGCAATGCCTCGTTTGGGATGATGGTGGTGGTGGTGGTGGTGATCCTCATCCTCATAGCAGACTCACCATTTTTTCCATATTTTTTGTTCTACTTCTTTCTCCTTTTTAGTCACCTTTTGAAATGAAATATGGAGGCCAAACTATCAGATCTTGTTTACAAAAATCTGGATGAGCCTAGATGATAGCAAAGAGGCTTATAAAACTTTCTTGACTTTCTTCCTGACACTGGATTTTTGCAGCTCAGTTCTGGTAACCAGTAAAAAATTCCAAAGAAGTTGCACTGATATACCTTATCCAAAATGCTAAAACAAAAAGATTTCTTTTACTTCAGTATGATCAAAGATCACACTCTGAATAATAGAAATATTAACTACCTTCATTATGCACTCTGTGTCTAAGTTATGTGAGCATTAGATAGCAAAGGAAAGAAAGAGCATATTTTGAAAAGTTACTAGCAACACAGTGCTAAAAACATAAATACCAACTCAAGTCTGAATAGGCCCAATGAATAGCATTAAAAAAAGGAGGTTTGTTTAGTTGGCACATCCTCCTTTCCTAGGTTATTTTAACAGCCATTCTAACAGGATAGCACAGCTTCATTCCTTCATGAACACTGATCTAATGTATACAGTATTTCCTTATCTTACTTGACTATGGCAGAATTTCTGCAATTTATGTATATATCCATATCCCTACAACTGCCTAGTTATGCATCATAATAAGAATTTAAATCCACAGAATCCTACAGCTGAGAGCAAGCAATGCTTATTAATCAGAAATTATATTTTTCAATAATAATATATTTTGGAAAATACTATTCATGACTGGAATATCATTAAACCTAATGATATTCTAATGCCCTCCAAATAATACCAAATCTGCATATACTCTTCCAAAAACAATTATGGTAGGTTTTTAATCATATATTTTGGGGGGCGGGTAATGTCTTTGAATCATAGCTTTCATGTTTCTTTTCAACAATGGAGAGTTGCTTAATGCTTAATTTATTCAGAAATGAAAAGAATTTTTTTTTACAAAAGGCCTATTTTTCATCATAATGGAGGCTTAGAAACTACAGATGTCTAACCAGTAGTTGTAAAATCCTACAATTTCTCTGTCTTCCAAGTAAACACAGTGTATACAAGTTCTATTGTGGCAACTGTCAGCAATCAGGTGCAGGGCTGACATTTTGCTTAGATTATATCTTGTATTAGCAACCCAATTACAGCTTTTTGAGTTGGATAAATAGAAGCACAGCCCACATGACATATCTGCTCTGGTTAACTAATCTCCATTGAACAAGAAGAACCAAATGCAGAAAAGAAATGCTGACAAAGATACAACATGTCTTCTAAGGGTGAGTGTTGTTTCTCAAAGACACTGCATGTAACCAAGGGCATAACTACTGTCAGACAGTACTCAGACAAAAACATAGCCAATGGCAGAAAACACAAATTCAAACTCTTCCAATGACAGTTCAGTATTGTTGTTGTTAATATTTTAGTATCAAACCAAGCTTTCCTTTTCTCCAAGGATTTCTATGATTTTTTTTTGATTACATACCCATTCTTTACTTAGATTTTCTCCTTCCTATGCTATTTATTGTTATTTTGTTCTCATTGTTTTATTTTTTTTCTAGTGTTTTTTAAATATATGTTATTTAAAATGTCTTCTTAGTAACTTTGTATTTTGCCTAGGGCACTAAAGGGGTAGATCAGAGTTCCCCAACCTTTCCATCTTTGCAGATCGGCAAGGAGAGGTAGAGAGGATGGTTCCACACAAGCTGTGGGCAAGCATGCACACCAACAGCTCCATTTGCATGAGAGCCGGCACACGTGCCCACCACATGCGCAAGTAGGGATCTTCACACACGCAAGCTTGCCTACCACCTCCACTGCACGGTTCCAAATGATTCAAGGCCTGGTAGTGGGCTGCGGCCCAGGGGTTGAAGAGCCCTGGAGTAGATAATAAATAATAATATTAAATAAATTGCATGTATATATTGCACTGGTTTAATTCTAAGACAAACATGGATTGCTCTCAGTATTAATTATAAGAATACTATTCAGTAAATCTGCCTAGAAGCCGGTTGTCAGAGAAAGGAGCTCATATTTGTTGAGGGCTTGATTTCTCAGAGCAACTAGCCATTATAAAATCTGGTAGTTGAGCAAGGAGGGATGGGGGATTGTAGAATTAGAAACTCAAGGTCAATAAACAACTCTATATTTTGCATGCAACATATTAGATTCCTCCTGCTTAAATCAATAAAATTTGTTCATTGCAAAAGTTACATTGTGGATTTAAGCTTGATTGGACTGTACCCTATACAGTCATATTGTATACTAATTTGCAAGAATTACTACATATAAATAGATATTGGTGTCTTAGTTGTCCACCCTCATGCTATTAGCTTGACATGTAGGAAACAGTAAGTACAATGTCCCATCTTGAGAATGGTAATGCCACTGCATTAAATCCAACCATTTTGAGGGCTAAATCTTTCTGTCAAATCTTGTACAGAAGTGTGAATTATTCAACTTGGGGCACAATGATGTTCCACCTCTACAGATAAAAATCAATATTAATTAACAAGAATACAAAACTTCATATCTGGGTGTCTATTCCTAACAGCTATGGAGAGTTTCTCTGTGTGGCTATAAATACACCAAAATATCTATTCAGTTTTGCCTTTTTATGACATTCAACTTCACACAATATTACCTTCCACCAAAGGTAGTTTTTGGATACTGTCAGAAAATGAGCTTTAGCTTAATTGAACACTATTCCAGTGAACATTTCTTTGCATACACCCAATATAAAACATAAAACAGAGCTATAGCCAAGCAACACTCATAGATCGTTACCCTCATTTACACCATTTGCTATTTTAAATCTGCTGTTGTCAGATTTTAAACATCACTCTGCTGAAATATTTAAATTTGACTGAGAATTAGAAATCTGAAAAAGAAAGGTAAATCACAGTTGGCTACAAGAAATTCCACAAAATAAATTGAAAATTGTGTTGCCCTTTTATAACACCCAGAATCTATTGGTTAATTCAGTGAAGTTAATCGTGTTATTTTAAAACATTAAAATATATACCAATTTGCAACTTTCTTCATAAATTTAGAATTAAGAAATTTAAGTACAAAGCTAACTTGAAAGTTTATCAGTTGATGGAATGCTCTTATTAAAGAAAATAATGAATTTTCACTATCTTTCCTTAAATCTTCATTAGAAACTGGGTTTAGATTTGTAGGCTTAACGCTTACATATCTGTGTTTCCCATGAAAGCTATACTTTGTATAACCAGTATTTCATTCAATCCTGTCTAGGTTGAGAGATCATCAGCTATAGCCTATACCTCCATATGCCCTTGACATACCTCCTTATGCCCTAAAGATGCATCTGAACTAACTTCATACAATTTTCAAGCAGATAGAATTGCAGTAAACAATTTTCAGTGAAAAAAATGCATGAACTTACTAACTCTAATAACATATTAGATTTATCAGCAAAATCTGAACTGCAAACTCAACAGATATTTTCATATGACATTTGCCATTATCATTTAAAGTAGGAAGACCTTTACTTCATCTCATATATCAGTACAAACATTATTTGTGATGTTTTTCGTGCAGTTTTCATCATTTTGTATTTTAGTTGTTTTATTCAATCTTTATATGCCTTGATAGTTGTCTCTTTATAAATCATAAATGACAAAAGATTCTTATATAATTACTAGTGATCAAGTCATCAGAAGCTTTTTTTAATGTGATCAGAAACAGAAATGGCTGTTTTTAGTACAATAATATTGCAGATTCCAAAAACTAATGAACAACCACAAAACTCTTTTTAAAAGAATATCTCTAATTTCAAAGGCACACTGTATAGCTATTATTAATTACTTCAGTTTTCTATGTCCTATCATTTGAAAGATGTAATTATAAATAGGAATAAATAGATTTATCCTATACTAAGCATTTCTGTGACATATCTAATTAAATATGGAAAAGTTCCACACTGAATTTTATAATGGACCAGTTATTTGATTAGAGCCTGTATTATAAATAATGGGGTTTTTTTTCAAAGTTACTGATAATGAATTAAAAATCACTGAGTTATAAACAAGAACAAGAGCAAGAATCTGGGTCTTTTTGGCATATAGATTATGTGATTATGCATAGCTGCCTAAAGATAAAGATCCCAATGAGAAATATTCATATAATATAAAATCCCTTCTCCCTCATCTCCAAACAGAGCTTCATGAAGTCCTTGGTTAATGACCACTTTCACTGACCATTTGAAATTACAATGGCACTGAACAAAGGAACCTAGGGCCTATGCTCAAAGTTACAGCCATTATTGCAGTGCCCCCACAGTCTCATTATTACAGTCTGAGAGCTTGACAATCTGTTTGCACTTACCACTGGTTGTAAAGCATTCTGAGATCCTGTGATTGCCATTGGCGATCTTTCTCATGGGCTCCCCCAGAAAATAAAACCAGAAGCCAGTGGGGAAAGTTGCAAGTCATTGCCACTTGCTGAGAGAACTCCCTCTGGTTTCTTGGGTATGGCTGAAAAAGGTCTGTTCTGAGACCAAGTAGGATGTTGGCATGCAGTGTTCTCAGTATGGGGCATTTGCAGCCATCCCCCAGAAGCCAGAGCGAGGTCTGTGGTCTCTGGGAGCTGGATGCAAATGCCCTGTGCCAAAATTCTGCTTGGATTTCAGGATAGACTTTTTCACCCAGCCACTTTGAGAGTGAAAGTAGCCCATGAGAGGGTTTCAGCCCTATACAGGGCTGAGTCCCTCCAGAAAATAGCTGTTTTGCTCCACCCACTTAATAACCTGGGAGATTGCTTAATTGCTTAACAAGTGGGAAGACCACAAATGCCAAGATTGTGGTCATTAAGCAAAGCAGCTATGTGGCATCTCGCTTAATGACTTAACTCAATGACTGAAAATTCTGGTATCAATTATTGTCATAAGTCAAAGACTAAAAGCAATCCAATTAAAACAATGTCTTAAAATCTAGGAATTTTAGAGCATATATGGGAAAGAAATATAACAGTATTTTTCTCCTCTATATTGTCACATATACAGAATGTGTAGTCAAGGCAAATGCTTATTTTAAAGATGAAGTTCTGTTCCATAGAAATTCAAGAGGTGTTTTGGTTGAAAGTAAGAGTGTGTACTTGTTGGCAGCAATTAGTTCTTTTTCAGCAGAGAACATCAAGACACAGTCCACTCTGTCAGAATGTGATGGCTTTCCAAAATAAGGAAAGATAGGGAATTACAAAGCACTTGCCAATAAATCACAACTGTTTTACCATATGCCACTCTGCTGCCAGACAACACCAGGCTGGGTAACTTCAATGCAAATTTCATTATATTTTGGCTCATTAAAAAGCATTAGTGAAAAATGTCAAGTTGTGTTCTTGGTTGGTGAGGGAGGGTTGGATAGGAAAAGAAGGAGACTTTGTTTAATATCAGAAAATCAGCCTGTTTGTATTTACCAGAAACAAATATTTTAAAAGAGACTAATCTTAACGTTACATCTAATTTTTAGATCTGTAAGTATTGTTTCTAGGAAGGTGAGGGATGGAATTAGTACTACTCTACTTCCCTACTGCTACTGTTTTTTTTTCCAAAGAGGAATCAGGGAGGGTAAATTACTTTAGTTTACATTTTAATGAGAACCTACGTGATCTATGCTTTTTGATCCATTATGTAAACTTAAAAAATACAGCTGTCCACTGACATTCACACTACTTCTGATATTGCAATGCACCTTTCCAATCAATCCTGCTCTTCAATATTTTTTTAAAAATAGAGAAATATACAATTTAGGAAAAAGGTCTATACTATAGTAATATTAAAACATCAATATTAATATTATATTAATAAAATGTTAATATATTAATATTTATTAACATTGAAGATCCTTTGTAATTTGCATACCAAAATCCATATATTGTTAGATATGTGTATGCTAAATTGCTTGCACAGATTAGGAAATTTATCTAGAAAGATATAAATTCTCATATTCATATTTTAAAACAAAATTTCAATTAGTCAGAATGAAAGAACATAAATTATAGAATGGATTCCAACTGCCAATAAATTTACCTAAATCTATTTTGAGTATCTTCTTCATAGCCAAAGATCTGACCAAAAGTGAATTTCAGAAGTCTAATGAACTGGCATTTTTGTATTTGAAATAATCTGAGTCCCAAATAAAAAATTGTTGAACTTATTCATATTCTTCTTATCCCTTGAGATACCTTGTGTAGTTGACTCAAACCAGAACATTCACATTTACTTTTTTAAAGGTCAGACTATACAATATATTAGACGAATGAATTTCTAAAATTAACTTTCCATATTTTTTATTATACTGGCCAATGGAGGATGCTTTCTAAAAACAAGCAAAAACAAACTTCCCTTGTAAAACAAAACTTTGTTTTTTTCAAAATAAACAATTTGGACAAAGCATTACATGCTCCCCCCCAACACACACATATTTATTATGATGTTAATTTTGTACTGTTATGATGCTAATGAAAGTGGCTGTAAGCAATAAATTTTAACATATGATGTATTTTTAGCAATAATATCAGCTATGTCAGTCCTAAGAAATAAACTTTTTCATGCCCAGAATTCCTCCACTTTCCTCCTCCTATTATGAAACATTTTTGTACCTCTAGTTCTACATCTCTTAGAATTTTTCTTTTCTGGTAAATGTTGATTTACCAGAACTTCAAATGACAACTGGTTTCTTTCAGTTAAGGGAAAGGTCTAGATCTGAAGTCTGGCAATAGTCAAACAATATGGCAACTGGACCAGAATTTTTGAAAAACTAAACAAAATAAAATAATTTCTTAGCAATAAATATAAACTAGTTTTAAAAAGAACAGCAAATTTACAATGTATTGGGTGGACATCTTTGTATAGGAGGAACATTTTAGTTGGGTAGGGTGGAGTGGGAGTTTTCAAAATGGGTTTTTATTTTGTGGTGGATTTTTAAAAATGTTTTAAGCCACCCTGAGTCACCCATGTATGAACTGGCAGCTATACAAGTTTGTTAATAAACAAACATATAAACAAAATTTTAGTAGGCTATATACTGGAATAGACCATGAGTATTGGCCACCAGTATTTTTCTTAGAAACTGTTAAAGCCATGGTATCCCTAAAGCCATGGAAAACACCTAGTTCTGACTGTTTTCTACCAGGGATGCCCAAGCATCATTTGGATTGGTGGGTATCTCTCTTCAGTTCTCTGTTCATCAATAGTGACAAAAGGTAATATCTCCAATATATGTAATGAAGAAAAGCAATAATGATCCCCAATTACAAAAATGATGCGAACCTATAGAGTGTATTGGAACTAGAATTTACTGGTCTGGCTAGACTCCAAAGGAATTATCAGACTTGAATAGACTAGTAGGCCATTCTATACTAGATGAAATATTTGTCCTATATCTTATAAGATGAAATATTTGTCCTATACCTTATAATAGAGAAATATATTCATAAATATAAATCTCCCTTATATGCAGCTTTTCTTTAGTTTGTCAGAATTTGATTCAATATCTCAAATTTTCCTGTTACGAGAAAAGATGTGAAATACCAACACTGACAAGACTATTGTGATTTCTAATCCAGAAGCTACATTCTAAAATCTTGCTTCAAGTAAGATGTAACCCCCAAGGAGCATTCACAAGGAATACATACAGTTCCAGATGTGTCATTGGGTGCATATAGGATGTACATAGAACCCACACTATTCAACTTTTATATCAACAATGTGGAAAAAATCCTAGATCCCTTTTTTGTTTACACTCCTTAAATTTTTGGATATTATATCCCTCCATTTTTTGTATGCTATGATCATTTCTTAATCTCGAATTTTGCTAAGTGCACAGCCTTATGCATTTGCCTTTTTTGCTGAGAGATTGAGTTTTCTTCTTAATGCTTTTCCCCCTCATACTGCTTGCTTTCAGTGAAAAGACTTTCATGGTTGAGTATGTAACATTTAATGATAAGGAGATCCTGCCTGAACATAGATGGGTGCTCAAAAGCATCCTTGGCCACTTTATCACTTTATTTTAGAAGATGGAGCAGTCTATTTTTAAAGTGATTAAGAAAGTATGACGCCAATGTAGAAAATACTGAAACTAAAAAGGACAAAAAAAGAAGCTAATGCAGAATCTTTTTAAAAAAAAGTTCAAAGAGTTCTGATCTCCAAGGGAGACTACAGTATAATGTAGACCAAAGTATGACTAATTTCAGAAGTTACAATCACATAATAAGCTGATTGACAGAAAAGTCTCATAACAATTTTATAATCAGTATTTTTACTGAAGAATTATGTGAGAAAAACAGCATTGTTTGTGAAAATGGCATTGGTTTGAGAAAATTGTAATTTTTGAATTTATTTAGTTTTTTTCTCTTGCTAAATATACATATGTTGCATTTAATTTCTCATCACTTTGTAAAATATTGTAAAACATTCCCAGAATGGTAACTTGAAATTATTGGGAACATTTCTCTTATGTACAGTATGCAATTCTCCTAGCGTATGTTTTGGCAATTACTGTTTTCTTAATTATTAAATTAAGAAAAAAATCAACAAAATGAAAACTTCCTATGTTCCAATTTGCAAATAGATTTGGGAATCTACAATTGCCTTTAAAATAACATTTTATGATTATTGGTACTTATTGTAAATTGAGGAAGACTGCTATTAAGCAGAAAAAATGGGCAGTTATATTTGAAACAAGGAATTCATTTAAAATTGTTACATTGGGAAAGGGGTTATTTTTCATGCAGATATTCAGTTTACTTTTATAGTAGGAGAAAGATTATGGAATAAGTACATCTTTGTTTTTAAGCAACAGGTAGAATGTATCAGGAGAAATATTTCTAATGTTAATGATAATATTTGAGAGGATGTTTAAATTAAAAAAAAAATGTACTGAATAGACACAAGTTCAAGAGGGAATTACTATCAGTCACTTCTTCTACTGTACATGGATGACATCAAGTTGTATAAGAGTGAACAAGAGATCAACTCATTGGTCCACCTAACATGTATCTATAGTTGAAGACATTGGGATATCATTCAGACCAAAAAAGAATGGTCAGATGGTAGGAAAGAGAGAGAAAACATTTAAGACAGATGTGATGGAATTACCAGTGGGCCACATAGCAGACATACAGGCCAATTACAGGAACCTTGGTATCCCACAATCACACAGGTACCATGAGGAGGAGGCAAGGGAGACAGCATCAATATGTATGTCCTGTCAATCATCAGATATCTAGCTGATACCCTACTCGTATAGTGATCTGGTCAAAGGATAACATAGAGCCTGCTTATGTGAAGACCTGGGAGATCTTCACAATGTATGAGGTTTCCACAACAGGTTCAATAACCAGAAATTGTACACCAGCCAAAGAGAGGGTAGGTGGGGTCTGTTCTGGATGAAATTCAGGGCATCCAGGAGTACTTCAGCAAGAATAGTAGTAACTGTGAGAGGGATCTCGGAGTCCTAGTGGACAATCACTTAAATATGAGCCAGCAGTGTGCTGCAGCTGCCAAAAAAGCCAACACAGTGCTAGGCTGCATTAACAGAGGGATAGAATCAAGATCACGTGAAATATTAATACCACTTTACAATGCCTTAGTAATGCCACACTTGGAATACTGCATCCAGTTTTGGTCACCACAATGTAAAAAAGATGCTGAGACTCTAGAAAGAGTACAGAGAAGAGCAACAAAGATGATTAGGGGACTGGAGGCTAAAACATATAAGGAATGGTTGCTGGAATTGGGTATGTCTAGTTTAACGAAGAGAAGGACGAGGAGGGACATGATAGCAGTGTTCCAATATCTCAGGGGCTGCCACAAAGAAGAGGGAGTCAAGCTATTCTCCAAGGCGCCTGAAGGCAGGACGAGAAGCAACGGATGGAAACTGATCAAGGAGACAAGCAACTTAGAACTAAGGAGAAACTTCCTGACAGTTAGAACAATTAACCAATGGAACAACCTGCCTCCTTAAGCGGTGAATGCTCCAACACTGGAAGTTTTTAAGAAGAGACTGGACAGCCATTTGTCCGAAATGGTATAGGGTTACCTGCCTGACTTGATGACCTCCAAGGTCCCTTCCAACTTTTATTATTATTATTATTATTATTATTATTATTATTATTATTATTATTATTATTATTATTATTATTATTATTATTATTATTGTTGTTGTTGTTGTTGTTGTTGTTGTTGTTGTTGTTGTTGTTGTCGTCGTCGTCGTCGTCATCATCATCATCATCATCATCATCATCATCATCATCATTATCATCATTATTATTATTATTATTACACCAAAAAAAAGAACTGCTGAGAGAATGCTTTAGACAGCAGCAGACGGGGGGGGGGGGGAATCAAGCAGAGGAAATGCTATGGCACTTGTTTCCTGGGGCCAGACAGAAAGATCTATTATAAATTTGTTATATTAGATCCTTTAATTTTTTTATGAAATTTAATATTTATCAAATTGTTCTATTAAGGTTAACAACAGCTAAGCCACAGACTTGTTTTTATTTTGTTCAGCTGTCACAAATGTTTTTTGAATATATAATAGAAATTAAGTTTGATTTTATTGGTTGTTTAAAATGTTCAATATGTTAAAAAATAGTTCTGCCTAGAACATTGTTATAATCTGATTATGGCTTGCATGTACAGATAGTCCTCGATTTATGACTACAATTGAACCCGAAATTTCTGTTGCTAAGCAAGTAAGTTGTGCCTTACTTTACAACATTTTTGCCACAGTTGCTAAGTGAATCATTGCAGATGTTAAGTAAATCATGTGGTCTTTAAGCGATTCTGGCTTCCCCCATTGACTTTGCTTGTTAGAAACCGTCTGGTGATCACATGACCCCAAGACAGTACAACTGTCATAAATACATGCCAGTTGCCTGAATCTTAATCACATGACCATGGGGATGCTGCAATAGTCATAAGTCTAAAAACCAGTCATAAGTCACTTTTTTCAGTGCTGTTGTAACTTCAAAAGGCTACTAAATGAATCATTGTAAATCCAGGAATACCTGTAATGGGGTAATTTTCTATCTCCGCATTCCATATTAGACATTAGAGAGGAATTTTCAGGCAATTATATTTATTTGCATGAACCTGTCCTTTTCTGAAATTAAGAAAACATATTTACACGAGACCATATCTGCATATTGGTGGACATATATTACTCTTGGAATACTTTTTAAAATGGTCTGGTTCAAGTTCTTTTGCATGGGTATCTAATAAATTAATTTTTAGTTAAGTGTGCTGCTACTAATGTTATTGATATATTGTGAGGTATCCTTTAGCATATATTACTGAAAATTGACTTTAGCAGGTGGATGAAAGAGAAATATCCAAATGACCCTTATGGGGACTGTATTCCAGATGGTTCTTGGTAATGATAATAGAGTGGATCATGCTAAATGTCTCAAGGAGCAGGCTACACAGGCTTATGTAACTTTGCCTTTCCCTTCCTCAGTAGAACTTAGCCAACTAAGACTTTCTTGTGTTTATTTGTCATTACTATTATACATTTCTTGAGAATGAAAAGGGTTCTAATGTTTGAATGAAAGTATGTTTACAGTAAACATATCAGCACTTTAAGCTTATGTTTTTAATCTGCACTGTGCAATGTGTCACATCTTTTTTTTCATATCTAGATGTCATTGCATTTTAAATATACCCTCTAATGTCTCTGCAGGAGCTGTAACTGTTGAACCAACACTCTCATGAATTAGATAAGTCACTATTATTTTAACACAGAGAACCAAGACAAACAGATGCATTCAAAACTAAGAACATTTTCAATTTATTAGTTTCAGTTTCATTGTCAGATAATGCCCTTTTGATATTTTTAGGCCTAAGATTAGGCCTGTGTGTGTGTGTGTGAACATTTCTCAATGCTTTTAGGGAACAAGCAACATTGTAATAAAATGAATTGAATCAATTGTCAATATAGGTGGAAAGAGAAAATATGCAGCAGTAAAATTAAATTAATATGGTTAAGATTTCACTTAATTTGAGGAGGTTTGCAGACATCAACATGTGGAAATATTACAAACCAAAGTGGATAGGTTTGCCTGTCATGCTAAGTGAAAACAAATATGCCATTTTATGGCTTTATCCTGTCTGGACCAGAAGTTGTCCTCCCTATGAGCTTATTATTAGTTTGAATTCAAACTAAATTTTAAAATCAAAACATTAGTCTAGGTCACGGGTCGGCAACCCACGGCTCCGGAGCCGCATGCGGCTCTTTCAGCCGTCTCCTGCGGCTCCCTGTCCTCAGCCACCATGTGCAGTCCGGAAAAAAAAAAAAAGTAGGACTAAAAAAGTTCAACCAATCAATTCAAACTTCTCACGAAGTTTGAATTGATTGGTTGAACTTCTTTGGTTTGTGGGACTGCACACAAACCTCTTTCCTTCTTTGGACTGCACGTGGTGACAGCGGAGGAAGAGCCAGAAGGATTGCTGGAAAGGCGGCAGAACCTGGGTAAGGAGCCAGTCTTGGGATGCCTCTTCCCTGCCCGGTGGGTCTCCCCTCGCCCTGCTCTGCTGCCGCCTCTGCCTCTGTTAGTTGGAGGGGGGTCGCCGGGGGTCTCGGTAGCTTCCCCACTCCACCTGCGCCTTTTGGCTGTCTCGTGAGTGAAGAGATTCCCCCGTGGCGCCTGCCCAGCCCTTTCCCCACCTGCTGCGTGACGCCTCTTGGCTGTGCTCCCGCTGCTGCCGCTGCCATGACACTCTCCGCCACCCAGTCCCACCTTGGCCCGGGCAGCTGCGCCCCTTCACCGTCCTCCCGCTGCCGCTGCCGCCGGGCTCTCCGCCGCCTGGCCCCACCTCGGCCCCATCAGTGGTGCCTTCCTTGGCCCCAGCAGCTGCGCCCTATCGCCGCCCGGCCCCACCTCGGCCCGGGCAGCCGCAGCCCTTTGCCGTCCTCCCCTTGCCATCACTGTCGCGGGGCTCTCCACCGCTCGGCCCAATCAGTGGCGCCTTCCTCGGTCCGGGCAGCCGCACCCCTTCGCCGCCCGGCCCCACCTCTGCCCAGGCAGCTGCAGCCCTCTAGGATAGGCTCGGGGCTGGCCCTCTTTCCCTGGCCACAGGAGAAAGGGCGGCGCAGGGTCTCCAATCAGACGGGCGAAACCCCGAAACCTTTTGCGTTTGTTTGCAGAGTTGTTTGTTTGCAACTCTGGACAGAGTTGAAAGTGCACGTTCCCAGCAGGTATTAAGTCAGTCTGGATCAGCATTTCTCAACTGCAGCAACATTCGGCCCAGGGAGAGGGAGCTGGACAAGGGCAGGGCTGGTGCATGTGTTGCCTTAGGCTCCACTCTTTAATCAAGCCGTTACCTGTGCACGCGCATGCGCATGAATGCATTTTGCGGCTCCTAGTTTTTTCTTTTGTCAGGGAAATGGGTCCATGTGGCTCTTTCACCGTTTCAGGTTGCCGACCCCTGGTCTAGGTGCATATAGTTATAGTAAATTAGGAAAATGTGTTCACCTAATGTAAAATTCATTCAATGTCACTCAGCATTCAAAATTCAAATCTATTAATCTGTTTTCCTATCTAATAAAATAAGTAGATTTGAAGAACCAGCAGTGAAGGAAGTTACATTAGTACCTATTCATCTGTGTTAATCTCATCAATAGAGATATGATTAGAAAAGAAAGAAATGGGAAGATTATAAATACAAGAAGCCACAACAAGGTACAGTAATTTTATAGGGTAACATTTTGCAGTATTTAGCATGGTTATGCTAGAATACTCATCACTCAACTTAGTGCCTTTTGGATGCAATGGAGAAATTGCTTCAATATTTTACAGAAATGGTTATTTATTTATTTAGGAAATTTATTTGCTGCCCATCTCGTATCCAATGACTCTTTTCAAGGTAATACTAATATACAGAATATGTAAAATACAGAGCTACAATATTTGTATATTGTAGCTCTGTATTTTACATATTCTGTATATTAGTATTACCTTAAAATGAGTCATTGGATATGAGATGGGTCCGTTTATTTCAATAGTGTAAGGGTACAGTCAGACTATGATCTATTTAGGTAGTTGTCTTCTTCTTAACCATATTCCGTCCCCATCCGTTGAAACCGAGAAAATACTGAATACCTGAAGTTGAGGGTCTTAAGGACTTGGTCGGTACGACCGAGTCCTTAAGACCCTCAACTTCAGGTGTTCAGTATTTTCTCGGTTCCTTGCCTATCCCTGGTATAAGGTATCAATACTTAAAACAGACTTACTTTCAGCTCTTACATCACATATGCACAAAGAAAAAGGTACAAGAATTTGAACTTTAATTCAATCTAAATATATTTCACAATTGATGCCACGTAGGGCATCTTCATCAAGTGTTCCAGTGACGGGAAGAAAAGTAGCTCAGACTGTTACAAAGAGGTGGAGTTTGCTGAGTGCCCTAAATAGTAAAAGGCACATGGTAATGATTGGTGACTCACTTCTCAGAAGAACAGAATCAGCAATTTGTATACTGGACAACCTATCAAGGGAGGTATATTGTATCCCAGGTACAAAGATTAAAGATATGAAACGGGCTTATCCAAATAATCAAACCACTGATTATTATCCCTTTCTCCTCTTTCATATTGGAACAAATGATACAACAAAAAAGCCTGGAAAAACATAACAAGAGACTTAGGCAGGAATGCAAAAGATTTAAGAGCACAGGTTGTGTTTTCATCTGTATTTCTGATGGAAGGTCAACACCCAATGAGGGAACAGAGGACTTTAGAGGTAAACCACTGGCTCAAGAGATGGTACCATTGAGAGAACATTGGATTTTGGGACCATGGCTACATTTCCTATAAAAAAGGCTTATGGTAAGGGATTGGTTGTACTTCACAAAGACAGGGAAGAATGTATTTGGAAAACAGCTGGCTCAACTCATCTGTAGGTCTTCAAACAAAAACTGAAGGAGAAGGAGACAATTTTTAGGACCAAACCCAAAGCATGAATCCAAAGACAACAAATCAGACAATGAGGAAGAGGGTGGTGAAAAGGAAGGGGAACTCTGGCATGCAACAGGAGATGCAGGAAACAAATGCAGAATAAATCATAAAGGACTCAGATGCCTGTACAGTAATGCTCAAAGTATGGGGAACAAACAAGGAGAACTTGAGGTCCTAGTACATGAGGCCAATAAGATATTGCAGCTATTACTGAAACTTGGTGTAATGAAACCCATGGTTGGAACATACTGCTAGTATATAAATTGTTCAAAAGAAACAGACCCAACAAAAGTGGGAGACAATGTATACAAAATTACTATATTTCTATGGAAATAAACAATAGAAGGATGAAAGTCACATTGAAAGTATTTAGGTGAATAGTAAGGGGGAAAATGTGACATTACTATAGGTGTACACTAGACGCCACCCAGACAAGCAGAGGAAATAGGTGAACTTTTTGCAAATCTGAAGTGTGCAGGAAACACAACTTTGTAGTAATGAAGAACTTTAACTAGTCTGATGTCGATGGGGAACAAACTCTTCAAGATCAAACAGGTTCTGATGTGCCTAGCTGTCAATTTTATTTCCCAAAGGTGGAAGAAGGAACTAGAGGAACAGTTATATTGAACTTAATTCTTATTGTGAGAGATAAAATGGTTGAAGGAGTGGAAGTTGTAGGAACTTTGGGGATGAGTGACCATATCATATTAGAATTCACTATAATAGAGGCACAGGTAACTGAACAAAATCAGACATTTTAAGAGAGCTGATTTCAACAATTAAGAGAGAGATAGAAAGGATTCCCTGGATGGAAATCTTAGAGAGAAAACAGTTCGGATGCTTGAGATACTCTGAAATATTAGATAATAAAGGCCCAGGCAAAAACAATACCATAAAGAAAATCAAGAGAGAATAGCATGGTTCCAAAAAGATTCTATGACAAACTGAGGGACAAAGTATATAAAAGTGAAAGAGGGCATAGAGCAGAATACCAGCAAATAGTCCATATCTGCAGAGATGGAGTCAGGAAGGCCAAGGATCTGAATGAACTAAGACTTGCAACAAATATCAAAAATAACAAAAAAATGTTTCTTTCAATATGTAAGTAGCAAGAAGAAAGTCAAGGAAACGACTAGTCACTAAAGGGGAAAAGATGGCAAGAAGGTGATGGGTAGTAGAGAGAAAGCAAAACTGCTTAATTCCCTCTTTGCATCTGTCTTTACTCAAAAGAAAAAAAATACCCAACCTATCAAAAGCAGGCCTGCGACACTGAACAGGAATGCAGTCAAAATAGGCAAGGAATTTGACTTCCAGTTTGCTGATGCGGCTGCCATGGACGCCTGGAAGACGAGCTCCATCTTCCATGTCCAGTTTCGCATTACTGGGGGGCCCTAAAAGGTTAGAAAAGTCACCCCGTAGAGGCGACCAGCAAGGAGGGGCTTTCTCAAGATCGCGGGAGAGCGGTGGCTCTCCCGTCAGTGCCTGCGTTCCCTTCGAACCCGTGGACAAAGACCGGCCATAGCAATATCGCCGGTCACTAGGCTGCGGACAGCCGAAGTCACACCTACCATCAGGCAACATTAAAGCAGCATGGAAGAGACTGGGTGAGATCTACCTCTCTTAAATTCCAACTATCTTTTTCTACCTAAGTAAGCTGGTAAAGTACTTTCCCCTCTGTGGAGAGGGAAGGGGGATTTTAGCCCTCCCTCCAGAAACAGCAGCGATTGAATATACAAGGGAGCCTTTAAAAAAAAAATTGAAAAAAATAATTGGATCCCAATTGGAACTTTATTTTCTAAAGCTTGTGGATTAAAATATTTTTGATTATCTACTTTTTACTTTCTATTTTTATTTGAAAGTCTGGGTTTTTCCTCATAAAATAGAAGAAAAAACCAAAAGGATTAAAATAACTTTGAGATTTAAAGGAATTCCTTAAACAGTGGGGTGACATCTTGTGGCTAAACCTGAAATTGCAATTTGTTATTCTTAAAGAAAAGAGACTTGGCTGACAGTTCAGAAAACAAGATAAGATTCATGTAACCTTGAACACCAGCTGTGAGAGTCTTAGCTGTGTTTCTTATTTACTGGGGGGGGGGGACTGTAAAAGTTTCCAATTCAACTCATTACTATGGAAGACCAGGAACAGACTTTTTATGGAAGAAATGCAAAATTTTTTTTTGTTATGTTGAAAATAACTTACCAAACACACCAAACTCTTCTTACAGCTGGTGATGAAATAAGAGCTTTCGGGGAAAAACCAGAAAGTGTCTTAGATACGCAAACTCAAACTTTGATTATAACTAAAAAAAACTATCTATACAGAATTCAGAAAAAATCGAACAATTAAATATTGTGACAGAAGACCTAATTGCCCAAGTACAGATAATAGAAAATTCAGAAAAAAATCTGATAACATGGATGGAGGAAAAAGCCTGCTATACAAATCAGAACGAATTTGAAGATCAAGAAGAGAAACAGATGAAAGAAAAGATAAACAGTTCAGGACAACTACGTCAAGAGGAGAAAATGAAGAGACGATCTGGTAGTCCTGCTAGACCCCTCAGCCTTCCAAAAATGGCGACTGGATGGTCATCTCAATATGCCATAATACATACAATAATACAAGAAGAATTCTTTGATGACATGGAAGCAAGGACATGGAAGACGATTTGGCAAAGACAAAAAGCCAGAATAAGACTGAAGAAGAATGGAGTGTGGACATATTTAGGAGGTTTAAAATAGAATATACCTAAGTAGACAAGACCCATATTTTGAATACGAGATATTGTTATGATGTGAAGATAAAAATGTTGGCTAATTAGAACCTAGATGTATAAATGTTAACAGTTAAATTGAAATATTGAGTTGTTTATAAAGGTTAGATAAAGGTGATTAAGACATATATATGTAAGAGTGATGTAACGTAATTAACATGTTTTGATGTAGCGATAAGAATAAAAATTATAAACTTAAATATGAGAAAGTGGACATAAAAAAGGAGAGGATGTATTAAATGCTGAAATGGGAGAAATCTTGGTTATTGCATCTACAATATTTGGAAATTATAATGAAAATAAGAATAGTATATTGTATTACTAATTTGTTGATATAGAAGTGAGATAGATAAGATATGTATCCAGAACACTAGATGTTGGGGGAAATTGTGACAAAGGGAATTGGGGTCATTTAAAAATTTGGAAATGATAAATATTAAACGTTAAATCTAAGTATCAACGCAAAATTAAAGCTGGGAAAATTCACTAGGTTATTGATGGTTCAAAAGATGGAATGTTAAAATAAACAAGACATATAAAATTATTGATAAATGTAAGAAAGCTACTAAGTAGCTAATGGATAGAATAAGAAGTATACTAATTTAAATAAGAGACAGTATGTATTAAGGGAAAAAAGAGGAAATATTGGCTGTAATAGTTGGAGATTTGTATTAACAATATTTGTATGTAATGGAATTATTGTAACTTAGACACCACATTGCTTTTCAAAAATATAATTGTAACATTGGAAAATTAATAAAAAGTTTTTTAAAAAAAACAAAATAGGCAAGGAATTTATATGAGAACACCTATCTGCTTTGGGTAATTTCAAATCTCCAGGACCAGATGGTTTATATCCCAGGGTACTGAAGGAGCTGGCAGATGTGATTTCAGAACCATTGAATGATATCTTTCAGAGCTCCTGGAGCTCTGAACTGCCAGAAGACTACAAAAGAGCTGATGTTGTTTAATCTTCAAAAAGGGCACTTCAGTGGTGAGAACAGTAAGGTTCTGCACAAATTCATAGGTATAGAATAGGAAGTACTTGGGTCAAAAGCAGTTCTTTTTTTCTAAAAAAATAAGGTGCCGGAACTCACACACATCATACAACCCGCCTGGCCTACCCTACAAGGTTCCATCCAAAAAAGGTGCCGGAACTCCATTCTGGGGGTTCTATGAGAAAAAAAGCCCTGGTCAAAAGTAATAACTGTGATAGGGATCAAGGTGTCTTGGTAGATCACTACTTAAGTATGAGTTAGCAGTGTGCTGCAGCTGCCAAAAAAAACCCCAATACAGTCCTAGGCTGCAACAACAGACAGATAGCATCAAGTTCATGGGAAGTGATAGTACCATTCTATTCTGCACTAGTAGACCACACTGGCGTACTGCATCCAGTTCTGGTCATCATGATACAAAAGAGATGCTGAGGTCCTAGAAATAGTACAGAGAACAGCAATAAAGATGATAAGGGGTCTGGAGGCTAAATCATATGATTTAGCTAGGTATGCTTAGCCTAAAGAAGACTTAGAGGTAATATGTCAACAGTCTTCTAATATTTGAAGGGCTGTCATAGGGAAGATTTATTCTTCATAGCACCTAAGGACAGGATAAGAAGCAATGGATGGAAGTTCATCAGAGGGAGATTCAACCTGAAAACAAAAGGAATTTAATCAGCAGAACATCTTGCCTTCTGGAGATGTGGGTGCTCCATTGTTGGATGTTTTCAAGAAAAGATTAGGCAAAGTTTAACTGCCCACTGTTAATCCACTACCAATCACAATATATTATTCTATTTATCTTTTACTTTTATTTTTTACCATTATTATTGTTGTAATGCTTTTATTTGCTGGTCTGTGACTAATAAAGGTTGATTGATCAAGAAAAGATTGGAGAACTATTTATTTGTGATGGTATAAGGATTTTTGCCTTTTGCAGGGGGTTGGACTAGAAGACCTCCAAGGTCCCTTCCTGTGATTCTATGATTCTAATTATTTTGTAATATATTCTTTAGATATTCTGCAGAAATCTATTTATTAAAATTCTCTATTTATGAATGTCCATTTCTATGCTTCTAGTCCTGCTTGAATGCAAAAGCATTAACAGGTTATGAATTTTAATTCATTTTTAAATATTAATATATGCAGAGCTCAGACTAATTGATTGTGATATGATGTACTTCACATCTTGTGTGTGTGTATGTATGTGTATACATTGGTAAGAACCAATTTACACATTTTCAGTTTAGGACTCTTTCTATCACTGCCCAGGAATTTCTCTCTTCTTCCATTCATTTTATTTATTTTTATTTATTTTATTTTACTTTGATAGAAATTCTACAAGAAATATCTTGAAGATGATGGCTGGTTGTGTTTCTGTCTATATGGTAAAAGCAATACCTGACACAAGTAGAGAATATGAAATTACCACAATAATATTTTGTAATATTAATTCACCCCACTTTATACATATGCTAGATCCAGTTTGGTGTAGTGGTAAGGAACCAGGCTAGACCCCCCCCCCCCTTAGGTACAAAGCCAGATAGTAACTTTGGACCAGTCACTCTCTCTCAATCCTAGGAAGAGGGAAATGGCAAATCACTTCTGAAAAATCTTATCAAGAAAACTGCAAGGACCAGTCCAGGCAATCATCAGGAGTTAAAAACTCATTCAACAGCATAAAAACAGAATTAACGTCTTATATTAATCTACTCCAAACAATTGTAATGAGATAACTGCATACAGTAATAGGAAGCAAATTACTTCATGTAACAATTACCTCAAATTTAAACACTATTCTGAAAAATACTTTTCTGCTTAGAGGTTTTATGGGCTTACACCAAAATGCAACATAGATGAATTTTAATAAGACATACTAAGATTGTGATTTCACTTACATCTAATTTACCATGTTAAAGAGAGCCCACTAATCCTTTAATAAAGCCTTGTCAACCTTCAACTCCAACCATTTTGAAGTCCCAAGCAAAGCCTATAAAAATATCTTAGTTATACTCCAAGGGATGTACCCAGATAGTATTTTATATTTTTATTTGAATAATAAAATGTGTGGTTTGAACAAAATTTAAAACAAAATAAAGAAAAAACCTAAGGTCCATCAGCCCTTCACACCAAACTTTCCCCCAATAATAAGAAACCTGCCATTATGTCCATGTATGACTCCTCTTATTCTCATCCTGTCTTCATACCATTAGGTCTCTTTACATACAAAACTTTTATATTCCAATGCTTTCTTCTAAACTTTTGGAACACATAATATATTTTATGTAAATTATGCTGGCAAAAAACCCTATGTTGTTCAAAATATGAATTTCCCCAACTCAGAATTTTCAGAAGCATTGTAAATTGAATTTCATTTCTTTGAGAAGTTTTTCTGTAGCCCAGAATTAAGAATGTTCAGAATGTCAAATTATTTTATAGATTTCACAGTGAAATAAAATAATATATCTCTCTCTTTTAAATAATTACTTTTGATTTAATAATTTAAAATATATCTGGAAAGGTTGTGTAGAACAAGATTTCTGTATTTGGAAAATCTATTATATATTTAATTATACTTTTTTAAATTCATATTTTGGAAAAGTGATAGTAACTGTAAGTTAAAGCCAATTACATTAACTTCATAGTAGAGAAAAATAGAATGTATTTTCAAAAAAAATGCAAAGATAGATTTTATTTTATTTTTAAAAAATAATATGCAAAACAATTATCAGTTTCATGGTCATGAATAACAATAGTAACAATAATAATAATATATGCCTTTACTAACGCACAACATAAAACATATTGCCCTGCAACAACTATCCAATAATTATAAATCAGTGCAATAAAATTTACTCAGAACCAGTAAACAATTATTAACATTAAAACAATACTAAATATAGATTTAGAAAGCCAGTTAAGGCACCAGGCCAGAAACTGGAAAATCATGAGTTCTAGTCCCACATTAGGGACAAAGCCAGCTGGGTGAACTTTGGGAAGTCACTTTCTCTCAGCCCTAGGAAGGAGGCATTGACAAACCACTTCTGAAATCTTGTCTAAATGTTCTTGAATCTACCCCATCCAAGACAGGACATGCATTAAACTGACTGAGGTGATGAGAATAATTGTCAAGATTGGAGGAAATTGCTATAAGACATAGAATTGGACTTCATGCATATTATTAGGGGCTAGGATTTTAGTTTGATGTATGTCTACGATTGCGATGGCTTTCCTATCTTGTAAGTCAGACATGTCAAACTCACGATGTCATGTGACATTGCATGACGTATCAGAATTTTTCCCCATTGCCGGCAATGGGGTGGGCATGGTTTCCTCATGACACGTCCAGCCTGTGGGCCAGCAGTTTAACACCCCTGTTGTAAGTGGACTATCAGTGTAGGTCAATGGTGGCGAACCTATGGCACGCGTGCCAGAGTTGGCATTCAGATCCCTCTCTGTGGGCGTGCGTGCCGTTGCCCCAGCCCTGCCTCCCCCCAAGGCCCCTTTCTCACCAGCAGCCCCTCCAGACGAGAGTCGCCCCAGGCACAGTCCGCGTGGAGCAGCGCAGCTAAGGACATGGCAGCCGGGCAGCGGGGACAAGACTCTGCCCTCATGCTCCGTCACACGCAGTTGATGCTGCGGGGTGTGGGTGAAGGACGTGGCCACCATGGTGCTGCTGGGCCACCTGGGCAATCTGCTGTGGGCCATGGAGGTGGTGGGTGGCCTTGCAGGTGGGGCGTGGGGCGGTTTTTGGGCACTCGGTCTCTAAAAGGTTCACCATCACTGGTGTAGGTTATCATGAGGAAATATGTTGATGTGCACAAAGGATTTCACTAATATAATACTCTGATTTATAAGGGCTTGTCTTAGAATTTTTGCAACAAAAGTTGCCCCTCTGTCTATTCAGTTCAGTGAAAACACCCCAACGTATTCAGTTTATTTCTAATTATGAGAAAGAATGCCCAGATGTTGACCATAAAGAGATAATAGCCATTTTCTTTTAAAAAAAGGTTGCAATTTGCTCCCCATCAATGAGATTCAAAAAATGATACATGAAGCACCAGGGAAATTAGTTGGCACAAAAGCAACATGAAATTGTGAAAGACAATGACTTATTAAAAGTTATACCTCAAGTAATGTTATGTGGAATTACTTTCAATATTTTCAGCTGAAGACTTAGGCTCCAGGATTTTGGTACTTCCCAAGAAACATATTGTAGGAACAGTAGATTTTGATTGTCTAATGGGAAGTTAGTGAGTCCCTTTCTATTCTTACCCTAAAAATACAGTCAAAACTTAAAGTAAGGTTCTAACATTCACCTTCTAAGCAAACCTGTATAATAGCTGCCTTATGGACCTCTTACACATTTTGTAGAAAGCCTAATTATAACAATATAAGAGAGGCAAATTCTTATGCTAAAGTAAATAGGACTAGCTGTTCGGTTACATTACTGCAGACACTTATGGAAAACAAGTTATACAATTAACTAACTGTATATTATGCATACATACTATATACTTACAACTGACTTAACAGGTACATGGGGCATGACATCTTGGAGAGGTAACATTAAATGTGCAAGTAAGCATGGACTTATTTGGCAAAACAAAACAAAACATGGACACTGAAACAGAAAACCTTGCAAGCACTTTTAGCACCTCTTTAGAGAGGAAGTGTGTTCTGAGTGAGCAATTAAAGAAGAGAGCTTTTAGCACTTCAGCCATACAATGTCATATACATTATTCCAGTTCATAAGCTATTTCCTTTGGAATGTGTTCTGACAATATGTGAAATGAATGCAAGAAAGCCAACACATGTTCTAGCTCACAAAAAGTAAAAGAAATGGGGGACAGTTGAGGATGGAGTAGTGAAGGGTACTGTAGGGCATAAAATATTTTGGTTGTGAAACAAGGAATCAGCCTGTTCATTCTACAAGCTAGGGATATAGGGAATACTTAAAAGTTTAAATGAAGAAAGAATTGTGCCTAACTGACCTGGTACTGAGTAAACCTATGGGAAGTCTGCAAGTATAACAGCAGAATGTTTTTGTTGTTGTTCCAGGAAACGAAGCCATTGTTGAAAGGCCTCCTTTATAGGCAATAGGTCTTTATTAAAAACATCATACTTTCGGTCTTTTAGTAAAAGATGCCTGCAAAATAATGCACACGGGAACAGCCTGCCTTCAAATTCTGACAGGTAGTATAAAAGGCCTGCTTCTGAGTAAAATCAGAAGTGCCAGTTTGAATACCAAAGGAGAATCAGGTGATGGAAAACAGCCAGGAAATGAAAGTCTGTTTGAGAAAAATAAAAGCTTGGAATCTCACCTAAAGAGTAAAATATGTCAACATCTTGATAACCCCAGAAAAAATAACAGAAATTGTAATAGAAATTTTGACTGTACGTTAAGTGATTTATCATATCTTGAACACTACCTATATAGTATCTTCTTCCACTGTTTAGGTCTATCCCAACTTACTACAACAGGAACTCACTCACATTATATTATTCCAGCATTGCTTATTGTCATTTTTCCAATATTGTTTTATGTACAGAGAACTGGAATTTAGATTTTTGTTGCTTGCCAGGACTATCAAATAACCCAGGGTTATTGCAATGATCATACCTGTGGCCTACTTCCACACTAATAAAAAAAGATCTTGCTAACCTACTTTAGAAATATTTAAATGTGAGACATATTTTTGAAGCAATATAACACTGCTGAAGATAATCCGCTTTAGAATTCAATATGGATATGTAAGTGTGTTCTGGGCTGCATTGCAAATATGTTGAGGATTCACATCCCATTCTAATTATCCTAGTGGACAATCACTTAAATATGAGCCAGAAATGTGCTGCAGCTGCCAAAAAAAGCCAACACAGTTCTAGGCTGCATTAACAGAGGGATAGAATCAAGATCATCTGAAGTGTTAATACCACTTTAATGCCAGGTATTACTGGAATACTGCATCCAGTTTTGGTCACCATGATGTCAAAAAGATGTTGAGATTCTAGAAAGAGTGCAGAGATTAACAAATATGATTAGGGGACTGGAAGCTAAAACATATAAAGAATGGTTGTTGGAATTGGGTATGTCTCATTTAATGAAGAGAAGGATGAGGGGTGACATGATAGCAGTGTTCCAATATCTCAGGTGTTGCCACAAAAAAGAGGGAGTCAAGCTATTCTCCAAAGCACCTGAAGGCAGGACAAGAAGCAATGGATGGAAAGTAATCAAGGAGAGAAACAACCTAGAACTAAGGAGAAATTTCCTGACAGTTAGAACAATTAATCAGTGGAACAACTTGCCTCCAGAAGTTATGAATGCTCCAACACCTTTTTAAAGAAAAGATTGGACAGCCATTTGTCTGAAATGGTATAGGATATCCTCCCTGAGCAGGGGGTTGGACTAAAATGCAGTGCTCATGGATTGTACATATAATTAGATTTATTTTTCAAGAAACTGGGATTGCCCAAATTGAAAAACATTGTTATTATTTTAAATTTCAAATAAAACATTAAAATAAAATTTAGAATGTATGAATTGTTTTTAATATTCTGGGTTACAAAGATTCTGCATCTACTTGGTATTTTCATTTACCTTTGCATCCCAATCAGATTTTGTTTCAATCCATGCAAAATAAAAACTTAATAAATTACTACTAAGGGAATGCAGTCTTTATATTAAAAATTATATTAAAAAGATACTAAAAATATTACTAAGGGAACACAATTTTTGGACATTAAAATAAAATAACAACAAAATAGAGCATAAATGTTATCACTGGGTAGAGGCTAACTCTCCAGTGGCCTGCAGAATTCCTTGTTCTTTTATTTTGGAATAAAAATTAATTTCTGACTAGAAGACTGTCTAGAGACAAATACTGATCATGATTTAAATGACCTCTTCCAGCTCTATTCTAGGAGGCAGAGAGCTTTATTTCATATAGTTTACTACTTTTACAAAACCAAGGCTGGAGATATGGGAATATACTTTTTTATTATTATCACAGTATTCATTCCATACATATAAGACTGTATTGAAAATTACAAGAAATAGAGCTTTTTATCAACTAATGATGGTTTTCATTTGCTAAGTATACTTCATATCTATTCCCAGTAAACTTCCATCTCCTTATATTGGAGATAGACTTTTTTTTCAGCAGACAATATGGTGGTGGGAGTGGCAAAAGAGAGAATGAACAACTGAATGCAGTTATTCATACAAATCTAATTTATACTTTTTCACTTTTTCTAAAGGACTACTGCAACCTAAGAATTTAAAATAGCTATGGAGAATTTTGTTGTGACAGTGCAAGAACAGAAAAAAAATAGAAAAAGAACAGGGAGAAGATACATTCTGAGGAAGTTTTGTTAAATTGAAGATAACAAAGGTATGTTCTCACTGAATACTAGATACAATGATATTTAGTAGCTGAATTTCCTGAAACAGCATAGCAAACATATTATCCTTTTTATATATATTTCTCACTTGTGTGCTGGGAGGTGGGGGAGCAACACTTTATGGACACTTCCACTTAAGAAATCTATGCCAATTTGAAATATCCACACCTCTTAGATCCTACAACTCTGACTGCCTTTGAGAGTTCAGTCAATTTATTTCTGGCTCACTTGCAGGGTACTTGAAACTGTACAATAACTGAAATTCAATGGCTTTGTTGAGTTTATGGAGTATTTGTCTCATCCTTCCTCTCAGGCTTTGAGCTTCAACATGCCTCCCCCCAGCAATCTTTGAAAGAAAGCTAAGTTTTATTTGTGTCTGTTTGTATATGCGTGTAAGAAACAATCAAAGAAATGTACAAAATATGAAATAAAGGCATGGATGTGGGAGGGATGAAAGCAATTTATTTTGCTTCATTTTCTGTAAGCAAATGCTTTGTTACTCCAGATCCTTCATTACCTTAGAATGGTACAGTGATTCTTTATTCTAGCGCCCATAAAGTTGACAGTATTACCACAATAATTTTCAAGAAAATTAAAGAGAGAGACAGAGGGGCTAATTCTGGCTGTACAGGACCAAGCCATAAAAGCAAATATACACAAAACCAGAATTGAGAAAACAACAATGGAATGTAAATACTGGATGACAGATACTGCAGTACTTGGAAACAGAGAATAAAAGGGAAAAAACTGGATAAAATCTTAAAATATAAAAACTTGCAAATAGAAGTAGAATGTGGAGAGAAAAAAGCCAAGATAATGCTAATAGTAATAGACACCTGGGAGATGGGAGAGGGATTTTAAAGAAGGATTTAAAAGAATAACTCCTACTTGCAGGACAATAGAGAGGAAATGTTCAGTGCTGGTAGAAGCCACTTGCAGTGGTGATATTAGTGTGAATGTAGGTAGAATAAACTTTGCTAGGGAATATCCCACACTAAGCTACTTAGAAAGTAGCAGATATTGGTTTGACAATTCTTTGGGAACTAGTTGGAAAAAAGATAAAAGAGAAAAGAAACTGGTTAAATGGGAGGGGAGTTATTTCAGGAATTAAAGCAGAAAAGACAACTGAAAAATATAGTGAAAAACTTTATTTGTTTTGTTCATGTCTTTTTAATAATAAAAGAAAGAAAGAAAATCTGTGTTCTGCCTGATTGTTTTATCCCAGAAAACTTTCTGCATTCTGTCTGATTGTGTTATCCCAGAATCTATGACAACTGTATAATGATGTATCAGAGACTTTCCCAATCCAGTTCCTTTAAGTTATTTTGAACTTCATCTTCCATCATTCTTAGTTAGTATGTTCAAAGCCTAATATATCTAGATGTCAGATGTCAGGAGAAGATTGTAATCTTTGTAATAGAAAGTTAACACATAAATATTACTATACTGATTGTGGGGTAGGCAATGAAGAAGAGTTCTAAATTCCTGTTCCTCTGGAAAAAGAAAGTGGTACCAGATGAGTCACTGATCTGATCCAAGAGGGATAATCTTTCAGGGCAACATGTATCTGAACATAACCTTCATTACTTTTAAAGTTGTTAGGACGTCTAGGTGAGTCATGGCCAGTGGTGGGATTCAGCCAGTTTGCACCACTTCGGAGGAACCGGTAGCTAATTTTTTGTTGCCCAGGCCCAGAATGGATTTCCGGAAGTGGCATCCACACAGAGAACCGATTGTTCACATATTTGAATCCCACCACTGGTCATGGCTGACTGAAAATGTCTCCAAGCAGTGGATATGAAGACCACCATGAAAAACAAAGGACTAATTTCTCCAGAGAAGGGAGAGAATGAGAGATTGCATGAGGGAGGGAGGGATTCACATTCCCAAGTAGCCTTGCTTGATATAAGAAAATTTTCTATTGTGTTGGGATTGTTTAATGTTAATTACATGTACATGAAATAATATCAAATATGGACATAGACTTTATTATAATCCAGTGCTTTAGGATGTCTTGTAAAAGTGTTGACCTTGATATCCTAGGCCACAGTGGGTCTTTTCAACATCTTTAAGAGATGATATGCTACAATATATTCTTAGCAAGGTTGGGTCTACAGGTTTTCAGAAAGGGATCCACATAATTGGCAAATAACTACTTCTGAGTCATATATATTTATAGTGGAAAATAACAACCATGACGACCCTTGCTCCTCAAAATATTGTACATAGAAAGTAGCTCACACTGTTGCACATTTTAAAATATATATAATTCGCAACTGAAACTCCTTGAAAGTCTTTGTATAAATTTATGTGAAGGACATAATGAAAAGTATTATACCACTCCATTCATGACAAGCTTTTGAAAAGGTCATACTTGAGACTTCCTTCTCACTTAGTAATTTGTCTTCTTCTGACATTATTAACATTTCAATGTCAACAATATGTTTATGAGGCTTTCTGGAACTAACTGCTATGGAATATAAAGACATTTGTTCATGCCAAAAAGAATGAAGCAATTCATTATTTTTTTTAATTGCTTAACACCTTTTTGCAAAAGTTCAATTCATACTTTTTTATATAACTCCCTATATCTCTGTCAAATGCAATTCATACTTTTCTCTCAACCTCTGACTTAGGACATAGCACAATAAAGCCTCAGATAAACATTTTTTTTAAAAAAATATGCTATGATGGCAACCAAAGTTTTTTTTTTTAAAATGTATAATAAACCACAACACCTTACAGGCCCAACAGGGATTAAATATTCTTTTAATATGGCTTTTATGTAAAAAATATTCTCAATTAAAAGAAGTTGGCATAATAAGGGCTGGATTTTACTACCTTTAGAAGGAGGAAGAGGTGCTTGAACAAGTTTTGTCAATGGAAACATGTCAAATCAGAATATGCTACTTAATTGTATTCCTCAGTGCTTTGTTTTAGAATCTTACTGTATAATATACTTGTTGACACAGAAATGGTAGATACCATGGCTCAAATACCATGGATAGAAGTAGTATTCTTTATGGATAAAAATGTATATCTTAGATAATATCTTATTCCAATTGAACATCATGCCTTCTTGCAAATTAAAATCACTAGCTGAGAACTTCCTTTGCACACTTGTGCTGTCTGAATTTTATTTGATAACCACAAGGTCTTGTGCCAATTTTTTTTTCTATAGAATGTTTTGTGCAGAGTAGCACAAAGCCCAATGCCTTTAACAGTTTGTAAACTAATTTTCCACTTGTCTTTAATGGATTTATGCAACATTTTAGATTGTCCACATAGATATTAATGTTAATATCTATGTTTACATCATATCTGCTTTTCCAGTGCAGAAAAAAATAACCCCCAAGAATTTCTTTTAATTTCTTTTTTTAAGAAAAAAAATATCAAACATTATCAGGATCAGCCAAATCTAAATCAGTAGACAGTTTCTGATTGGGTCTTAGTTGAAGAAAAAAATGCCCAACTCCTCCTAAATAAACTTTCAGTCTCAATTGAGAGAAACTTTATTAT
>NW_015386540.1:1230050-1260235 GCF_001527695.2 Protobothrops mucrosquamatus
TCTTGCCTTCCCAAATAAAGCGATTCAAGTCTCTCTGCCATTCTTTCAAGTTAAGTTCATTTTTTAAAATAGGTATCATCTGGAACAGAAAAAGAAACTTAGGTAAAATGTTCATTTTAATGGCCGCAATACGACCCAGCAAGGAAAAATGAAGTTTTTTCCACATTGATAAGTCTTTTTGTACTGATTTCCACAATTTACTTTTTTCTTGATTAAATGTAATTGTTTAACTGATTGTACAAATTGATATGAAAACTCCAACCATATTTTAAATGCCATAAAGGATTGTTCATTCACAAAGCCACAGGTTAGCATTCTCCCAAAATTACAGAGTTGATGAAAACTCAGTGTTCACACAACTACCTTATGTTCTCTCTTATAATTATTTAGGTATTAGGGCAGGTATGAAAATTCCATTTCTTTATTTCATAATTATTCACTAAATTGATTCCATGAAAAAAGCCCACTGTGTGATTTAATGACATATAGTGTCAACTGTGTGTTTAGATACACTTGAAAAGAATAGATTTGCCTATTAGTGTACAATTAAGAAGGAAAAAAAGATTAGGCATTTGCAAAAGGTAGAGTCACTGAACCATTTTTTTAAAAAGAAAAAGGTGAGTGTATGTATATTATTATTTCTTCTTTATTGTTGTAAATCTATAAACTCTAGCTTCCTTATCCAAAAACAAGATGAGAAACTGTCAAAGCGCTAGGTTTGGCTGGTGGAAAATTAATTTGGGTCACTCTATAGTGCAGTTACTATGGCAACGGCATGCAAAATGTAGAAAGAAAGTGCTTCATCAATGTTAATATAACATCAAGTATTCTCCACAAATTTTTAATCATTATAAACTATAACACTACCTTTACAAGTGTGACTGAGTTGAAGAATGAAGCTCTCAGATTCCCCTTTCTCAGATCCCCAAGCTTCATTTTCTCTATACTGATAAATTAAACGTATTATTTATTTCATTACAAATTATCATATGCACAGAATATATACACTTTTAGTTTAAAAAAATCCCTTTCCATATGTATGGTCAATTATAGATTTTTAGAAAAGAATATAACATAAGACAATCACACGCTTCCCCCAACTTTATTGAGATGATTTAAGGGTTTCATTAGTTTAATACAAAAATAGAATGCACATTCATATACAAAGCACAATTTAACATAGTGACAAGATAGTCCTAAGTGCCATTGCTTTAGGAAATAAATATCATCAAATCTCACATTAGTTCAGTATTCTTTTTCAGAATTTAGTCTGTTTAAAAAATTAATGTGGATAATCTTGAGGCATAATAAAAAAGCAGTTCCTGAATCTGTGGATATACTAGGAAGATGAAGATAGATGAAGAAGAAGAGGAGGAGGAGGAGGAGAAAGAGGAAGAAGAGGAGGAGGAAGAGGAGGTGGAGCATAATCTGAGGGTTCATGGATAGATGGCATCTAGCGTTATCACAGATTTATTGCAGCTCATAAGTGCCCTTTTTGCTAATAACTGATGTAATGGTTTATTTTCCCCATTCTCCTAGAACTGTCTTTGCATGCAAAGATAAAAGTAGAAATCTCTGCATGTTTTCAGAAATTTGGAACCTACTCATTGAAATTTATTTGCTTGAAATCCCTTACATATTTTGTCAAAAAAGAAATAAGTATATTGATTTTGAAATTTTATTATATACTAAATTCTATGAAAAAACCTCTATATTTGGTTACCATGATTTTACATTCCAGCATAGAAAATAGAAAATTTTCACTGAATTGCCTTCACGAATATTATTAGGATCTGTTTGTTTTGCTTTGTCAGTACAAAACAGAACACTAGATTTATTTGATTGCCTAATTTAGCAATCTCATTTGGAGAGTCCGACATGAAAAATGCATACCTAATACAAAATATATTTTAAGATGTAGTGGATTCCAGAATACTTTTTTTATTTAAAAAAATGCAAAATTTGTGTAGATAGGACACTGATATATAATAATGAAAAATTGAAAAAAATAGAGGAAATAACACAAGTCAGCTTTGAAAAATAGTTAGCCTGTAACACATCCATGTATACAAATATAATATCCTATTTTAATAATATTAATATATATTTAAAGAAACATGAATATGCACAGCTCTTTTATTTAAAAAAAATCTTGAAAGTTGTTTGTTCCTTTTTTGTTGGAAAAACTGCTGCTTTGGGAAGATGTATATGTGTAAGAGAGAAAAAACAGCAAATTAGTTTTGGTATATATTTATCATTATCAGACTGTAACGTTAGATAGAATTGGCTGTGTGGGCTAAGAATGAACTATAATCTAGAATCTTATAGTGTGAAGATTATAGACATTGTCTATATTGTCTATATTGTCTCATCTTCTCTCTTGGATAAATCTTTGCAGTAGCATAAGACTTGGTTTTAATACTCAGTATTCATAAAACATGATTTTAATGATTGAAATTCAAAAGATTTTGGCAGAAAAGTCTCCTGTGTTTCCCCTTTTCATGATTCCAGTGCATAAGTGAATTCAAGTAAAATGGATTTTAAAAAAATCTAGATATAGTAAAACTAATATATGAAGCTTACAAATACTGGCTTCTTATTTTCAGAGATAGATAGATAGATAGATAGATAGATAGATAGATAGATAGATAGATAGATAGATAGATAGATAGATAGATAGGTAGGTAGGTAGGTAGGTAGGTAGGTAGGTAGGTAGGTAGGTAGGTAGATAGATAGATATGTTATACAAAAGATAGAAAAGGATTCAGGATGTTCCATATAACAAAATCCTGAAGCACTCTACAAATGAGAGGTTACAGGCATGACTCCCCATTAATATTAAATTGAACCACCATGGAGTAAGCAGGAGAATCATTACAATATAGAAGCCCCATCTCCCTGGTCCAGAAGGGTGGCTAAAGACTGAAGAAATGATAAACCACTGAGGAAATGAAGGAGTGCAAAGATGAATATACCATCTTCATCTCAGTTCCACTAAATATAACTGACAAGTATGACTAAAGTTGTCTCTGTACTGAAACATGACTGAAACAGATTCCAATAAGTCGCTTCTTCCAGGACCCTCTGAAACGAGTCCAACTATCTTCTTCACAACCTTCCCTAAAATGTTGTCTAGAATCATTGAGTCTAATGGTGGGTTGAGAAGGGAACATACCACTACCTCCTTTAAAGCCCAAGGACCAACTTTTCTCTCAAAGAAGCTGATATTACTTCATGTACCCTACTTCATGTTCTCAGGCACTTGTTCAGTTGGAGTTCAACTCTGAGTGGATCTGAATGACTTTACCTGCTAAATAGCTTGAATATTCTTTACTGTAGATAGCCCTGTAAATATTCCTCTGTCTTATTCCTCCCCAGAAAGGAAGATATTACCCTAAACAGGGCTACCAGATAGCTGTTAGCAGATACAATAAAGAAAGAGAAGAAATATTGTTTCACTATTCTTACTACTAGGATGGACTCCTAGTTGTGTTTTACCAGTTCTGTTTTCATCTTCTTCCAACAGCACTTACATTTCCTCCAGCACTTTATCTCTGGAAGACTTCAGAAACCCAAGGTGCACCTTAGAATTGTCATAAAAAAGAAGGCATTTAGAGGAAGGGAAGTCCAAAACCCCATCAACTGCCTGTTCAAGGCCTCCACCAAACCACCCAATCAGATCCTCAAGGAAAAACACAAGTTTCCTTTGGAACCTCATTGTTCCATAAGTTGCCTAGGGTAGACCAATCTCACAGGCCTCATCTCTTATCATAGAATAGAATGATACTAATGAACCTAAAGGTAATCAGAAAGGGATCTGTCTGTCTGTAGCAAGAGACTGATGATAATGTCCTCCAAAGCCAGCTCATGCAAATGCTTCAGGACAAAAACTAAGATCCAAAGTGTGACCAACAGTATGCATTGGTCCCACTATAATTTGGCACAGATCTATAGTTGTCATAGAGGCAATGAATTCCCAATCTGCCCAACTTTCACATTACCATGTATAAAATTAAACTCCCTAAGGTTATTAGTCTCTATAGCTAGTCTGGGAATGGAATATAGCAAGTCAAGCATGAATGATGCTCTGTAGTTGGGAGAGCAGTACAACAGTAATCACAATTGTTCTCTAAAACCCAATTATACTAGAATCTTACATCAAGTTATCTGTGGAGCAGAGCTCTGAAAGTCCAGCATGAGTTGCTGATAACAATATAACTTGCTGAAAGCTGAAAGCTGTTGGATGATGCCAAACACAAAATCAGAGTGACACTCTTTACCCACCCAGGTCTCAATTATATATACCAAGTTGGTATCTCAATCACAATAAGATAATGAATGAAGACAGATTTACTACAAACTGATCAGTCATTCAAAAGTATCAGCTGGAGTCTGGGGCTGCTGAGGAGCTGATACCTGCTCCACCTCGGATTCCCAACACACTTGTCTACCCATCAGTCTAATCTTTTGGCTTGCCCTTTCTCCCATGCACTAACCAACCACAGTTCCTCCTCCCAGGTCAAGGCACTCATATCCTCACTCCTTCATCTATACCAGGGCTTTTCAACCTTTTCACAGATTGTACCACTTTTAGGACATGACAGTATTCAAGTACCACCAGTGCTTAACAAGGTGTCAAAAACTTAATGACTAAAAGGGGGGGGGGGTTGGGCTTTAGTGGTTAGATTCATTTGTTGTTATAGAAATGGCTAGTTTATAATATTATGGAAAA
Source organism: Protobothrops mucrosquamatus (assembly GCF_001527695.2). Classification (NCBI taxonomy): domain Eukaryota; kingdom Metazoa; phylum Chordata; class Lepidosauria; order Squamata; family Viperidae; genus Protobothrops; species Protobothrops mucrosquamatus. The sequence continues at coordinate 1,234,783 of NW_015386540.1, forward strand.
GTAAAAAGTTGAAGTTCAATGTTAATGCTTCCTTCCTATTGCAAGAGTGGAACTCAGAAGACAATGCCTTTTTCGCTTTTCCTCCTCAGTTTTCCCTTTTTCTCTCACCCTTCGCTCGCAACCCCCCCTCAACCTTTGCTAGCAAAAGCCTCTCGCTTGCTCTCATTCACACACACATTGCTTGCACAAACTTCTCGCTCCATTCACTCAGACGTTACTTACAAAAGCTTCCCTCTCGTTCCATTCACACACATACATTGCTCGCAAAAGCTTCTCCCTTGCTCTCATTCTCTCTTGCTCCATTCATACACATGTTGCTTGCAAAAACTTCTCTCTCACTCTATTGACACACATGTTGCTTGCAAAAGCTTCTTCCTTGCTCTCATTCACATACACGCTGCTTGCAAAAGCTTCTCCCTTGCTCTCATTCACACACACATTGCTCGCACAAGCCCGTTGCTCGCTCTTTCACTTACCGTTCGCTCGCAAAGGCCGCTCGCTCACTCTCTCATCACCACTTTGTTAACAAAAGCCTCTTCTCTTCTCTTCTCTTCTCTTCTCTTCTCTCTCTTTCTCCGTATTTTTTTTCTCTCCCACCAAAATCTTCTCCTTTTATAGCTTCTCCTCTCTCTGCCTCCTCTTCCTCCTTTTGTCTTCCAGGTGTGCCAGAAGCTCCAATCAACATGCAGTTGTACATGCAGGTCCTGTGGTTTCTGCCGAGCCCTGCAGCTCCAGCTGGTCTCCTCCAGGTCTGTGCAGCGCCGCTTTAGCTGGTTCACTCCCCCACTACACTTGGATATCAGTTGTGTAGCACCTGCCAGGTGCTAAAGTACCACCGGTGGTACACGTACCACTGGTGAAAAGATATGCATCATCTACATATCAAGATCCTCACAATTTTAGTCACTTAAGCTGTCATTGTCACTTTCATGTAACAGGGCAAAACTGACTCTTATGCATAGCCATTTAAGGTGTTTATTTTGCCAAGCATTCCCCTATCATCATTTGTACATCTAAAAAACTTTTCATCCCATTTTTAATAAACATTCTAGCACATACACAGTTTATTAATTTTTATGTATAACTTGCAATTGCTTATTCCATTTGTACATGTCAAAAAGAAATATTTTTATTTTTGATGCATTACTTTTCAGATTCATAGTAATCATTACATCATACAATTTTCTATCAGACATTAGAAACCATTTGAATTCTCAGCAAGAAACATGGCAAGTTCTGCAAACAAAAATACATGCATATTCACATTCCTACCATCTCACCTGCAACTTCACCATAAATATTTCTCTTACATTTATCTAAACAGTAAGAGAAGGAGACATCCCAAGGCTTTGTCTTACTTCTCATCATTGAATCAATAACTAAGCATACTAGCTATTTTTACACTTTTTCTCCATTATATATTATTGATCTTCTATTCAACAACAAACTCTCAATTCCATAATTATGGAAATATTTATAACTATTTGGTGTAGTGGTTATGGCACCAATCTAGAAACTGAACGATCATGAATTCCAGTCTCACCTTAGACATGGAAGCCAATTGGGTGATTTTGGGTGAGTCACTCTAGCTCACCCCTAGAAAGAAGGCTATGGCAAACCACTTTTGAAAATGTAGTAAAAAAAAAAAACTGCATAGACTTCTCTATACCTCTATACCTATTGTAAAAAAAACCTATCCCCTTCTAGTTCAACTACTTTTGCTCCTTTTCCCCTTTACAGAAGAATGATAAAGACTTTCTTCCAGTTGTCAGGCAGAGGCAATCTTCACTCACATATTAAAGAAGTTGTGCAGCTTCTCCATAAACAAACTACATGCATACTGTAGTTCAATATATTCAAATTCACATCATCACACCTGCTATTACCATTACTATAACAATTACAGTTTTTCAACACTGTCGTGTCTATCATCTTTGTTTCATTTTTTTTAGACACTACAATTTCTGTGACTCATTTCAATTCCATTCTTCAGCATATAAGTGAAATTTCTATACCTATTTCTAAAATACTGATTCCAGCATTCTGTCATTTAAGTTTTATCAGAGTTCATGTCATTGTTTTTATTATTAAATCCTGTTCCTGTGCTGGAAGCTCCTTATTTTGTCCATCCAAATCATTCTGCAGTTTCTCTGCCTCTTTTAATCATACCTGCTCCTTGCTGTCTTTGAATGCTTTCAACTATTTTTTTTCTTGGTATACTCATTATATAACATCTTCTTTGCATTTTTGTTTCTTCTAAAATCATTCTCTTTTTTTCTCATTCATAGCTTTTTTTAAAAACTTCATCAATCCAGTCAGTCTTTACTGGTCTCTGAAATCAATATAAGAAATAGGTCCCTAAGGAGTCCAAAACCACTGCTTAAAAAATTAGCAAATATAAATTCATTATTTAAGTTGAAATGCATAAATAAAGTGTATTATATGACTCATAAGTAAAGCCAAAGAAAGGTAAACTATGTTTAGGTTGTATATATGATATTATCTAAGATTACATAAAATATGAGAATACTTAAAATTATATAGAACATACCTATACAGCAGGAGCTTGAGCTGTCAAAGTCCAGTCAATATTACATGCTGAAGCGCAAAACCTAGCTGTAATAAATGGCAGTGCATCTGTCAATAGCATCTGGGCATAAGCCAAATCTATCTAGGATACCTGCTGAACATAAGGAAGATAAATCTAACTTGAATATCTCTATAAAAGGAGCAATAATGAAGTATAACACATGTTCCAAGATTTCCCACTTTCAAGAGCCAATTGGGCAGAGCCAATTCTACTTTTTATATTTATCATCCAAAACTTCAGTCTAAAGTTTCAAGCATGAGAGTAGACCAAGAAAAACTTTCCTATGGCTAGTTGTTCTAACTGCATGTGAAAATGTAATGATGTCTCTAGTATTTGTGCAGGGTCCTTCATGCTCTCTGAGCTTTGTGGTTTTCTTGCAGCCATTTCATTACCAAACTAGGTAACACCATCAGGGCTAGTAGGTGGTGGGGGTTGCTCTTATTTTATATATTTGTGGTGGGAGTTGTCTTGGTGGTTCCTTGATTAAGCTGTTTGCTTCTTGATATTTGGTCTATTGTTAATCTTGGTGTTAACCTCTGCTCATCCAGATGATCATTATTGGTGAGGAAGTGTTTTGGCCTTCTGATTGTCCCTTTTGAATGGTATGTAGATGTTGTTTATGTGCCTATTGATGACTAATTTCTATTTGTTCATAACAAAAAGGATGGAGTTATCCCTAGATCTGCCTGATGCTGTGTCATTTATCCTCTGCTTCAAAGTTTATTTTGTCTGATCATATTCCATTTGAAGACCTGAGGAAGAGCATATTTCCTATAAATGACCTTTTAAAAACTTCTCATTAATAGTACACTACTATCCTTTTCACTCTCTTCCAAATAGCTTTCACATTATTCCACATTTCCTTATGTCCAGTTTGGATTCATTTTGTTGAGGGCTTAATCTGTTATGTAATAGGGTTGTTTTGTTTTTTAATCTTAATTTTAATCTTAATCTTAATTTTTCTTGTAGCCATTCTACTTTTACTTTAGTTTCATTTACCTTTTATTTTTTTCTTCCATATGTATCCTTCCCCAAATAGTTTTGATGCTACTAAAAATATGCCAATACTTATTCAAAGCCTCTCATTACCTCTGTATATTTCAAAACTCACTCAACATTCCACAGTAAATACTTACATCAATTAGTGTTTTAGAAAGTATACTAATTCATTTGCTGTGCTTACATATGAATGGACAAACATGTCTTCAGAATAAGAAACAATCATATTTTATATAACTTTATATAACATGTAACCATTACTTTCAGTTAGATGAAGCCCCAAAATTCACAGACAAAATTATGATAAACCTTCTAGCATTTTTCAGACAGGAGAGTCAATTTTCATACAACCCCTACCTCTTCATATCTTTTATGGAGGAATGGAATCACAGAGTGTATTGACATCTAAAAGATTATGAAAACATAATCCATCTTGTTAATCATTGTATAAGTCTTCCTGTCCCCCTTCATTCCTACACATAGGGAACTACAAAGCAAGGAATCTACTTCAACAGCATTGTTCAATCTGCTGGCAGAAGGATACAGAATACAGAATAGAATACAGAATACAGAAGGGACCTTGGAAATCTTCTAGTCCAACCCTCCTGCTCAGTCAGGAGGTCCTAGGCAATGCTGGAAAAAGGACTGTCCTCTTAAAAACCTCCAGTGATGGAGCACCCACAACTACTGGAGGCAAGTCATTCCACTGGTTAATTTTTATCACTGTCAGGAAATTTCTCCTTAGTTCTAAGTTGGATCTCTCATTGATAACTCTCTATTTGTTATTTCTTGTCCTGCCTTCAGGTTGATCCCCTCTTCTCTGTGACAGCATCTCAAATATTGGAAGACTGCTGTCATGTCATTCCTAGTCTTCTCTAGATATAATCCAACGCTACAGTCAAATTCATGATATACATGTACACAAATACATGAACACATACACACAGAGTATGCTCAAAGATAAAGATCAAAGTTATTTCTTTGTTATAATGAAGGTGCTTGAAAGATTACCTAAAAATAAAAAGGCAAAATAGTGCCTGCAGTAGAAGTTTGCATTGCTTATTGAAATAAACATAAAAATATCTCAGCTGCAGAAATCTTAATTGCTTTCTGTTCCTGAGAAACCAATTAATAAACCCACAAGGGACTGAACCAGAGTAAAACTGAATTTTACATTTTAGAAATTATACAGGAAATCTACAACTAGCTTCAGATAGAGCTTGCCATAACTTCACTTTTTACAGTGTATATGTCCCTTGAAAATGCACATAAGCTATTTTCTTTCTTTCCCTTGAAGAAAGTAAAATCATATCACATAATGTGTACAAGAAGTATCTATGGGTTAGCAGTGTCATTGCAGAAGTTATCCAAAAACCTTTAACAAACAAACAAAGTAAATATTTTTCATTTAATATAAACAGAAATGAAGTATTAGCTAAGACGGGAAGTCAGTATGCTTTCATTTTTCCCATTAAATGTATCAGCTTTACTTTTCATTAAAAGTATGGAAAATGCAAGATGGAAATGAATGAGAAGATCTCTTTTATATGGAATGTCACAGGAATTTCCAAGAAGCTATGGCAATGTTGATAAAAATAACAAAAAATATTTACAGCTGAATAAGTTTGGAAATTTTTATTCTGCTGCATAATTTGTCTTTGATTATCTACCAGCTTCTCTATACAGGTTAACTATAATCATTACATTTTGCTATTAAAATAAACTAATGTCTATTTCTTCTTTCATTATTACTTATGGACATAAACCCAAACAATCCAGAAAAATAACGACAAACTCAGGGCCGTATAATGAGCAAATTTATGAACTTTAGATAGATGCTATTCTGACCTAAAATATATAGACTCTTCAAGGATAACTGTACATTAAAATGCAAATGCAGAACTATTGTGTGGTCTTGGCCCCCAATCCTGCAAAAAAAGAGATCATATTGGAGGGAAGTGTGTAGTGGGGTGTTCCAGGGTTCTGTTCTGGGCCCAGTGCTCTTCAACATCTTTCATCAATGATTTGAGGGGATAGATGAGGAACTCATCAAATTTGCAGACAACACCAAGCTGGCAGGAATAGCCAACACTCCAGAAGATAGGCTTAAGATACAGGAGGATCTGGACAGACTTGAACACTGGGCACTATCTAACAAAATGAAATTCAATGGTGAAAAAAGCAAGGTTCTACATTTAGGCAAGAAAAACCAAATGTACAGGTATAGTATAGGGGGTACCTTGCTCAATAGTAGTAACCATGAGAGGGATCTCAGAGTCCTAGTGGACAATCATTTAAATATGAGCCAGCAGTGTGCTGCAGCTGCCAAAAAAGCCAACACAGTGCTAGGCTACATTAACAGAGGGATAGAATCAAGCTCACGTGAAGTATTAATACCACTTTACAATGCCTTGGTAAGGCCACACTTGGAATATTGCATCCAGTTTTGGTCACCATGATGTAAAAAAGATGTTGAGACTCTAGAAAGAGTACAGAGAAGAGCAACAAAGATGATCAGAGTACTGGAGGCTAAAACATATAAGGAACAGTTGCTGGAATTGGGTATGTCTAGTTTAATGAAGAGAAGGACGATGGGGGACATGATAGCAGTGTTCCGATATCGCAGGACCTGCCACAAAGAAGAGGGAATCAAGCTATTCTCCAAAGCAATGGATGGAAACTAACCAAAGAGAGAAGCAACCTAGAACTAAGGAGAAATTTTCTGACAGTTAAAACAATTAATCAGTGGAACAACCTGCCTCCAGAAGCTGTGAATGCTCCGACACTGGAAGTTTTTAAGATGAGACTGGACAGCCATTTGACTGAAATGATATAGGCTTTCCTGCCTGAACAGGGGGTTGGACTAGATGACCTCCAAGGTCCCTTCCAACATTATTATTATTATTATTATTATCATTATCATTATTATTATTATTATTATTACTATTACTATTACTATTACTATTACTATTACTATTACTATTACTATTACTATTACTATTACTATTACTATTACTACTACTACTATTATTATTATTATTATTATTATTATTATTATTATTATTATTATCTTTTATTCATTAAACATGAACCTCAGTCAACTGAACATTCAAATTGGCTGGTGCTGATGGTTGACACGGGTTGCTACCAGCATCCTAGGTGTCAACCAGGTATCTCCTTAAAATATAAGATGTTCCGAGTAGCGCAGTTTTTTGTAACATTGCTGGAGTTATTGCAGGAAGCTGCAGTTTCTTGATGTATTTTGCAATTAGTTATTATTATTATTATTATTATTATTAGTAGTAGTAGTAGTAGTATTAGTATTAGTATTAGTATTAGTATTAGTATTAGTATTAGTATTAGTATTATCATCATAGTTGTTATTATTATTATTATTATTATTATTATTATTATTATTATTATTATTATTATTATTATTATTATACTTGAACATTTGGTAAATTCTTATAAAACAAAATTGTCATCCATCCACATTGGACATAATCCAAGCATGGCAAAGGAAACTTTTTTGTTTTAATAAATACATTTTATCTGTGTAATACTTTTTTTCAGGAAAAAAAACCCTTTCACCTAAAAAGATTTTGCTTTTCTCAGCCCAGTCTCAATTTCTCTTCATTTTTTTCTCATTCTGTTAAGAGATTTACAAATGTTGGTAAATTATTATCAAAAGATATGAAAGGAAAGGAATCCACATTCATAAAAAATGTACTTCAATTTTTCAGTACTTTGATTCTAGAATATGAACTGCTTTCAAGCATTTGACTTTTTTTCCATATTGTTATCTCAAAATATTGTAGATAGCAATAGCACTCAGACTTATATACCATTTCATAGTGCTTTAAAGCCCTTTCTAAGCAGTTTACAGAGTCAGCATATTGCCCCCAACAATCTGGCTCTTCATTTTATGAGCTACTAATAATTATTTATCAGTCTAAAATGGTATCATTTATTTTTAATTTGGCAGCCCAATTTAGCATAGCTTCTTATCAATCACGGTATCAACTTGTTACTATTAACTACTGTGATACCATATTGGTTTAAGCCAGTGGTTCTCAACCTTTTTAATGCCGCGACCCCAACCGGTCGTAGGTCGAGGACTAAACCGGTCGTAAGTAGAGGACTAAACCGGTCGTAAGTCGAGGACTACCCAACCGGTCGTAAGTCAAGGACTTTCCCTGCCCGGGAGCGCCACGCATGCGTGGTTCCGCCCCCTGCGCCAGCTGAGGCGTAGCTGGTAAGCGGCAGAGACGGAGCAGGCCGACCACCAGCTGGCCCAGCCCAAGGGAGGTAAGGCACCCGCCGGAAAAGGGGGAAAAAATGGCGGACAAAAAAATGGCGGACAGCCTTGCTTGGCGACCCCCATGAAATAGTCGATCGACCCCAAATGGGGTCCCAACCCACAGGTTGAGAACCACTGGTTTAAGCAGTATATAATTAAAACAAAGAAATAAGTAATTTATCATACTTCCCCCTCATGCCCAAATAACAAAAAGACAATTGGTACTAGTCATCATCAGCCTGTAACTCTTTTGAATTGTTTTTATATTTATCTTTTTATCAGTTGTAAGCTGCCCAAAGTTGCCTTATCAACAAGATGGGCAGCATGTAAATTTAATAAATAAATAATGCTATGGGATGCTGTATGGTCATTATTCTCTTACAAAATTATTCCTATTTATCTTCTGTGTTTGTCAATAGAAAAACTGTTAACATTTCCCACCAAAAAAATCTGATGTTATAAAACTGCCTGAAAATATTTCCCTATTCAAGATAGTAGAGAATTCAGGCCAATAGTTTAATAATGCAATGAGAAAGACATAAATAGTGTTTGGAAAACCTTTACAAAATCCTGACAGATAATATAGCAAGGGTTTTTCTCATTGTTTAATGCCCAGGAGTAAAGTTAATTCAATGTGCAGCAGTATTTTATAAAAGAAATATTCAGTACATTTGCTTTGACACTGACAGCTGCTTTATTTTGCATTTTATGGAGAAAAGTAATCTGAAAGTTTCATGTAATTTCATATAATAAAAAGAACTCAGACAATTGCAGATGGGTTTTTATCATGCCATGTTTACATTATGTTTTTATTTTAAAAAATACATAGAAGCAAGGCATAACTGATGTAAAAATGTGAAGTTATGTGTAAATTAACAACAAAGTGTCATTTCTGTTCAATATGGCACACACTAAAAGTTTGTATTAGAATTGTTTTGACATCTGAATTTTAAGAAAGAAATTCCTACTTTCCTGTAGACCCAGGTGATTAGTAGCCATTTTTCCCAAGCGACTGAAACATTATATATTATTATAAGGTTGATAAATCAGAACTGATGCCTGGAGACAAACAGTAATGTGGTGTAGCATGTTGCATAAAGTCCCAGTCACAGCATAGCAGAAGAAAACCACTTGATTTTATTTTTCTAATATTTTGTTCTGGGAGCTTAGGAGGAAAGGGCTGCATAAAAAAATAGACACTTATTCCTAAATACAGGTCTTCACTGAAACTTCTGAGGAGCAAATGGCAAACTGAGGTTCACTAGATGAAGAGCCAATGATTGCAGCTTTTTGTAATTCCTCTTCCGATAAGAAGAGAATATGAATTACTCCTTTTGAAGTGATCACAAGACAGAAATCTCTGGCAGGTTAAGAGATCTGAGAGATGAGAGAACAACTACCTTCCTGAACCCATGGTTGACATCTTTAAGGACACAGGGTAGGAATACTTCCTTTGGATCAACATGTATTACAGCACCAGATGAGTTTCCTTCACTCCTTGACAAAACAAGTTTTAAATACAAGTTTAAAGGCATGGGGTGGGTGGGTGGGAAATAAAAAGAAAAGGGGTGATTATAACTTTGATTATACAAATGGACTAAGGGTCCAGATAAATTTGAAATAAGATTTTGAAATTGATTATAAACTTCCTGTGGGAAAATGCTTTTGTTTTGAATTCTCTGAAAGAATATGATAGGATGAGACTTTGAAGGTTGGACACCAGAGGGAACCAGAAGAAACGAAAAACTGCAACTAAAGGAGAAGAATCCTTAAACTGCACTTAATAATACAGAATGAAGCAAAATATTTTAACATTGGACACATTGAAAGATATTATAAAAGAGGAAAAAGTTTTAACTGACAAGACTGAGACTTACTTGAAAGTGACTTAAAAATGACAGGCTACAAGAATGATATGAAGTGATACAGAAAAAGATGATACACTGGATACTGCGTGATGCCTTCATAATTAAAAGGGATATACAAGTAATAAACCAATAGAATGACCTGGATAATTTTCCTATATTGGATTTACAAAAGAGTCTTGTTAAAGCTTTGAATAATTTTTGAGGAGGGACAAAGAAAAAATAAAAAGAAATCAAGTTCTAGAACATTATTTGAAGAAACTAAAGATCAAAACAATTAAAATGGAGGAATTTAAAGCTGGTTTATTCGATCAAGATTAAAACAGATACCTTGTTATATCTGATAACCATGAATAGATTCTTGCTGATCAGGACTAAACAACAAAGTGTTAAGGATTTATTTATTGATAAAGCATGGGTTTGGGGAAGAAGAGATTTGTTGTATTTAAAAGAAGATGATGTTACTAAAATTGTTTATACTTGTTGAGATTTTTTATATTTCTTTTACATATCTTTTCTTTTTCTTTACTGTATTCTTATTTTTTCTTTTATCTTTCTATATCTTTTCTGCATTTTCTATTTTTCTTTCTTTTCTTTTTTAGTTTGTATTAGTGTTTTATTTCTTTTAATTGTAACTTTTAATAAAGTTATCAAACCCCCCCTCCTAAATATAGCTCATCAATGATTAATCAATCTTGTGTTGGTCTTGACCTGAATGTTTTATCATTATTACATGGTAGCAGATCCTCATCTTACACCTTTAACACAATTGGTATAAACATATAAAATACAGATTTAATCTAAATGCTTTTATTTTATTTATTTTAAGAGTTTTTGTCATGAGAGATCCTTTGTGTAATTTACATCCCATTGAAGCTAGTATTCATTGAATACATAGTAGTATTTTTAATTCTTTCCAATTTAGTTTTATAGCAGAAATAACAATCAACCTGAAATATCTAAAGTACAGCCATTAAACAATAATAAATCTTTATGGCTGCTTTGAAATGATGCAAATTCACACCTTTTAAATTCAGCTGAAGAACAAACAGTAGAAAGATCAACCTGCTAAATTAAGGGCACGATGAATTTTCAATGAAATTATGATATAGAATCAACCATATTTCAGATATTAAAATAATGGCCACAGAATCAATTAAGGGAAACATTCTGTGATTATTATTTACTGCATATTGTATACCATTTTATATAGTTAGTATCTACTGAATCATAAATTAGTTATAGTATTTTGGATTGGTTGTTATGTTTGAAATTTCTTTTCTGCTCAATTCCCAAAGATCAAGATCACTGATCTAAGCACAGTGAGGAAATTATTGGGAGACAATTTGGCGATCTGTTCACTGCCTTTCCCCCATTTTCATTTTATTTTAATTAACTGGACTTATATGTCATTCAAATCATAAAAGACGTTTACATAATACTATGATTGATCTAAAACAGATACATCAAAATATAAATCCCAAATATCCAATCATAACTGATATAAAATCACATACAAACATTCACCTTCAGGAAGGATCATGAAGGCTGATTTCTGAATATTTCAGATATCTGAAAACTCAACAGGATGGATGTAATTTCTCAGGCAAATGCTGTTTCAGGGAAGAAGTGGCAAAAGAGAAGGTCCTGCTGTATGATTTCTGAAGCTAGTACTTTGTCAAAGGCAGGATATGCAGCAAAATCATTCTTCCCGATTTAAGGGAACCACTGGGCCTGTGCAGTTCTGAAGACACGCTGGCCCTGAGCTACAAAGTGCTTTAAAAATGATATCAGCACCTTGAATTGCATGCAGAAGTAGGCTGGTGGTCTTCAAGGTCAGCCTCTTATGGTATATAGCAGTAGTAGAAATGAGGATGACTAAGGCATGAGTGACAGTTAGCACATTCTCCTTACCCCAGTTTATCCTTCATCACCACCCCACCACTTGGGCAGGTTAGGAATAAGGACACAAAACAGTCTTGCTGAGTCAAGCCCAATTTTAACATTTTATTTCCCATAATGAGAAAGCAGATTCCTTGGGAAAGCTTACAAGCAGGAGACAGAAACGTATCCTCTCCAGCCCTGCCAACTGTACTTGGAGGCATGCTACTCCCAATCAGAGGTAGTTTTCAAAACTAATAGCACTGATGGACCTATCTTCCATGAATTCACCCAATCTCCTTTTAGAGTTATCTAAGTTTTGTGCCATGTTTTGTAATAATGGCTTTCATAAAAGTATTTACTGCTGTGTTATCATCATCATTGGCATCCTTCAGTGTTGAGAGACTATGGTATCGTGCTCTGGAAAGAGGTCCTAAGGCAGCATCTGGTGTGGCCTTTTCTGGACCGGGATGCCTTGCGCACAGTTACCCATGCTCCTGTCACCTCCCGCCTGGACTACTGCAATGCTCTCTACATGGGGCTCCCCTTGAGGAGCACTCGGAGGCTCCAGTTAGTCCAGAATGCAGCCGCGCGGGCGGTGATGGGAGTGACTCGTCGCTCCCATGTAACGCCGCTGCTGCGCGAGCTGCACTGGCTGCCTGTGGCCTTCCGGGTGCGCTTCAAGGTGTTGATCATCNAGAGATCCGGGTGATTCCGGATCTCCCCTCCTTCCGCCGCGCCCTCAAGACATGGCTATTTCAGCTGGCAGGACTGGCCTAAGGGGTATTTTAAATTTGGTTTTTAAATAACTTTTAAAATAAGGAAGAAAAGGCCCATATTAATATTTCTTTTTAACTACATTTTAAATTTTGTATATTGTATTGATTGTTTTGTTTTGAACTGGCTGTAAGCCGCCCTGAGTCCACCGGGAGAAGGGCGGGGTATAAATGTAATAAATAAATAAATAAATAAATAAATAAAAGCCAATTTGAGAATGGCAGTCCCTTCCACATTGAGGGCAGATACAGTCTGTCCCCTGTCCAGCCCCCAGATTTTGCTGGTTCCAGGACTGCCTCTTTGCCTCAGCCTGCCGCACAAGTGTCTCTTCAAATTGAAGAAGGCCATGCTACGTCTTTAGCCTCCAGGCTGAGCGATCAGAGGTCAAGGATTCCCAGCTATTAATGTCCATTCCCAAGGCCTTTAGGTCCCTCTTGCAGATATCCTTATATCGCAGTTCAGGTCTCCCTCTGGGGCACTTTCCCTGCACTAGTTCTCCATACAGGAGATCTTTCGGAATCCAACCATCAGCCATTCTCACGACATGCTGTGTAAATAAGGACTTTTTAATTTGTTGTACATTTCCTTCCAGCCAGCTTCACTAAACGATCCAAGGTCTTATTGTTTGAACAGAGGAAGAAAGCATGTTTCCTATGCACTTTCTTCAATACCAGGCATGGGTTTATACACCATGATCAAGTAATCCCTCCATCACTTTCTTCCAAGGTAAATATTATAGCCTTTATTCAAAGGGGAGAGTTTCAGCTATTTGATCATTTTGGTTGCCTTCTTTTGTACCTTTTCCAGCTCTATTATACATTTTTCAAATGTTACAAATAGAAGTATACACAATATGCCAGTTATGAACATACTATACTATAGTATGTTATAGATTTGTATAAACAAATCTTTAGAGTTGTATAAACACAATATAGTGTCATCATTTCTATTTTTGATCCTTAATCTAATGATTTGTAGCATATAATTTACTTTGTTCATAGCTGTTGCACACTTATGGCATTTTCACCAAGCTACCATTAGGACCCCCAAATTATTTTTTCCTAGTTTATTGCAGACAGCTGAGATCCTATTAGTATACACATTAAGTAATGGCTTTTTGCCCCAGTGTGCATTACTTTACGCTTACTAAACTGGATTGCATCTTCATTTGATTGACCATTCAGCTAATTTGAAGAGACTCTTCTAGAGCTTATTTTACCAGAAACAGAAACTGTTTAATTATTTTATTAACTGGCAGAATTCTGATCACTGACTTTAATAAAGAACTGCTACATACAGAGCTATTCAGAATCACTTTTGGGTTTCACCAGTCTGAATATTTTAGGATCATCATAAATTAAATAATACAATTATGCTAAAATAAAACATTAGGCTACAGCCTTTCAGCATTTTCACTTTCCAATATTTCTGGATCCTTGCCTTACCATTATTTAAAAATCAAAAGAATCTAAATGGAATAAAGGCAGGTGGAACAGGAACTTTGCTATGTATTGTTAAAGAAGTAGTCCTTGAGTTATAATGGCAAATGGGAATGGAATTTCCATCGTTATGCAATGCAGTTCTAAAATGCAATGTCACATGATCACATTACTTAGCAACTGCAATTCCATTAGTTCCATTCTCCATTATAGCCCCAGGACATGTGCATGTCATTAAGTAGGAAGAGGTCAGATTTCCAGGCAAGCAGGCCAGTGGATAAATGTAGGGTGCCACAGGGGGCAGTGGAAAGGCACTATGGAGTGCAAGCAGACAAAAAAGTGGTGGGAGCCGAAGTGACTTGTGATTTCCTGCTGACATCCCCATTGCTTTTGTTTTTGGGAAGCTGGCAGGGAAAACTGAAAATACCAGTATGAGACCATAGCTCTCTGTGACATCATAATCAAAAGCAGAGCACTCAAGCATCCAGATCACAATTAAGTGACCATGGGGACACTGCAATGTCCAAAACTCCGAGGATCAGTCCTAAACCCTCCATGTTCAGTGCCATCATAATTTTGAATGGTAACTGAACAAGTGATCATAACCTGAGGACTATCTGCATACTTCCCTTTACCTCATTGAATTCAGGAGATTGCATACCATACATTTTTTTTAATATTTAAACTTCACAATTAATGTTTAACCATTTATTGGGAATAGATCCATTATGTGTTGAATGACAATTTCCTTTTTCTTAAGTCAAATGTTTACTCCACTTAGCTCAACACCATTCATTATGAGTCTTTTCTTCAGAGCTTTGAATAGACTCTGTCCATTTCCTAGGAATAAATCTGGAATCTGCAAGCTCAATAAGTACTCTATTGTTAAGTTTAAACATTCTATTATAAAATATTTTTAAAAATATTAAGAGTAGCATTAGAGTAAATAATTTAAAAATATTAAGAGTAGCATTAGAGTAAATAATCTTCCATTCATTCTAGTTTAGGAGCTTTTACATAAGAAAAAAAAAAAACCACATCCAAACTGTGACTCCCTTTAGTATAAACAATACGTTGTTTCTTTAATCCTGAATCATTTGTCAAAAATATCAAAATATGTAGAATATTAGCATCATACCAGTTTGTATATTCTTAGTATTCATTTTCCTATGATTGTGCTAGCAAGCAATTAATATTTTACATAGCAATATTAGAGTGCTGGCTTGATGGTTGCTAGGTAGCTGTATAGCTAGAGGACCCTGAAGGAAAGATAAGCTCTGTAAATTAGTGGCATCCAATCAACAGTCAATCAACATAAGGTCCATTACTTCTCATTACATTATTTTACCATTACTTACTTTCCATTAGTTCAGACAGGAAAGCTAAGAAGAGAATTGGCTAAAAGGGACCAATTGAATTAACATCTTTTAGAGCCGATCCTACTCTCATTTTGTGTATAATTATACAATCAAAATTGGAAATATGAACATAATCTGCTATTCATACTGGCAAGACATTTATAACTTTATGCTGGCTGGGTAGGAATTACTCTCATCAAAAGTGGGAGAACAGAAGAGATTTGGGCTTTGTGTGAAGCTACTGAAATGTTCACTACATGGAACATTACTATCATAGAATTTGCAGGGATATGTATGCTGGAGCATTTGCACTTACAGTCTGATTTATTATGAGAGACATGTTCAGCACTGGGAACCATATCATCAGGGAATTGTAAAAGCCTCCACAGGGATGACACAACACTGCCCCCTAAAGCATCTGATAAATTGATCCTGAAGAGGTGGAATTTCCCAGAAGATGTGATCTAAAGGGAAAACTTTCCAAAACCACTGTCCTTGTATAACTCTAACAAAGATTGTTAGGAAGGTGGTTTTGGATCCTAGATCATTTGTTATTTGCTGACTAGACTCAAGAGATCAGAGATGGAACTCTGTGAACTCTGTCCTTTATTGAATAGAATTACCCTGCCCCCCCAGTCCCCTGCCCCCCCCAAAAGATCCACTTTCACCTATGCCTCATACAGTACTCTATAATGTTAAGTATCATTGCTCAAGAAAAAAAAGGAATGAACTATGAACATGCAAGCACATGCACAAAGGATCTCTTTCTAACCATCTACTCTACAAAAAACACATGATAAAACCCAACACTATACAACAAGGTTATAATTTGATTAGGTAGGCTTACTGTGCTGATTTTATTTGGAATTCTCTACCTATGATTAGTTTTCCCTTGTTTTCCCTATAGATCCTCTCTTTCAATAAACTTTTTATAGGGAGAGATCTGTCATCAGTGGTTTTATAAGAAAGTTTCTCATTAAAATCTTTCCCACAGGCAAGCCTGCATGATTGCATAGTTATCTTTTCTGTCTGAATGAGATTTGTTGAGTCTATATTTTTGAAGGCTGGCAGGAAGCAGAAACACATTTTCATTTTAGTTTTCCTAAAGTTGGACAGGAGAAAGATGTCCTGGTAGGACAGCTAAGAACGTCCTTCCTGAACATATTAGATGGTGCCAAAAGATACAGCCTGATTGATAGTGTATCTTAATTGATTTTTCCTGTCAATGAGTTTCAAATTATCTCCTAATTTTGTTTGCAACAGGAGCTAACAGCTATTTTTTATTGCATTTGTTCACCTCAGAAATATTTTGGGATGTTATTTTATAAATATCAAGGTGAGAGACTAGATTGCAAAGCTGACAAATACCCTAGAAGGCAACTGCAAACAACTTTCAACTTGGCAAGAACAAGACAAATATATATCTGTGCAGTTATAAAAAAATCAAACTTGTTCAGGGAGACTTTGCCCTTCCTATCTTACAAATGACTTAGGAGTGTGTGTACACTGCAAGCTTATAATGTATTTCCAACATTCCAAATTTCCATAGCATCACAGATCCATGTGGCAAATAATTTAAAATTAACTTTATTTTTAATATAGTTTTGTGAACTACTGGTATTTGCTTGAAAATGCACGGTACTTAGTCAAATATATTCATCACACTGCATAAGAGGACAGAAGTTACTCTTTCTTTTTTCCCTTCAGGAGGGAAAGCTGCATGTAGTTTTTATTCACTCACAGTAAAAAGGAAGGAAGCATAAGCATGTGTATGTCATTTGCTTCTTGGCTATCACATTATTGTCAGTCAAATGACAACCCCCTCTCAAAAAAAGAGAGAGAGAATCAGCACCAATTTGGTCACATTGGGAATAGAATATGTTTAATTACCATTAGATTAAAAATAAATAGCTAAATCATGACTTATTTTGGTAATGCAATCCTAATAACTAGACTGAAAAAGAAGCTTGTTTGTTTTTTCTTTCTCTTTTTTCCTTGCCTATTACATATCAATTGTTCTTCTTAAAATAATTGTCTTTTATTAATTTAATAGCAGGTAAAATAAGTATCCAAATCCCAGGACTAATATTCTTTTCTGCAAAGGAATGAAAGGAAGTTTGGCGAGTCTAAATTCAAAAGCCCCCACCCCTATCTGTTCTGATGAGCTTGTAGCGTCCATCTCAAGTTTTGTTTTGTTAAAAACCATACAGACATACTTGCATGTTCCAGTCTGCCTCATTTCTCTTTATGTCTTCACTCAAAGAAATCTGAATGACTGAGTAATATTAGTAATCTTAAAACAACTGCACTATAAATAACTGGCATCACTTAAAAGAAGAAAGAAATCAAATGCAGGTTTCTATGCAATTTAGTTTTATGCATACAGTGCAGAAATGAAACAATATAAATGACAGGCAATTTATCACTCTATATCAATGTGTGTCATGAAGATGACAGTTTTATTTTTAGAAGAATGGGAACACATCAGACTTTAAGTAATGTTTATGTTTTTATTTATTGATAATCTTAGAAATCAAGAGTAATTCTTTGTTCCCATCATATTCTTAGATTATTAACTTTGTACAGATCCTCATTTTTATTATAGTGTAAACTCAGACTAATATGAAAACATGGGAGTGAGTTTGGTATGATGGTTAAAGGTACGAGATTAGAAATTAGGAAATGGTGAGTTCTAGTCTTCCTTAGCACAAAGCCAAGTGGATGACGTTGGACCAGTCCTGGAAGAGGGCAGTGGCAAACCCTTTCCAAAAATGTTTCCAAAAAATTGCATGGACTTGTCTAAGCAGCTATCAGGATTCAAGGCTAACGTGAAAGAACAACACACTCACATACAATCTATGGTGCTTTATAAAAAATATAACCAACAAAAAAACAAACAAAAAAACAATACATAGACTTGAATAGAAATCTTGTCATATGATTTTTTTTAGCATGCCTCCTAGCAATATGAGGCAAACCCAAATTGTACTGATAGAACTGGTAGAATGTATTAACAGGATAAAAATATTGATTACGTTAAAGGATCAGATTTTCCTGGGAAATAATCAACATCGCTTTAGCAAAGAAAAATCTTGTTTCAGTTATTTAGAGTTCTTGGAGAGAATATTATGATCCAGTAGATAACATCTGGCCATTCATAAATCTGATTATTTTTGAAAAAAGTTTTTTTTACTAAAAATCATGAATGATGAATAAGGAAGTCTTGTTATAACTAGTTAATGAAACTGAACAGTGGTTAGACTGATAAAAGGAAATAATAGAAAATAATATAGGCATGGAATTTGCTACTATATGGCACAGCTCTAAAAAGGGATTTTGACATCTTTTGACATCCCTAAAAAGTGATTGGACAAATATATCAAATCAATATAATGATGAATGATGGCTAGATCACACCCAGCAAATTCAACCTGGCCTTTAATCTAATCTAGCATAGTTCTTATTTCTTAGAGGGTTGCATTCTTTATGTAGAAGAATTTCAGGTTCATAAATTTTAGCCCTGCACAAAATATAGCGTTCATGTTCACAGAATATTTTAAACCAAAGATGGATTAAGAAAGCACCAGCTAAACTGAGTGACTGGTTTTCATGGATAACAGTTCCTGCGGGAAAAAGGCATGAAAACATAGTATATTGTGTACACTGACTTGGTCATGTAATTTTGCAGCAACCATGCTTAGATAACAACTCAGTCAATAGGGTGTGTAGATTTATTTGGAAAGTGTAATCAGGAGCCTGAGAGGCTTCTTCAGGAAAACACTTTGAAGTAGCCTCCACTAGTTATCTCTCTTTTCAGATCTTGCAGAAAGGAAAAAAAGCTTTCTTCTGAAATAAGTATAAGAAAGAGGGCAAGGGGATTAAAAAAAAGAAAATATGTATGATTCCAGTTCCCCAGCTATGCTCTAATGCAGGGCTTTTCAACCTTTTCACCCATTGTACCACTTTTAGAGTATGGCAACATCCGAGTACCACCAGTCACCTAGCAAGGTAGATGACCAAAAAAAAAAGAAGGAAAAAAGTAATAAAGTACAGGTAATCCTCGACTTACAACAGTTCGCTTAGTGACTGTTCGAAGTTACAATGACACTGAAAAAAGTGCCCCCCAAGTCACAGCCAAGCAAGACACCTGCCTGCCCACCCGGCGGTGCTCTTCCTCCTGTTTCATTGTTGTGAGCATTTCTGTTGAGGATTGGCAGTGGGGGTGGGGTGTTTGGTATTTATTCCCGTCTGCTGGGACACTGGGACACTGTGACCGTCATAAATATGAATCAGTTGCCAAACATCTGAATGTAAATCACAAGACCCTGGAGATGCTGCAACATTCCAGCTGATCGGTGCTTCTTCTGGGCTCAGCAGAAGCACTAGGATCAGTGCTGCTTTCCAGCTGATCGGTGCTTCTTCAGGGCTCAGCAGAAGAACCAGGATCAGCAGCAAGCTCCAGCTGAGCCCTGATAGTCCCGAAGAAGTGCTGATCAGCTGGAAAGCGACACTGATCCTGGCGCTTTCGCTGGGCCCTGACAGCCCTGCAGCTCCAGCCATCTCTTGCTCAGGCTTGTGCGCTGCTGCCACCGGTTTCAGCTCATTCCCCTCCCCCGCTACCCCTTTTCTAGGATGGTCGCGTACCACCTGCCAGGTGCCAATGTACCACAGGTGGTACCCGTACCACTGGTTGAAAAGCCCTGCTCTAATGTGAGCATGATTATTATTCTTTTATTGGTGTGGAATTAACTTTGAATTTAAAGCTTAGCATTGATTAACTGACATGTAGTGTCAGTGCTTGCTACAAGCCATATTATCCTTTATTTCATTATTTTATTTCTTGGAATGCTCATGATTCTTTGTCAAGTTTTCATTTAATAAGAAATAAAAACTATTTCTGGCCTCTCATGATTTCATGATTTATCTTCTCTGGCAAAAAAGAAAAAGAAAAAAAAGCATGCATTCCACAAGGAAATTGTGAAGACTTGAATGAAAGCATAAGGTTGAGATTACAGAAGTAGAGCCAGAGAATACTTCTTTACATGAAGAGTTTAAATCTCCAGGAACAGATAAATTGCATCCTGGGGTACTAAAGCAACTAGCTGATGGTCTGACCAAAGGCTATTTATCTTTAAAAAATCCTAGAAAAGAGCAAGTGAAACAGAATATGGCAAATAGTTTTCTGTATCTTCAAAAGGGGAAGAGGAAAATCTAGCAAATTACAGATCAGTCAATCTAACAATGATATTTCGGGTGATCATAGACCAGATTTTGAAGAGACTGATATGTTGTCATCTGGAAAACAATACAGACATTATTTTATTTATTTGTCAAATTCACTCTCAGAGTATCAGAATTCAGAAGGATTTGTTAAGAACAAATTTTGACAGACTAATCTTTCTTTCCTTTTTAATATAGTAACTTTCAAACTAGATTGTATGAATGTTAAAACAATTTCAAAGAAGAACCACAAAGATTATTAAAGGAATAGAAATTAAGACCTATGAAAAGAGGTATATTTAGCTTTGACAAAAGGCAACTAAGGGTATGGCATGATAGCATTCTTCAAACTGGAAAGAATGTCACTTATCAGTAGTTCAAGTCTTATTCTTTCACATTCTGAACTGAAGGTCATAAAATTATGGATTTGTTATTTAAAAAGTGATTGAACGTTAGGAAAAGAACTTCCCAATAGTAATACAATGAATATAACAGTTTTACAATGAAACTATCTCACTTGCTTCCATCAAGCTGTTAATTTTTTGGGAAACAAGTCATCTTGTTATCCTTAACTGAAAATTCAATATTTGAAAATCAAGGAGAGCAGTAATAGAACTAGTACTTAGACTTATATATCACTTAATTACAGCACTCTCTAAGCAGTTTAGAGTAAGCACATTACCCCCAACAATCTCAGCCCATATTTTACCGACTTCGGAATGAGAGAAGGCCGAGTCAACCTTAAACTAGTCAGGATCAAACTCCTGGCAGTGAGCAGAGTCATAGATATGTTTTTATTATTAATAATAATAGTGGTAATAATAGTACTAGTTATAGTAGGTTTCTTACATTCTTACATGAGTTTTTTCAGGAGGGATTAAATTTAGCAAATCCGAATGTAGATTCTGAAAGATGACATATAGAAATCAATTTCCAAATTCACCCTAAATATTTTTTATATTAATTTCACACATTATCTTTAGCAATCATCCATAAATTAAATTGAAACTGATAGAAATCTGTCATTGGCACCCATTCTTTGTAAGCACATGTATATTTCTTTGTAGCTTCCTTAACTTTTCCAGTTAAATGTAACAATGCACCTATATTCTTGGCTAACATAGAAACTGTAATACTGATACTGAGTTTTGCTCCTGCCATTGTCAGTGTCAGCCAGAACATCACTACAGAGCCAATAGGGCTTCTCAATTCTGGAGATCAGACTTCATTAAATTATGTTGACCATTGGACTGACTTATTATATGATTAAATCATACATAATTGTAGAAGACAATTTTACATTCTGGCATAGGTGGAGATTCATTGGGGAAAAAATCAGCAGAACAATACTTAATTGCCAAACCAGAAACATTATATTTTTGTAGAATTTATTTCTGAAATTTGGATAGCTAATGAGTTTTCAGATAATTTATAAGATATGCAGCTACTGTATTCGTCACAAGGTCAGTATGATCTTTAATTTAATCCTAGAAATAACCCAAAACTCTTCTGCATTTGAACATATATTTCCAAACAATAAACACTTAAATGAGATAAACTCAGTGGTTGTATTCAGCCAGTTCGCACCAGTTCAGCAGAACCGGTAGCTAATTTTTTGTTGTCCAGGCCCAGAATGGACTTCCGTGATGGGATTCAAATATGTGAATAACCAGTTCTCTGTTCTCTGTGTGGATGCCACTTCCAGAAGTCCATTCTGGGCCTGGGCAACAAAAAAAATAGCTACGGATCTGCCAAAGTGGTGTGAACCGGCTGAATCCCACCACTGCATTGGATAGAATCTAAGTCTGGACAGAAAGAAGTCTACATCACAAAAAGGCAGAATCAGAATTGGCTCTCTTCTTTTGCAATGTCTGCAAGGATGTCAAAGGTGTGAGCTGTGCAAAGACATGGGAATCCCATGAGTGTGATACTAGTTATGACAGCACTCTAGTGAAAGTAGAGAGCAAAAGGGTGCTTTGGAGTGAAAAATAAAATCTTCTGTGGCTAAGATGTGTTACAAGAGAATATTTTCACAGTGCAAGTGCCATTAACATTTCTCCTTTCAGGCCAGGCCTTTCATATTCATGTTTCTCAGCATGGAACCAAATTATTTGGTGTTAACCTCCCTACATTTCCAAATCTGCCACCTCCAAGGGGCATAAGTGAAATCCCAAACTGGCAGATTGATATTCTTTTGTCAGTAAAACAGCCTGTAAGTTCAATGACTTGCAATCATCTGTAAAGGTGCTAATGGTATATTTTTTTTGTAACTGCAATATTTGGTAGCTTTTTCGGCATTTAAGAATTTGTCCTGATGTGTTCTAAGACAAATAAATAAACAAATTTCACTAAGCAGCCCTCAAGATAAATTGACAAAGGATGATTTGACAAAGGATACAAAAGAGTCAATGTGGTATTGCTCAGTTCAATGTTTCATTGCCCATATTATTTTTTCTTTTTAAATATAATCTTCTGTATTGACTAATATAAATGCTAAAGGTATACTCTGATCCTTTAAAGATTATTATGATGTCCTTCACATAAATTAACAATCCTAAATAGGCATTCTTGCTGAAGAGGTAAAAAAAACCCTTCAAGATCATGCTAAGGTTCACCTAATCCAAGATTCTTTGAAAAATCCTAATGGTCAGCAGTTACCATATGATATGCTGGAAATTGTGCTCTGATTTATCACAGGCTAAATTCTGTCTAATGTGATAGGCTTTGAGTGAGTTTATATAATTGCTCTATCATGAAATTTATTGGGTGATCTGGCACTAAAGAAACCAGGATTTCTACTAAGGATATTTTGCAATTACTATTGCATTTTTATATTATTTGCATTTTGATTTTATATGTTGTTAGCCATCCAGAGTTGCCATGGTGATATAGCTGGCATATAAATCGAATGAGTGAATTAATGAACAATATTAAACTAAATAGCATGCCACTTAATGAAAGTTCACACAGGAACCATCTGAATTCAGTTGAGTTGTAAAATATAGATGATATTCAGACAAGCATAAATACACTGCAGCAATCCAGAACACCTAAAAAAACAGACTGCCTATACAATATATTTCTTATCTATCTGTCTGTCTGTCTGTCTGTCTGTCTACCTATCTACCTATCTATTATTTATTTATTGCCCATCTCACTGACAAATGACTCTGGGAGGCTTTTAAACATTATAAAAACAGAGATACTAAACATTAAAACTTTTTTTAATAACCCTAAAATCCCTTGCATTGGGATGGGGTCAGGGTGCCTGAAGACAGCTCAAGCATTTATTGGCCAGATGCCCTTCCTGATGCCTAACGGTGCTTACAGCAGAAATATCTGCTGCTAGCTAGGATGAAATTCACAGCCTCGTGATTGTGAGGTGAGAGCTCTAGGCCACTGAGCTGCTCACAAAATATTAAAACATTAAATATTAAATAAAAGAAAATTAAATGATTTAAAACCCAGAACCAGAATATAACAGGTGGGGACTTCCTAGTCCAATGTCCACTTACAACATGGAACAATCCTATTGGGGCTCCAGACCAGCTGGCAGAGCCAGCCTTTGAGCCTTTTATGGAAAGGGTGGGGGCAGATATCACCATAAGGCATGGCAGAAAAGTTCTCTTAGATCCCACCAGTTGGAATTTCTTGACTGATGAGTTCTACCACATGCTGATTCTGCCAGAACAAGTGGAATGGGCCATTGGGGTGAGATGGTTCCTCAGGTAGCCTGGACCCATGCCACAGATAACTTTGAAGGTGAAAACCAATACTTGAATTGGATCTGAAAGCAGACCTGCAACCAATAAAAGCTTGGGCAGCTGAGCTGTTAAATGGGCTGCTCTAAAGGCCCCTAGAACTGTCTGCATAGCTGTTAACTATAGTTTCTGAATACAGTTCAGAGAGCATAGAGAACATAGCAGTAGTACAAACATCAGATGAGTAGGAAATGAGTGACTTGAGGGCAGGAATTCATGATCCAGGAAAAGGCGCTACTGGTGCACAACACAAATTGTGCAAAGGTTCTCCTAGCCATGACTGTCACAGTACTTTGAACAATAGTCATCAATCTAGGAGAAACCGCAAGTTGTGCATGCAGTCTGTCCAATCTCTTCCAACAAAATGGATACTCAGACAACTTTATCAAAGAATGTCTGATCACTCAACACATTACAGCACAACCAACACAAACTATGAAAAGGGTAACATTGCCATATATCAAAAATAATTCAGAAACAACCAGCAGATTATGACAACCACACAACATCCCAGTAGCATACAAATCAACTAAAGCTATATCGTATAAATCAATAATCTAACTATGTCTAAACAGTGTTTACAGGATACAGGATAAAGAATAAGGAAAAAAGTTCAGCATGGACTATTTTATTTGGCACAACATAGTAAGCATTAGCAAAAAAAACCATGCTGTAATATTCCAACAGTAAAGGAAGTTATAAAAACTACTAAAATAATTTCAGATAGTCAGGAGGAGCAGGAGCAGGAGAGACACATAAGGCTGGCTTGTAATTTAAAAGCACAACTGCTCCCCATTACAGGTTGTATGTAAATTTGTTCCAAAAGAGTTGAATCTGTCTTTCAGAATCCAGAATGTATCAGTATCATTGTCAATCACTTTCTTCCTCTCTGTGTGTCTGGAAGAACTTCTTTATCATTCTTCTATACAAAGGGAAAAGGAGCAAAACTGAAACACTGAATTACAGGGAGCTAAGAGTAAGCAAAATTCATTTGGCTGCAATGTACAAATAAATTTTAACTCAATACCACCAACAAGGTACTGAAAAATGTACACATATTTATTATATGTTTAACTGATTCAAAGAAAGCTTACACTGAAGACAGTAGGAGTTTTTCATAATTTTATTTTATTTAAGTGCCTTCAAGTCAGTCTTGATCCCTGGCATCTGCTTGGATAGATGTTTCCCACTGCCATATTTTTCACCAAATAAAATAAAAGCAAAAATTAACTTATGTTTCTTTTAAACCCCCCTTTTTCTTTT
>NW_015386540.1:1260505-1283958 GCF_001527695.2 Protobothrops mucrosquamatus
GTGCACATCTTATGACCTCCCCACCCTTTCACATTAAATACTGGTTTCTGGTCATGGATAGTGGTTCTCTTCAATACAACCCTTGTTTATATATTTCACCATCATTGTAAAAATGGAGATTATCAAGCATTTGGCATAATATACAGTAACATGAGGATCTAATAACCATCTGTATTTGGCTCAGTAGGTTACCCATTATTCAAATTTATTTATATTATGATATTACAAGAATGAGACTCTCTCTCTCTCTCTCTCTCTCTCTCTCTCTCTCTCTCTCTCTCTCTCTCTCTCTCTCTCTCTGTATGTGTATGTGTAATCATTCAATTTAGAATAAATTGTCAATTAGCTCAATGTATGGGCTTTTTTATTGTATATGTAGTAAAATAAATAGCAACAGCAATACCTGAAAAGCAGACTGTTAAAATAATTTTAAAATAGTGACTAGCACTGGAAAAATACACAACTTTTCAGCAAAGAAATTAATGTTACTATTCATTATGATAATCCTGGTACCTCTGCAGAGAAGCCACAAATCGGCATCACTTTAAAAAATGCCTATTGAATGCCAATCTAACTCTACAGGTATAGGCATTCAGCTATTAATATTTGGGCAAATTACTATGGAAAATAAGCAGACTTCAGATATTTGAGCCTAGTGCCATTAAGGGCTTTAACACCATTTAAAACACTAGCATGTAAAATGCTGAAACAGTTCCAGCATCCAAAACTAAATTGTTTTTGTCC
Organism: Protobothrops mucrosquamatus; assembly: GCF_001527695.2. Taxonomy (NCBI): domain Eukaryota; kingdom Metazoa; phylum Chordata; class Lepidosauria; order Squamata; family Viperidae; genus Protobothrops; species Protobothrops mucrosquamatus. Next base: position 1,261,250 of record NW_015386540.1, read on the forward strand.
ATAATTGGTATGACTAGAATTAAACAGCAGAACCAGCTTTCTAATACCACTAACACTCTTTGGTTAGCCCTGGTGCCTGTAGCTTTTGAATAAAAAAGCATAAATTATGCTCAGTTGGACATTTTGGTTTTAATATATGAGAAACCCAAAGGATTTATCAGTAATACATAGTTATGTATTACTTATTGAGGTTTTATTGTAGGATGAAAATTCTCCCTCTGCTCTGTTCACATCTTTATTAACATTACTATATATGCCCTGTTATTACCAAGAATCTACTTTGATATAACATTATTCCTTAGTATCACATATTTCTACAATGCTACATTTGCTTTGTATATTATGATGGAAAAAAATGAAGAGATCTGGATTAATTTAAAGAATATTCAAAGAGTTGGTCATATTAGCTTCATTCAGAAAATCAACCATTCATGAGTCCTGGAATAAATTTTCTCAGAGGTTGCATTAAGCATTGACTGCTTTTATTTATAATGCTGATGTTAAGTTCTGTTTAATGTGTATGTTAACTCTTCAGAGGAAGAAGGTAGCAATTTCCTCACCTTCTAAAATTAAAAAGAGACTTGCTTAATAATACCTTTCAAAGTTATGCCTAGACAATAAGGATACACAGAAGAGTCACCTCAGACACTCTCCTTTTGAAAAGCAAAACCCCTTTTCAAAGATCAGACAGGTTTTCAAAAACCAGCAGTTCAATTCAGACTTTTCTTATTCTCTTCTTCCCTTCCTTGATTTCACAGTGACAGTTTATTTTTACGTTCCAATTAGCAAAATGTTGGCTTTTGCTTTTTAATCGGGATTCAGAGTCTTACTGTGATGACTTTCAGGACAGGAAAGGAAGTCAAGCATAGTTTGTCCAAGTGTAGGATGATAGCAAATCATCCCTGCTGAAGTTGGAAGACAAACAATTTTTAGATCCTCATAATTTGTTAGTATATTGGAGCTGAATAATTACTGCTAGAAAATCCAATTAGATGGAGTCTGAAATGACCATTCTGGGTATCCTAAATTCTATGCAGGATTTTGAATGATACAATAAAAAAAACTCTTATTTTATTTTAGGAATTAAACTTTACAGGGAAATTATGGTTTGTGTTTATAGGAATTTTTCTCTACATTAGAAACCAATAGCAAGGTCCTTTCCTCTTGTCAGTGCTTTGAGATAGCCCAGGCCACAAAAAACACTACAAGAAATACAAGAACTCTATTTTATTGATTGTAGACTATAATAGCTAAATCTTGAAAGACTGAATTGTGCATATCTTGAGTTTGTTTCTCATCCTTTTCTGTTTTTCTGGGTTATGTTCATGTTTTTCTAACTATTGCCATATATATCTACTTCAAGGATATCAATGTGTATTGTTATTGAAATACATTAGATGAATAAGAGAAAATAGGCAAATCCAAATGTGACAAATCTCTGAATCATTACATACTGTAGCTGTTACAAAGCTTTTAAAGTAGATAATTCCCCTTAGAATTATTTTCCTAATATATTAGAAAATTAGGGATTTAAACTACTCCTAAATTTTCTATCAATTTAAACTTTCATCGAGTTAGCTCCTAAGAATTGATATTTACAATAAAAGAAAGCCATTTCAAAATCATAGGTGTAACTCAAAAGGTGGGGTTAGTGTAAAATTAATCAGCCCTTTGGGCATGCAGTGCTTCTACATCATAGTGATCACATTATTTATGATGTTTGGATCCTACTGCATATACAATTTTCTGGATAATATTATATAAATGCAAGTTTTGGATGGCTTTCAGAAAACATATATAGCAACTGAGATATTTTCAAAGGAATCCTTTCTTCTATCAATAGATTAATTAGGAATCATTTAGAAAAGAGCTAAAGAGATTAATGATAACCCCTGTGATGCTATCCATATGCCAAGAATATGTACATTTGGTCTCCAAGAATAATATATATTCCAGGAAAGTTCCTCTTTTATTTCATAGTAAATTCAATACTGCTTTATAGCAGTATTTAAATTCATTTTAAATATCAGGGAGGGAGGAAGGGAGGGAGGGAGAAAGGAAGGATTTCATATCCAGAGAATCTACCATTGTCATATGGTACATAAATGAACGAACTACATTTATCTTCCCTATCAAAGATACAAACCAGAATTTACTGTTTACAAGGTAAAGGAAAGAAAAATAATGAGAATTGCCAACAATGTTCCTCTGCATTGCTCATAGTTGTAAAACAATATATTTTAAAAATATTTAAAAATACTAGGATGCTAATATCTTAGAAACTTTAAAAAGAAAGTAAAATGTGTAAGCATTTGTTTAAATTATTTATTTGAGTGTCACAACTCCTGAAGTCACCTGTATTTCTGACTGTAACACTTCCAGGGTGAATCACAGGCTAAATCAAGTTAAAAGGGAATTGCCTTTGATTCAATTGTTATGCCAAGACCTAAGTCTATTTTCAGAGAAAGACACAACAAGCCCAAACTGTATCTCAGAAATGGACAAATATGCCCTGCACATACCTGCCATTCCTTGCACAAAATAACTTGGCATATATATTTGATGATGAGATGGGAACTCAGAGGAAAAATACTGGTTTTCTAAGTTCCAAAGGGCCAAGTCATAATGGGAAGAACAGCATTATGGTATTTTGAATTAGAATTGTCATGAGTTGGACATGATTGAATGGATAACATCATCATCTCCTGATCTGAAGTAGGAGGAATTTCCACAAGAGCATTTCTGAACAGGTAACAAGATTTTGTCTGAAAATTTGAAATAGTTTGAGCAATTTCCAAACGTTGATTCTGCAATAATATTTTATAGAACTTTTTTTTCTTTCTGACAAAATGTAATGTTTCTTAGTAAGGAATATGGTCCTCTAACATGCAATGAATAAAAAATCCTTTGTCTTTGAATCTGAGAAAAATGACATAGTACTACAAATTCACTCGGACCAATGTACAAATGCAAACAATCTGGAATTATGAACTTGGAATTTAGGAACATGACATGGGCCTAGTCATAAAAAATAGAAAAGTATAATATGTTCATTTTTCATAAGGCAAACTGATAAGGCCAATTTAATCCCAAGGATTGTTTCTGATACCCCTGGCTTTCCCCCCCCTTTATTCTGTGTAGGTACATCAATATTCAGACAAAACAGTGAGCTTCAGGCACTCATCATTTTTATTAAGAGCGTCTGAAGTGGGCCAGTATAATATCTATTTCCTATTTATTTGAAATAAATAATATCCTACTATTCCAAATGTGGAGGGAGGGAGGGAGGGTCTGGAAGATATAGATATTAAGCAAAATATCTGGAGATATCAACTTGCTAACTCTCTTCTAGGAGAACAGTTGTCTAGCTAATTTCATTCATTTTATATAGGCAGAATAAAACCCACTCAATAAGAATTAATATTATTTTTTACTGTGAGCTTTAACTGAATTTAATCATCTTCTGTACTACATATGAGTGCTAGCTCTTAAAAGTGAACAGTATGGATAATTAAATGTGTCCCTCTATTTGAACAAACATGTACTTTCAATTCATCAGAAGCATTTTCTATTTCCTTGATCTTTAAAACTGGGTACTGAGAGCAATTTCCTTCCAGTCCCTAATGCTGTTGTAATTGGCACTTGAGAATTGGGCCAAATGACCTTGGCACTCACGCAAGGATCACACTGGCAGTCACAGAGGGATGGTGCAAAGCCAATAATGATATCTGACAATTAAAAACAACTAGTTTTGAAGCTACTAGGTGTTAACAGGCATCATTTCAGTATCTCGTCATCCACCATATTTTGTTTTGGTTGGGGTACAAAAGAATAAGGATTAAATATGAATCGTATGAAGCAAAATAAATCAAGAGATTCTGCTGGATTTCCTTGTTCCTTTCTGCTTGAAGAGCTCATTTTTCTGTTCTTTTTATTAGAGCTACCCATAAGGAAATCAATCTCCTCACAACAATCTTCAGACAAAACAGGCATGGAGCAAAATCATTTAACTTTCTGATCTCACGAATGAAGACGAATGGTATGTCCCATGTCCCAGGATAATGTTGTAGGATCCAGTCTGGATCGATCGCCAGGACTCGGAGGCTTTGTCTTCCAAGCTTTCAGACTTGTGCAGGAGCCCATCTTTCCGAAAGCTCAGAAAACAAAGCCTCTGGTCCCGGTGACAGACCCAGATTGATGTCTGTTTCTCAGCTCATGTAATATATTTAAACTATCTATAAAATTAGAAATTACAGGTATTTTCTGTTTGTCTGTTGCTTCAAACATAAAACTTTTGCCTAATCACCTCAGTCCTTAGTTTTGGCTTAATTATATGCTATCTTCCAGTCCTGGCTTGTAAGATCACTTAAAAATTGCTCTCACTGGCTCCCTAAAGAAGCCACATCTTTTGCAGTCACAGGAAAACATTTGAACTAAGAAGGGAAGCAGTCACTCACTAACTCAAACATAAGTTTTCCTATTACTGCATGACAAGTCTAGGAAAACAATGACTTCTTTAAGAGGCTTTTTTAGGTTTTTCACTCTGGATATCAATTACCTTTTCCACTTTAGATCTGCATACTATACATACCAAGCATTGTTAGAATAATCAGTTTGGTGAAACGTCACTGAAATTAATGACTTTACTCATAATCAAGCAGGGGAAAGCAACTAATTGCAAATATGCTTATTAATGTTTAAAGAAAGAAAACTATGACTAAGAAAAATAAATATTTGTTAAGATGCTTTGTGACTTTAAAAGGCAATATGGACTTTTTGTGATTTTTTAAAATGATTTTTTGGGTGATTTTTTTTATAATTGACTGGAGTAGAGAAAAAGATGGCGATCAGCCCTCAGTGATGGAAAATGCCTGCTGTAGCTAGAGTTTTATGAGGACCATGAAGACTCCAAGGTCAGGAAGTCATTTTTATTGGTGGAATTGGATTGAATGAAATTGATGAGCAACATGATTATTGCCAAGTCTATGTAGCTGGCAAGGCCCAAGAAGCAAGAAAAAAATCTATAAGGATAGTAAATACAGAATCTTGAAAACTAGGAATTCTTCAATTACTGTGAATTAATTAAAGTGGAGTCTTTTTGAAGTGCTTTTCCCCATATCTCTCACCATAACGAATAAGTTGCTTTGTCTGAGATAAACATTCAACTAACTTGCCCTTACTCTTCTTATAATCTCTCCACTCAAAATAGAGTTTTGAGACTCACCTTGTTTACTCTGGCAAGAGCAAGATTTGACAGATGGCTGAATGTAAGTAAACACTTGCAGACCTCTGGAAAAAAGGTGGGTTAGTCAGCTGGGTAGCTGGAGCCAGGAAGCAAGAGGTTGGCTGATGGTGATGGGTCTTCAGCAATTGTGGGAGATGAGATAGGTGACTTGAAGATAATCTTGAACATCTGGTAGAGATTGGCAGAGAGAGAATGAACCATTGGAGATTGGAGATAGGAATGAACCATTCTCCAGGAAAGGAGATTTGGAATCTTATAACAATTTCTACTCCAGCACAAACTTATCTTGTGTGACAAATTTGTCTTGTGTGAGAGGGCCATCCTGATTCATTTCATTTATATTTGGATGGATATAACTTATGCCCATCTGGTCATTTTGGGTGTGGCATCACCTGTAAATTCAGGACTGAAGGTAGAGTGTCTGTTATTATTCAAGAAACTATGATGGTTTCAAAGGTCTTACATCTCAGACAACCAGATTTGAGACCCTTGTTGTGAAGTTGGGCTTTAATAAACAGTGCTTTTCCTTTTGTACTATTCTTCCTGCTACACAGAATCTTCTCTGCCTGAGTTCCTTGATGCAGATTGGTGGTGAAGTTTCTTAGTCTGATGGTTCTGGAGTTGCATTATTTTGTTGAAGGTTTAAGCAGCATTGGAATTCAGGGTCCAGGTCAAGAGTCTAACACATATGGGTATTGGATCTAGTTTTTGTTTTGGCTTAGTGATGTGAATGTGGGGAACATTAAAAACAGTCCCTTATCATGATCATATCACTTTTTGTTTGCTTAATTGCTTTTTAGGGCTGCTATCCTTTAGGATTGGCATGCTGTAGGCACCTAACGGAACTGCTTGGTTTGCAGAAAGTATTTGAAGAGCATCCTCAAGGTGCTTTCCTAGACTTTGGCAAGTACTTCAACAAAGATCTTAATCACTTCCTGGAGTAAGGAGTAGCACCTACTTTTACACCTGAGCAACTTCTTTCTGTATGCCATCCTTGGATAGCTGCTTAACTTATTGAGAAACAGTAGGAAGATGAAAAAAGAGAAGAGCTATCTAGAACACCACTGAAAGGAGACAAGGAACAAGTTCAATTGGAAATATATGCATGCCTATGCTAGAGCTTACAGTATGGTGATAAGAGAAGCAAGACACAATATTTTTTTGCTTTATTGTTTCTACAGAATGCCAACTGGAAGTTGTTAGGGTACTATAGACTCTCTTAGGAAATGAAAGATTTGAAGGACATCTAAAGGGCTGCTATGAAGAATATTTTAATCATCAGATGGACATAATTCATTGGTTCCAATAGAAGAGAATATAAGTAGCTCAGGGTTGAACTGTGCAGTCCTTGGTGCTCTCTGAGCCTGGTTGTTTGCTTGCAGACATTTAGTTCAGTACTGCTTTTATACTACTTCAGTGCTACTTCTCTGCAGCTGTAGAGTACTGAGATAGCCTTGAAGAAGGTATGCAAAAACCATTATGAAAACATGAATTTAATCCAGAAGACAGGAAAGGATGAGGGAAAATCTCAAAATTGGCCCACTTTGACTCTCTTTGGTATAAGATGGAGGGAAAAGACCGTCTGTTAGGCTTTTAAGATTCTGTTAAGGAAGAGTGAACTAGATAATAAGACCACTGCTTTACTAAGATTCTAAGAAAATCTTGCTCTAGCAGAATATATAATATAGTATGGTACGCCTGTGAGATTGATTAATATGTATGTCTCTCAAAATTCTATTACATCTGCTCTCTTCTATGGTTCTACAGTATTTAATATGTGAATTCTATGGTATGATATTTTTTTTTTTGCAAAAATGCGAAGAATAGTACAGCATTTAAAAAATGAGCAAGATGATCTAATACGCAGAAGCATTGACAGCAAATAATTTAATGGTATTTTTTTTCACACTATGTGAAAAGACAAACTTTAGGAAAGTGACATTATATAACTGAATAAAATAGTTATGCTATTTAAAAAATAATTGTTCTATGTGGCTGAAATTTTAACTTTTGTTTTGTTTGTTCTTTTTCTTTTTGCTCGAAACTTAAAATGGCACTTAAAAAGAAGATTGTGAATGAATATTTTCTCCAAAAACATCTTCATTTCAGCAAAAAGGTTTATTAAAAACAAGTTTCAAGCTGCAAAATTTAATCTGGCCTTAATCAACAGCAGGAAGCCTGAAACTAGCAAGAATGTTTCACAAAGATTAATAAAGCTATGCTTTGGGAATGTGATAAAGCAGATGGAATGATATTCTGCAAAAATGGCATTCAGAGGTTTTACACCACAGGCAAATCAGTTAGTAATACTTTGAGCAGCAATAGGATCAAAGAAAGAACATTTTTCATCTAGCCTAGTGTCTGGTAAACAACTGTTTTCCATGGTTCACAAGTTCCATTTTTGTAGATGTTTTCCTTTGCAAAAGTCAATTTGCCTGAAAATATAGTGCAATGAGTCAGCTCAAGGTGTTTGCAATACCTTTTTCTTGGAAAGATTTACAGTAGATTATGAAAAACAATGCTAAACCGACAGTGCATTTCATGCAAGAAACTGTCTCCCAATTCTAACATGTATTAGATCAGTATTAGAAGAAAAACAAAAGTATCAAAAGAAGAAAAGATATATAGCTCCGGGTTGAACTGGGGGTTCCTTAGTGCTCTCTGAGCTTGGTTGTTTGCTTGAAGACATTTCATTACCAGATTAGGTAACATTTTCAGTAAGGAGATGGGGCACAGTGGTTCATGGTTAAAGATGCTTGGCTTGTTAGCTGGAAAGCTGACATCCTGGGTTCAAGACCTGAGTACTGCACAATGGGGTGAGCTCCCGTTACATGCCCCAGCTCCTACCTACTTGGTAGTTCGAAAGCATGCAAATGCAAGTAGATAAATAGATACCACTTTGATGGGAAGGGAACAGCATCCCTTGCACCTCAGGGTATAGCCATGTTGGTCATATGACCATGGAAATGGGCAATGTTGGTTCCCTTGGCTAAGAAACAGAGATGAGCATGACTGGACAAAGGAGACCTTTAACTTTACCTATTCAGTAAGAATCAGCCTATTCAAGGAAATACCAAGGAGAAAACAATACTCCCACCAACCCTGATAAAGCAAGCTATTGTATATAAACAGACAGCAAACTCACTCCCTTCTAGCACTGACGATGTAATCTAATTGGGTAATGCAGTATCTGCCAGCAAATAACCAAGCTCAGAGACTCCACAAAAACAAGAACATATTCAATGCAAGCATATAATTTGAACAATGTTTTAATTCTTTGTGCAGAATTGCAGAAAAAAGAAGTTTATGAACAAGCAACATGTAAAATGTAAAGCTTAAAGGAGTTACGCTACTATCAGAACAAAAAGAATAAACAAACAAAAATACCTGTTGTTTTGCTTGCAGCTAGCAAAAATCTTCCCAATATATAATGGAGTCAGAGGATATTAGATATCAGTTAAAGGAAGGCTCATTGGGTATTTCTATACTATTTGCAGTTCCCAATTTCTCCAAAGTGTTTTGAAATTGGCTGAGCAATCAGCTCCACTCTTGCTAACCTCAGAATGCTGAGAATAGGCAGGGAACATAATTAAGGGTCATCAAGATGACTATTTGGAGACTGCAGGACTTGCTCTTTTTTCAGCACCCAACTCTTTAAATTGCAGCTCCTGGAGTACCGATAGGTCTTACTATCATTCTACAAAGAAATGGAAAAATCACATGGTAACTTTTCTCTATCTTGATTTAAATTCAGACTATGAGAATTTCTTTGGTATTTTGCCAAACCTAAATTTGTTGCTAGAGGAGAATACCACTTAGCTGTAACAAGGTCATTTATTCTTCCTGCATAAAAAATTCCCATTGAAAACTGTGATGATGGAATTATATTACAATTTTGCAACTACTTTGAATAATTTTAAGGCCAGTTCATCCAACATTGGGGAGTGGACAGCAAAACAGTATATTGTTTGTACTGAAAGATCTAGAGTTGGGCTGAGGCAAGAGTTTGATACATGCTGTTCACTTTAATTGGGAAATACAATGTTTTGTACAAGGATTATCAAATTAACTGGACTTTGGGCAAAAGGATTAAGATGAGTTTTATCAACAAAGCTATCGAATCTACTGGCAGGTACTGAATTTGGAGTGCAGGAGGTAAGATAAGTCAGGATTGTTGCAAATGTGAAAACATTTATTTCTAATCCAAATCCATTCCAAATCAAAATGAAATTAACCCAGGAGGTTCAGCTATCCAACAAAGACAAAGTCATGGGAACACACAGTCACAGCGCCAATGCTATGTTGGTATAAATGCTGTACATGGACACATTTTTTTTAAGATGGGAATGGACCAATATTGTTTACTTTTTATTTTGTAAAAATCATACAATATCCTACCAGTGTATGATGCCTCTATATTTAGAATATCATATATATAGCTCTTGATTGTTCCATCTTTTAAAAAATGTTGAACAGAAAAAACATCTTCCTTAAAACTAAAAAGATGGTTTAAAATCTATAGTTACAAAGTATATAATTAACATTAAATTTATGTGATATCCACTGTAACAACAGTATATTTTTGATGTACAGAGATGCACTGCAGAACTCCCATGAAATTCTCATCAGCATTTAATAGTCAGTGTTATTTTCAATCATCTTCATATGAAAAATGTATTTAATTACGTATTTCATTTTATTAAATGTTAATGTTGTATCTTTCTGCAAGCACAAGTAATCTCTTGGTAGCTCCCAAAAAAAGAAAATGCAGAGGGGTAATCATCATAACACAAACACTACATACAGATCCAAAAACAGTACCTGTTACCAACCCCAAATGCCCTCCAGAAAAGCTGTTTTCCTCTTTTTCCGGGAAGACAGATAACATTGCAGCCAAACAAACCTTCTATGAGGAAAGGGGATGAGGAATTCCAAGGGTCAGCTCTGCTAAGGAAAATAATGCCTTCTGTCGGCTTCTGTCCCCCTGATTCCCAAAAATGAGGGATACCAACTGATTCTCTTGGTGAGGTTGGAAAGTTGGACTTTTTTTTTTATTAAACCTAAGTTTTAAGAAAAAAACATTATAGGGTTGGAAATTAGGTTTGTTTATTGCTTTCATAATTAGATAGCTATATATCCACTATAATTAGATAGTCTCAATTATTGCTTGAATTCTAAATTATGCTTATAGAAGTATGAAAAAATGAGATTCTGGCTAGCAATACACTTGCTACCATATACCTTAAATACCCTTTTGCTGGCACAAGTTCTTGTGAGTTAGAAACAATTTTGTCTGTTCTAGTTATGTTTTCTATTTCAAAACAGTACAGCATATGGTTGTCAAATTAAACTGGTTAAAAGTTTGTTCTAAAAGTGTTTTGTTTTGCACAATGTATCATGAATACAATAATTTTATTGGCATTGAATGTTTCAGTGATAACTAACATGGATCAGTTGGCATTAAAACATACCCATCTTATTAGCTGTAAAAGAAAAAAATACTTAGAGACTCACAATTTTCTAACTTTTGTTTATTGGATAAACCAACATTTAGCTATAGTGTTATAGTTAACACCATATAAGCCACAATGCCAGAGTTCAAACATTGCCCGAAGCTAAAACTAACCCTCACTATGACTTCCTGTGATATGCTGATTCTGTCTATATATTTACTGCTTGGATTATGAAAAATACAGAGAACATCCTCAACGATATAGGATGTGATTTTGTTAACATCTAAATTCTACCTAATTTGGAGCAATCGCCTTTTCACACAGCAGTCTACTGAGTTCTATCTCTGGTAACAAAGAATCAATGAACGGGAATTACCTTTTTTCTAGTTGTGTTTCTTTTAGAGTTAAATCTTTATATCTACAAAACAAAAGTTCCCTGACTATTACATTTCAAGGAGAAACATGGAAGGAAGTGGCCTACAGGGACAAACAATTTAAAGGCTAAAGGTTGTTCTAAAAAAGACATATCAAACTCAAGGCCGTGGGCCAGATCCGGCCCATGATGTGTTTAGTCTGCAAGCAGACTAGGAGGAGGAGGTACTTGAATAGTTACCTCCTCGCTTCTTTGAGTGTCTTGTCAGTGGCAGCAGTGCTAGTAGAGGATGGGCAGCTGGAGCCTATCCAATGTGTGGAGCTGTGCAGCAACGGTAACCGCAGGGGTGGACGGGCATGGGTCTATGATGACTCACAGTGGCCAATTGGACGGGGAAGGGTAGGTGTGACCAGGTAGGTGCAGCCAGCCCGGCCCCACTGACTCAGGATTGCTGGGTCGGCACAGAACAAGTCGCACCACCTAACTCGACATGGGGACAACTTCTTGCCCCACAAGCTCCTCTCCTCTCCAAACTGCCGGCATTGAAGTACGTGCATGCGCATGCACACACTCACATATGGGCATTCCAAATTTGGGAAATGTTATCCACAGAGGAAGGAAAGGTCCTTCTCCCCAAGCCCAGGCATGATTGGCAGCTTGCCAGTTCAGATGTGGATAAAAGTCTCCAAACTTGGAATCGTGTGCATGTGTGTGCATGCTCACAGCACACCAAAGGAGACATTCTTCTCCCAATCCCAGGCATTGATGTTTCCCTGTCCGGTGCCCCCTCCTGGCAAAGCAGGAGATGGAGGGTGATGCTGCTGTGCTTGGAAGTGTGAAGTCAAACTTCTGCCTTGACAGATCTCTGGAGAACGAGAAGAGGATGCAGGGGAGCAGCGATCCCCGGTCCTGCATGAGGGAGGCTGGCCATTCTCAAAAGGGAATCCTTTCAAGATGGATGCTGGTTTGCTGGGGCAGCCTTCTCTCATGCAGCTCCCCACCACCCTTCCTTGTCTCCAGAGTTCTTTGTAATTCAACCAAGAATTTTGGTGTGCTGCACACACAAATGCACACACACAAATGCACACACACACACACACACACACACCATTCCAAGTTTGGAGATTTTTATCCACATCTGAGCTGGCAAGCTTCCAATCAGGCCTGGGCTTGGGGAGAAGAACCTCTTCGTCTGTGGATAAGTCTCCAAATTTGGAATGCAGTGTGTGTGTGTGTGCATGCACACATACATGCATGCACCTGGCTACTGGCAGTTTGGGGAGGCAAGAAGCTTGTAGGGCACTGAGTTGTCCCCACATTGAGTTAGCTGGTGCAACTTGTTCCTTGCCAACCCAGCAATCCCAAGTCAGAGAGCTGGGCCAGCTGCACCCAGCCGGCCACACCTACCCAGCCACGCCCATCTGGCCATAGCAAGTCAGCCGCACCGAGTGAACAGTATTGAGCCAGCCACATTGAGCTGGCCACGCCCACCCAGCCACGCCCATCTGGCCCTTTGATGGTAACCATAATGCTGATGCAGCCCTCAATGAAATTGAGTTTGATACCCCTGTTCTAAAGGAAGCTGAAAAGATGTCACATCTTTATTTCTCTCATCAAAATAGTAATGTATTATATCAGAAAGTGTGTCTGTATAATATTTTATACAGTATTTACATTAAATCATATTTGTTCATTTATTTCTCAAATTTATATGGCCACCCACAAAGTGACTATAGGTGGCATATATATAATAAAACTAGCAATCAAAACATTTTATAAAACCAGTTAAAAACAATAAACATAAGTAAAGCAAGATCATGAGGGCCAAAATTACATATAACACAGCCAGCATGCAGGGTCTCCCTTACTGGGGATCATAAGCTTGCTGAAAAAGAACAAATTTTGAGAGCTTTCCATAAGATCATAAGCCTCACTTAGTGAGGGATGATGTTCTTAAAAGGCAAGTGCTCATCTCCTAGATCCTGCCAGATGGGGTAGCCTCATAAACAAGGCATACATCTTGCCCTTCCTGCCAAATTTGATGAGATAGTAGATGTAACCTGGAAGAAGCAATCCCTTAGATAACCTGGCCTCTACTTCAAAACATTTATTTTTCTACAGCTTTGTGACAAGGAAAGAAAAACTATTGAACTTTTCATTTTCTTAAAATATGTCTTTTTTCTTCCATAAACAGAAATTCCTTTGTCTAGATGTATTTAAGATTACATCAATTTTTTTAACTGCTTGCCATAATTACTGTGTGCTTTATTATTGGAAGTATTGAAAATATTTCATTTTTGTCTACCAAATACATCCAACTCTTCATTAATAGAGTAATAAAATTAATGATGTCATCAACCAGACATCTTTCACTAAATTATCTGATTTATTTAGAGAATTTTCCCAATTTGAAAATGTTAAGATGCTCTAATTACTGTTGGTTGTAATTTGTCACCTGTGTTTAGTAAGATAACATACCTACGATGATAACAGCAAAATGTCTCAGGAAATTCAAGTATTTGGTCATACTCAAAGTTTAGCTCATAAAACTCTGCCCCTTACAAACAAAAATTAAATGTTATCTTCCATATGTTTCAATGCCTCCTTTTCAAGTTTCCTGGTGTTATTTAAAATAAAAAGGCAATATGGCATTAGTATTTTTTCCTCATTTTTCCTCATTCTGTTTTATTTGCTCTTACTATCATATTCATCAACATTTCTGATATTTAAAAAGACATATTTTAAATTGTCCTGTTTCCAGATCAGAGATCACTGTACTTGAACATCTATCCATGGCACACTGCTGAAGGCTTTATCCATTTACTTTAAAATACTTTGTCCTTTGCTGAATTAAAAATAATGAAACTTGTGAAACAGGGCAGCATAACTGCAGGTGAAGAAAAGTCACATGCAACAAGGTCAAAACAAGGCAGATACAATAGCTTAGCAAAGTAGAAGGAATCAGATCTTGAACAGAGCCCTGTCTGAAAGTCAGCTGGGTGTTTCATATGGAAAAAGAGGAGCTGTTGCTTCAGCACAATACAGACGCTTTCTCCAGCCTTCAGAATAATCCTTCAGGTCCTGTCATTATGAGAAACTTTGTTTTACAATTATTGGTTCTTGGGACATGAGGTGATGGGACAAAGTCTGCCTTCAAAATAATATTCTGTGACAGGACGTTTCAGAGTTAAGGTCAATAATACCAAAATGCACCTATTCTTCATTTGTGTCCTCCTTTTACTTGAGTGCAGGTGCAAGCTAAGGAATATAATCAATAGTCAAGAATAATGTGAGCACAGCATATTGGCTCAGTTTATCATCAGTATTTATAACAATCAAGTAAATAAAGTGTTGCTAGGCAGGAAGGGAAAAGCATATATCAAGTGTAAGTTGTAATTTGGGGCACATTTATTTGGAGAAAATTTAACTGAGCATAGTAAGATTCATTTATAATATTGATTTAATATCTACACTTTTTGTAAATAATATACTGTTATTTGAGAATAAAACATAAACAAGCTTAAAATAAGTTACAAGTGATCCAGTTTCTCTTTCAAGTGTTTTTATGTAAAAGATGCAAACTAAAAAAAATGCAATTTGAGACAATCCAACCATAAAGCATCCACAGTCTATTTTTTAAATCTTGCCATTCTATATTAAATTTATGATACTGTACGAAGGCCAAGACAGTCAACCAATTTGGAAAAAAGGAAGAACACCATCAAGAATGAATGTTGTATTCTAGATAGGGAAGAAACAACTGCTTTCTAGATTATTAGAAAAATAATCTCAAGGCAGATTGAAAAAAGCCTCCAAGCCTTGCTCATATTTATCTTACTTATTATTCCACTGGCAATGAGACCAGACTCATTGTTAATGTAGAATCAGATACAGTAATTTCTATTAGTGACTATATTGTAACATTGCGATTTTTTGACTTGATATATAGCAAGAAAACCCAACCTTCCTATCTCTATGGAACTGGGATCGCTCTATTTGGCTTTCTTGCTTGTAAATCAGTAAATGTGCACCAGAGATATCTATCAGAATATCTATTTATAGAAATTCTGGCTGGAAGCTCTGTGATCTTCCCAGATACACATTACTGTACTACTGTTATCACTGCATTGCAATGATCTATATAGTACTTGATTTGGTGTTAATATAAAAATAGAAAACAATCTTATGGTGGACACAGAGAGAGGTGAGGAGAAATGCAGCAAAATTCAGTTTAAAAATAATCTTAAAGTAAAGCCAGGAAATTCCCATGAAGCAGTGCTCAGTAACCATGGCAACTTGGCACAGTAGCACAGAACCTTCTTTTCTATGCAATGCCATTATTCTTGAAATCTGTCTTTCAAGATGTGACAGGATTATTTTGATCTCCTGTGACCTAAAGAAATGCCAAATGCCCAAGAAATGTTAACTATAATTAATATTTTTTGTTATGTCAAATAATTCAAAACGTTTCATGAAAACAGTACCTCCCAAAATGGGCATATAATCAACAATGGCTGCTAATTATAAATTTAGAAGAAGGAGAAATAAAAACAATGCACGATATGGTCAGTCTCTATATTCATCCTATTATTTGATTTTGATTTTTTTTTTAAAAGAGGTATAATGAAGGTAACATGCATGTAGCCTCATTAACCCCTTGGTAACAAATCCCACTGGTCTAATAAAATACAAAAAGAGGGCTAATAAATTATTATCTTGAAATCACAATTATCTCAAGGGGATGCAATAAGAAAGGTGTATAATCAGGAGAACAACTTATTAAGAATTCTCCAGGGTGTCCTTTTATTAAATTCAACTTATTATACTGGAACTAAATTGCACAATACTGTTTCCAATCAATTTCTTTCAAATGGGTTAAGTTTATTAGATTTATGGGAATTTTTTTTCTCCACCACATTAGTTTAATAATGAATAGATCAGAGATCCCCAACCTTTTTTGGAAAGGGAGGCAGGCACCGTTACACACGTGTGCGCGTACATAAATAGGCTGTGTGTGAGCACATGTGCATGCGCAAACGGCCATGTGTGAGTGCATGCACAAATGGCTGCATGAGTGTGAGTGTCACAAATGGGGCAGCACTAGTGCCGGCGAGATGCTTGGGGTGTTGCTAGCACCTGCGGGATGTTCAGGGCAGTGCTAGTGCTGACAGGACGTTCGGGTCAGAGTGGTGCTAGTGCCAGCAGGATGCTCAGAGCGCTGCTAGTGCGAGTGTGGGGGGTGAGTGTACGCACACACACATGTTCACTGGCCATCCCTTCATACAGCCTAGTGGCCAAGAGGCCATGGCCCAGTAGTGGGCCATGGCCCACAGGTTCGGGAGCCCTGGAATAGATAGTTCTTTTCTTTTCCTTTTTGATCCCTCCATCCATTTCATGTTGGAGACACCATTTAAGACATTTCCAGGTTGCAAAGATTAGCCAGTGACATCACCGTTGTCTGGGGAATGCCTATGGGGCCCCCTTTCATGTCCCCATTAAGGAGCTGGAGCAAATGACAGAGGCTCACCTCCTCCCCAATGCAGCAGCACTCGGATCTCAAATGCAACCTGCAACTCATCATCCTAACCATGTGAAACATCACAATCCTTTTTCCTTTTTAATGAAGAAGTATTGATCCTGCTCAATCTCTCAATGACCCTTTATATCTGACAACAGTATTCTCTTGGATAGCTTCTATGCATTATTTTTATTTATTTTTCACTTATTTATTACATTTTTGAATTACCCATCTCCCTCATGGAGGGACTGTGTGCTGTACAATACAATATTAAAATATAAAAACAGCATATAAAAGTTTAGAAAATGTAGAAATCTGTTAGAAATTAGTTAAAAAGGCGAAGGAGGGCTCTCAGGGTGCCAACCAGACCCCGTGAAAATTAAATAAAACAAAGACCTAGGAAACAAACAGATAATACCAGCCCTGTTCATATGCTCTATCCACTTTGCTCCCCACACATTGTAGCCTCCCTTCCTTGAGGCAAGAGAAGATCTATCTATACATTCTATGAGCATAATGACTAGTCTATTGGAAAGACAAAAAGAAAAAGAAAAAGAGAGGGGCATTCAAACATATTACAGGTAAATAATTAATGGCCATTATCGACATATAGATGAGTCACCTCTAAAAAAGTGAGGAATGTATAAATATTCTATTTGCTGGTTCATTTGCCAGCAGCTGTTTTTCTTTGTTGAGATAATGAAAGTTTTTTTTAATTTTCCTTCCAACTTTTGCTCTTCCTTTTTAACTTCGACTTGTTATTTATGTACCTCAATATAATGCTCACAGAAGCTTGTATAAGATAGATACTAAAATTCTAGGAGTGCTGCCAAAATCAGTGGTTATTTGATTACTTAATAGAAACAGACAAAGTTGAATCAAATTCAGGTAAAAAGACACAATAAAGACCTGACATGACTATTAACAGTTCCTGGTGCTTGAAATTGATTATAGAAAATAAATTATAAAATGACAATGGTTTAAAATCTGTTAATAGAATCTAACCGTAGTCCCTTGTCCACAAATCTACAGTCATCTGAAATATTGGAGACATGGCATCTCCTATCAATTTTTGTTAAACTGAAAAACTAAAATGTTTTTCCAGATTTGTTTAATTAAAGATAATCCTTGAGTTATGACCATAATAGAGACTAACCATCACAGTCATAACTCATGAAGTTCATAAAATGGACCATCCATGTGAACAACTCGATTTTATGACTTTTTTATGATGGTCATTAAGTGAATGCTGCAGCTGTTAAGCTAAGCTATGGCCTGCTATGGGCCAGTTTTGCCAAAAATCTAAAATAAATACCAGTTTTTGGCAAAACAAGCATAAAATGAGATCACGTCTGTGGGATGCTGCAAATGCTCAGTTTCCAAGTGATTGATGTGTGGTCATATGACCAGACATGGGAATCATTGGATCACTGATTCTGGATCATAAGTACCCCCCTAGTATATCTATGATAACTTTGAATGGTTGCTAAGCAATTGGTCGTAAGTTGAGGACTACCTGTATTCAAAATACTGAAATTATTGTCCATCTTCACATATATCAATACCTCTTTATACTGCAGTGGTTCATGTAGGTTGTGTATAATAACATATTTTATTTCCAAGTTTATGTGATTGTCCCACTATATATTTTGAAAATGGTAGAAATTGGTTATTAAAACAGCAAAGGCTTCAATAATAATCTTCCCCAGATATCTAGAACACCAAATCATCCCATCTCTTTTTTGGTTCAAAATAGCCTTGAAAATATGGCTTTGTAGAAGGCATTTGCATATTAGCAAAATCATATTATACCCAATGCATGTAATTCTATCATGAATGGATCTTATTACTAAATTTTAACTCTATTTGTCGGTATATTGTAAGCTGCTTAGAGACTTTGGAATTTGTATGTCTTATAAAGCAATATAAAGAAAATATTTTAAATTTCCATCTACCATATATTTTTAGGCTGAAGCACAAAACTTTAAAAAGTTGGTCAGATTCATAAATAACAGTAAAGCTTGTACAAAGAAGAGTCCTTGAACATACTAATCTATTGCTCCCTTTTGGCTCCTCCTGAAGGTTTGAGTAGTTTAAAAATAATTCTCAACATTAACTTTTGTGATATTTCTAGGTCACTGCGTATACCCAAGATCTTTAAGTGCAAAGTAAGTATGAAATTTTTAATCCTCATTCTGAGTTCTTAGCTTTTTATATTAATTCCCACTATAAATGAGTGGGAAATTCACAAAAGTTGCTTAGTTTACATTTTTGGTTGTATCTGTTGACTGGCTCCAGATTTATTGTTGTTTGAATCAAAGTAGTGGGCATTTTGCTATTATGCATAATATATTCCAAGATGTTTGATAAAAATATTTAGGAGTAGCAGTCACAATAAATCTGACAGGTGATAGTTGTGGAAGAAAGATACAGCATTAGATTATTTTCAATTAATTATTCTACAGAATTGACTTAATTACATAATTTTGCCAAATATCTGCCCTAAAGATCTACAATAAACAATAATCAGTAATGTTTAGTATCTGCAATTAAACATTATTCTTATTATTTGATATTAATTGATATAAATTAAATGATGTTATCTATTGGAACACTGGAACCACCCCCTCTCTGAAACAGAGACTCTGGAGCAGGGGTGTCAAACTGCCGGCCCATGGGCCGGATGCTTCACACCAAAACCACACCCACCCCATTGCCGGCAATGGGAAAAAAAGTCACGATATGTCGCGACACGTCACATGATGTCATGAGTTTGACACCCGTGCTCTGGAGCAAGGTTCCCTCTCAGATTCCTGATGACCTCATTCTGCGGCTCTGTAGAAGAGCAGTGAAGTCTGGCACTTCATTGAAGCCTTGGGCAAGGAAGAGTGAGACCCCTGATTTTATCAGACTTGACATCTTTTATCTTTATCTTTTATTGATTTTTATTGTAATTTCTTTGTAGTTGAACCAGAGTCAGATATCATACAAGTTTAACACATGATACTACTAATAATATATAGAGTTGGTTAAAATCAGGTGTATTAAAGAAGGAAACTGAAGGCTTTATTTTACCAACTCAAAAACAAGCTTTGCCAACTAACTGTATGAGGTTGAAAATTCAACATGTAACAAACAATAGCAAATGTTGCTTTGTAGTGAGAAGGATAAAACAATGCTGCAGTAAAATTTCTCAAACTTACTACAAGCAGCATCATGACAGAGTTCCCAGAATTATTCACTGGAAATTTTGCCAAAGGTTTGAATGTAGTGGCACAGTGGTTATTGCAGGCTAACTCTGTCACAATACAGAGTTCAATCCTGATGAGCTCAAGATTGATTCAGCCTTCCATCCTTCTGAGGTCAGTAAAATGAGGATCCAGATTGTTGGGAGAATATACTGACACTGTAAAACATTTAGGGAGTGCTGTAAAGCACTATAGAGTGGTATATAAAGCTAAATGCTATTACTACTAAGACCATCAAGTTGAGGTTTTAGAAAATGAGCAGATTAAGACCTTATGAGGTTTTAAGATCCAAACAGACAGATATCTTGTTCATAACATGTCTGATATAACAGTTATGGAGTTCACTGATATTGCTATTCCAGCTCATCCTAGGATTGGAGAAAAACAACTAGAAAAATTATAAAATACTGAGACTTGCAGATCTAAGTTAAACGCTTATGGAAAAATGAATCTGTTGTTATACCAATTATGATTGGAGCCCTTGGAGCAGTATCTGAAAGTCTTCCTTGATATATAGAAATAACATCCTATTTTTTTTAAAAAAAAAAAAAAGAAAAAAGAAAGAAAGAAAACCACATTGTTTCGAATTGCTTGGAACTGCCTACAGGGATCACTCTGTAGGTATTACCTGAATAATTCTTAGGTCCTCGGTTAGGACTTGAAATTGAATTTCCCTGATACAAATCCAATATTTGACTGTTTGTACTAGCAAATGTATTTAATAATGTTATATATTTGATACATTATTATTAAATTTTATATTTAAATGATTATTTAATCATTTTTCTTTCTGCCCTGTTAATGTTTTAATATGCTGGCAATTCATATGTGGTCCTAGGAACTCATATGTTGCAAGAAATAGAAGCAAATGTAGAAAGATATGGGGACATGTGAGGAATCTGTATTTAAAATAGAGATAATCAGATAAGAGGCAAAGAAACTTTTGAAAAAAATATATAATAAGGCTAGAGATGCTATTGCAAAAAATCAATTAAAAGAGAATGGTAAAATATAATGAAAATTATTAATAATAATTTGAAAAACCTTGACATGGAAAAAATGCATGATTCTAGAGAAGATAGGGAAGATAGAGATAGAGAAGATAGAGACAGGAAAATTAGGAAGACAAATCAGAAGTTTTATATTATAGAAGCATAACAAAGAAATCAGTCCCAGTGAATACATAGATTCAAATGAACATAAATAAGTACAGTTTAGAGAAGACTAGAGCAGCAGAAGATATTTGTATTAACTTTCCTTACCTAGACTTTCCAGATATCTTATAGTGCCATGTTGTCCGTATCACCTCAAAACAATCATCTGAATCTCCTGATCATTTTAAATACAGAAACAATAAGAAAGTGCCATTATGTATATTAAAAAGAGCTTTATTGAGAATAGTGCTGGTCTCTGTTGAAATACTATACTGAGTACATAATGTGAAAGCTCAGATTAAGGAGAAATGGCTCCTAACATCATTAGATTAATTTAATTGTTTTGATTTGCATTTGATTGCTATGAGGACAAAAAGATGAAAAAAGCAAGAAAGTATGTCACTAATACAGCTGATTGATTGCCACGGAGAAAATGTACCTATGTGATTGCTAGGAGTCTAAAATGACTTCATGGCATAATCAATCAATTAATCAATCAATCAAGTTGCATCCTGAAACTTACGTTAATACATATATATGCTTGAAAAGTTTGATAGAAGTCTGAGTTTATGGCTTAAATTCTTAGGACAGTCTATTCAATTTGTGCAAGTATAATATGTTCAATCACTGTGCCTATTAAATCTATACACAAATATTTTTATCAGTTTATATGTGTCTCTTTTAGAGAATAGTCTTAAAAGAGTAAATAAATGCATATTTACCTGTAAATATCAAACTTTCCCAAACCTGAAACCCTCCAATTGTATTGGACCTATTTCTCATAAAATGTGGGCACTGCTAAAAAAATATGACATTAAATTATTATTGAATACCATGTAAATGTTTTAAATAGCGCCAGCAACACGTTTGTTTGCAAAGATTCATTTTCTTCACATTTGTATTTTTGCATGAATTTTCTGTTATGGCTATCATGGGCATCACTTCTTTTACAAAAACCAAATGCTGAATGTAACAGTTCTTGTAATACATTTGTCCTATTTTCTTCACTCTTGGAAGGCACAGCTGGTGCTCCAGGATAATGGTCAAATTCAGTCATTCTTACTGTGCAAAGCAACTGTGGTTTAAAATAGCTAATTGTTCTTCAGGAAAGATGAAAGTAGAATTTAGGAGCCACTACGTCTTTTCTTCAGGAGATCATTAAAATGTTTCTGTATTGTTCTCTTTTTGTAAGGACTGAACATGGCAAAGTGGGAATCAAGGATTCTTAGGTCAGATGGTGCAAGGAAAAAAATGTCCTTGTATCTCAAGGCTAAGAAGAGCATAGCTAAAAGCCTAGGATTTAAACACTGGGATATCATAAGACTACTTTCTTGCCTATTTCAAAGCAGCTTACTCAGCTGTGATGAGACTGTGAAGCTTTTGATACTATAGAATGTATGCACGAATTTCTAGAGAATGTCAACATTTTATGCAAGATATGAAGTCTGACATTTTCCAGTGATAACTGGCATGCATTGCCCACTTTCTCCACTATTATTTGTATTGTCTTTGGAAGTTTTGTTGTCTAGAATTAGAGAATTACCAATGATCAAAGGCTTAAAGATTTCTACTAAAGAATATAAACTTAAAGCTTTTGCTGATGATTTAGTTTTTACTTTAACTCAACCAATTGAATCTTTGGAATTTTTGTTGCAAGAGTTATATCAATATGGTAAAGTGGCTGGACTTAAAATCAATGTGAACAAGACTAAAATTCT